>NC_087162.1:6105000-6227500 GCF_035594125.1 Scylla paramamosain | reverse complement strand
TCACAGGAGAAACTTCCATCAAGACCAAGATCAAGACAGTGGTTTGGGTCAGGATGTTGTTCTCTTGCTCCTGCCGCTCCATTCTTTCTCCTAGATCTTCCAGACGCTTACTTATCTCCTTTGCCAGATACAACAGGTCAGGAGTCATAGCTTATAGGCAAAACACCTTTTCTTTTGTCCACTCACGGGTGATGGAACGCAGGTTGCTGCAAAAGCAGTAATCAGCTGATTTTGTCATTGCTTGTGTTAAATCTTGAGTACACATTTAAAGCTTACTTTGTGCGGGTTTTTTTCACTGGTTTTAGTTATGGCATATACATTAATGTTGCAGTAAATGTGATAAAGTGTGACAAAGTTGCAGACATACATAAATTAACTGAAGAGATGTTGAATTATGAAGTAAAGTAGTAGAATGAACGATCATGAAAGCAAGAACAAAATAAAGGGGGAAAGTTATTGGGTAAATTTATAGTTTAAGCCAATGTCCCCAATCTCTACCCACGGCCCCCCCAATCCCTCAAGCAAGCTTGGGGGCCTGTGGGGAACCTAACCTAACCTGCCCGCGCAGCTTATGGGTACTTAGACTTCCTATTGGTGCAACTCGTGGTGTTAAGTGGTGGTAGCACGTGATTGGCCCGAGGAATTATAGACACAGTGATCCTATCCAGCAGCTACCCACAATTCATAGCATTAAACAACTGAAGTTCAGGCAACAATACACCATTTATGTTTACCTGTGGACTTAGAAAAAGTTGAGAGCGCTGTGCATTCCCAGGCCTATTGTGGCGTTATTATTAATTTCCGACAAGTAGTGTAATCATTAGAAATGATGTGAATAGTGAGAACAACAAAATGAGGTAGGTTATTACCACGTAGTGTGTAATGGCTTAAACTATAATAAAACCAGTTATTGTACCATTATATAAAGATAAGGGTTGCCAGACAGTGTATTAGTTATAAGGAGATAAGTTTGCTTTAGTGTGTCGGATTTTTTTTTTTCTTTTTTTTACCTAAGAGGCTGGTGGAAGTGACTGAGATGAAAGTCAGTGAAGAACAGAAATGCTTTACAAAAGGAAAAGGTCGGATGGATCAGATTTTTGTAGTTAAAATGATGATAGAGGATTATTGAGGAAAGGATGAAAAATTGTATGCAACATTCATGGACCTAGGGAAAGCATATAATCTTGTAATTAAGGAGGCTGGTAAATCTGACCAACATCCACACCTCTCCAGGACAAGTAGTCTTGGGGACCTTGGTGGGAAACTGGGATTTTAGGGTGGGGGAGGGCAAAATAGATCAAATTTAGGAAAACTCAAAAGTCTTAGGAGAAAACCACTGTTTGGGAAAACTACTGAAAAATAAATTACAGACAGGATATCTGGCCTCCCATACCTGCTGCTACGCTATCCTAACCATTTGTTTGAAAGATTCAAAGATTTCAAAGATTTAATGATATGACATCTCTAGACTTCCTATTGAGGATGAGAGATAAATTTAATGTCTATAGCATACAACTATGGCACTAAAATTACGATTTATGGAGTAAGCAAGTTACACATATGCTATTACAAGAAATAATACTCTATTTTTAGTAAATCTTGAATAAATCTAGATAAAATACTCTTGTGTCTGGAGACTATTCTACAGTGACATGATATTGGTTCAGACTAGTGCACTACATAACTGTATCACATGGACTTGTTATAGAAAAATACATTGAATTTCACATTATCACCTTATCTAAGGTGTTCCATTTTACTGTTTTATTACATTTATAGTGAAGCATGTGTAATGTAAATAGAAGAAAAAGCTTTACATACAATGAAGACTTAAGTTTGCATTACAGTAAGTACTGACCAGTTTATAACTATAAGAATACAATGGCACGATATAATTACTAATTGATATGCTTATCTGATACATTTATAAAAAAAAAAAAAAAAATCAGATATAAGAAATGAGGAAACAGTTACAAATAATTGTATACAACATGTATGAGATTTCTACATATATTGCTCATACTGGAAGATGCATTTATTACTGTAATATATAGTTGTGCTTGACTGTTATTGCTGCAATATTATAATGATAATTGTATGATAATTTGTCATGAATGGTTCAGGTACAGTAAACAAAACTATTCTTGTTATGCAAGTCTGTTTGGTCTCATTACTCTTCTACGAGCCCTTAAAGTACCTGTAGGTCCTAATACTGGTAACATTACATCATAGTCATCTTGAACTCTTCCTGTTGGTTCAAATTTATTCATTATAACTCTCATGAATCTTGCCACATTTCTCAGCTTAGTTACATTGTTTGAGTGCAAGATCTCAGTAAAGATGCTTGGGTTACTGTGTGACTGTACTCATAGATATTTCTTCCTATCTTCCTTAAAGTTTGGACATATCAAAAGATAATGAAATTCATCCCCACTGTCACCAGTATTACATAGTTCTCAAGTGGTGTTACTGTTTTCATCATTTGGACTCCACATTACAGGCAGGTGATGGTTTCTATATTTAAATTTTGACATCATCAGTGTGACCTTATACTTTGATATTTTTAAATATTTTGCAAATATTAAGTCCTGCTTGAACACAGCATATACAGTACATTGAGAATTTTGTTCCATACTAGAATGCCAATTTTGTTGGTAAACATCATTTAATATGAGCTTGGCTGCATTATTTACATAGTTTGTTGGATAACCATCCCCTTCATTTAGCCACAGATGCCCTAAGCCATTACTAGTAAGTGTTCCCCCAACACATTCAATCCATGGTGATCTAAAATCATCATTTGGCTCATAATGCTTTGGTCTTAATATTTGATATAATCTTTACGACAGTTTATTTTAGTTACCTGACAATTTTACACCAGTAAGCAATAATTTTTTTTGTCTAAGTATTATCCTAAGTTCTCTGATTCATATTTCACCATACACTATACAATTTGGGAGTACCACTTTTCACATGCAGTATATTTTTTGTAAACTTCCTGTAGAATATTTCTACCATTTTGAGATCCCCACATCCCAACACTTCACACCCATAAATCAAGATTGATAATACTAGCTTTTGGAACAAGTGTAATTGGGTGTCTATAAAGACACTTAGCCTTTGATTAACATGTTATAGAGTAGCTTTTAATTAACATGCTATAGAGTGCCTTCCTAGCTTGATTCACCAGCTTATAAATACCTTTTAAAAGCTTCCATTGTAGTTAAATTCAACACCTAAGTACACATATGAGTCAACTATTTCAATATTATCATTACTAAATATATAAGTCTATTGTCACCTATGCCTGCCCTTGGAAAATATTACTGTCTTAGTTTTATCAGTATGAACATTTAACTTCCACTCTTTACAGTATTCATATACAACATTTAAAGCATTCTGCATTTCAGTTGGTGATTCTGCCATCACAATAGTATCATCTGCATATAACAATGCATATATTTTTCAACATTATTTCAATATCATCATCACTAAGATTGTGTGTTATCTCTGAAGCAAGATAATCTATATATTATAAGTTAAGTTATCCATATAAATAAGTCCATATTATATAAGTCCATATATTTCCTACTAATACAATATTCAAAGTCATTTGAATAGATGGCAAACAGCAATGGAGATAGATTCTTTCCTAGTCTGACTCCAACATTACATGAAAAATATTTTGAAACTGAGTTATTAAGTGTTATACTTATTTTTAGCTTTTTCACAAAAGTTTTACAAGACTAATTGTTTTACCATTTATATTGTACATGATGAGCTTCTTCCAAAGTGATACTCTATCAACTAAGTCAAAGGCTTTCCTGTAATCAATAAATGCACAATAATTTCATCTTTCTACTTAGATACATATTAATAATAGAATGTAATACAAAAACATGGTCTGTAGTAGAGTAACCTTCTCTGAAATCTGCTTGTTCATCACCAATTGTACCAGTGGCAGTTAGATACATAGAAAGTCTGGTATTTATTGTAGCAGTAAATAGCTTGACAAGGCAACTGAGAAGAGACAGCCTCTATGGTTGTTTGTCAGTAGCACTACCTTTGTTCTTATAAATAGGGACTATTAGGCTGACACACCATACACACATGCATGTATACCAGTACATTCCAATGCTTCAGGATCAACTTCTACATAATCAATGAGATTCTCAGTTCTTGCATTAAGGTCACCAATAAGACCAATATATTTGTAATCTTTATTCCTAAGCAACACCACATCTTTACTCCTAAGCAACACCACATCCTCACCTATAGTGTTAAATGCATTTTCATCAAAGTAAGGTGAATTTTCCCCAGGAATATATACTGCCCCAATCACACAAGTATATCCTAGTAGTCTGTCAGATATTTTGATCCATAGTACATGATTTGAGTTCATTGTGGGTAACACACATGATATGCTAAGGTGTTTTCACTAAAACACAAATCTGGAGTGGCAGTTTTTGTTTTTGTTAAACATCTAATGTTAGTGCCCTTTAGGTAGTAGTCTTGGTAACCTGGTTCAAGCTTTGATTGTAAACCACACACATTTAAATATATGATACTTACATTACCCTTATTACACACTGCACCATTGGCAGGAATGAAAGCACCAAGTATGGGATGATACACCATTAGATTGTGACAGGGGATCTGACTCCCTCTGTTGTGTGAGGTCTAGTGTCAGCCCAGTATATATTATATTAGCTTCACTCCACCGGAGCTTCTTGTGTAGGTCATTGGGGGAGTTAGTCACTACTTTTCTCTCATCACTGGAGTTTTCTGCTACCATGAAGATCTTCCCATCAATGATCCACACACTACATCCCTCTTCCTTCTTCAGCGCCTTCACTATCTTGTTCTTGAGTGGGGTGAAGTCATCCATGAGGAACATTTGTTTGAACTGATCCACAGTCTTCAGCTTCTTTTTGTTCTTCATAGTTGTTGTCTTATCTGATTGTTGCAGCATTCTCACCAAGACTGGGCTGTTCTGGAGTGTCTCTGTGCATAGCTAATGATCCTCTCTTCAAAGGGTAGCCTCATAGATCTGAATATCTGTACCACTACACCAGTGGCATCTTCATGTTCCTCTTGATTCATTCCAGTTATCCTGATATTTTCCCTTCTGTCCTCTTGATCTAGTTTATCGTAATTTTGGCTATGCACGATGGTCATAATTTTTGATGTGTAAGCCTCAAGCTTCCTCACGCTCTTGGTCATAGAATCAAATTTTTCTGCTATTAAATTCATGTCATCACACAACTTCCTTGTCTCCTCTTTGGCCTCATCTACCATTTCATGTTGTTTTGTGATTGCTACATCTCCTTCAGGGTGTTCCTATTGGCATCTAGTCTAGCAACAATTGCCTCCATTTCACTCTCCTCATTTCCACCACCAGTCACTATCCTCACCTTTGTTGTGTCCTTATTGTTTGTGTTGCTTCTGCAGTTCATTTTGGCTCTACTAGATCTTGAAAGTGTTAGCTTGCTCAGTCTAGATCTGGTAATCACCAGATTTGCCTAAGTGGCTTGTATGTGGCAATTAAACACACACAGACACTCAGCTCGCCTGTTGTTGTTATCACAAGGAGAAAGTCACTGACATTGCTAATTGAGGGGCTGTGTCCCCCCACACACCCTCTGCTTTGCTTGGGGACTCATACCCCACGCTACGCCTTCCTAAAGTTGCAGTTGAACATAGTACATCCTATCTTCCATTTCTCCTTTTTCTATTCCCAACAAGCTTGGGAGCTGGAGGAAAAGCAGGGTTTTAGAGGGAGGTAAGCCAAATTGTGCCAAATTTGAACATTCATGTAAAGTTTAAGGATTTGATGCCATATTTTGAGAACTAGGGAAATTTCTAGATTTACATAATTTTACCTAACCTAAGCAGGAAGCTTTGTCCTTCCTGGATCCCTCCCTCGTTAAGGCCACTAACCTAACCTAACATTATCAAACCTTACCTAACCTAACTAGGGGAGGCAAACCCCTCCCCAAAGACACCCTCTTAATGACACTAACCTTACCTAATCAATGGAGAGCGTCACCCCTCTTTGACACCCACTTAAGGACACTAACCTAACCTAATACATATTACCTAACTTATGTAACCTAACTGGGAGGGCTCCAGCCCCCCTAACCTAACCAGACCTAAATGTACAGTGGTACCTCCGTACATGTCTGCTTTGGGATAAGTCCAACTTGGTATACATCCTGTTTGGACGCGAAAAAATTTTGCTTGGTATATGACTTTTGTTTGGAATACATGTGTGCTAGAACTTGTATGGGTCAAAATGAGTCACGACATTGTGCACTACCCTTGTTTATATCCCTGAGTGTCTTTTATGCTATTAAATGCGATATGTATTTTAGTACCAAGCAGTGTTTAAATGATTTTATACAATCCCATCAATGTACTGTACAATATGCCAATAACAATAAGATTTTTTTTCTTGGGAATGATTAATAATTTTCCTTTTATTTCTTATGGGAAAAATTTGTTTGGTATACGTCCTGTTTGGTGTTAGTCCAAGGATCTGGAACAGATTAAGGACATATACTGAGGTACCACTGTATGCCTTAATAGGAAGTGGAAGTTCCAGGGTATAGTTGCTTGATCTCCTCTTCCTCATCCTCAAAGGGTACTGGTGCTACTGATTGTTCAGCATTCCAATGATTTCAGCAAAACACAGTGCGATCTTAAGAAATGTATGCCTAAGCTGTCTTGCTTATTGTGACATACCCTTGTGGGTAGCTGGCTGACTGATGCAGCTGCCACATATGCACCTGATGATTGGCTGAAAATAATTGACATATTGGCTGGAAGTAAATGACATTCAATAATGTTCAAATATGTCATTAATAGGACAGCTCTCATTGGCTGAATGAAAGAGATAAAAGAGAGCATGTGCCATTCCTGTAATCCAGCATACTAACACATGCATTACAGTGTATCCCTCCAAGCCTCACTGGCATGGACTTATAATTTGTGGTTCAGTGCAAGACAGATCATGTCACTGTAATGTAATCATGCATGACTCCAGAACAAAACCCCCCACACGTGCGTAGTTAATGTTCATCACCTTATGTGCATGATTTAGCTGCTCCATGAGGATCCACTATTAATAAGGTTATCCAGGAGAACCTTTGGGATGTTGTTACTTTATGAGGGGAGATGAAAACAAAAATAGAAAATGTTGATGCAAGGTTGAAATAGTTTTTGTGCAAACTTCTCATTTCAAAGTTATGGATTTTTAAAGAATGTAAAGAATGTAAAAAGAATGATTTCAAAGAATGTTGACATGTAACTGTAATGGTAACTGTTTAGAGCAGCTGTGTGAGTTGTCACCAGAAGGTACTGTGGTGTAATGGATGTGAAAGCTGCCTGGCAAGTGGAGTGTCCCTGGTTAGATGCCCGGCACATTGAGTAGGGTCTGCAGGATTCTCAATCCCCTGGTCAAGTGTGCAAGAGGCGGTCTTGGAGGGTGGGGGGGGGGAGATGTGTGAGTTGTCTCTACTGCTTACTGGGTGGCTGTGCTACCTGCTACCAGAGTGTAGCAGTTAGCACAGTCACCCAGCAAGCAGTAGGTCTTGGGTTCAGACTCCAGGTAGTGTATGCTTTTCTGATAAGACTCTTCCTAGCTCCAGCAGTGGTCCTAATTGTACACCATTTGATGAGACAATGTGATTGTGATAAATCAAAGGTGCATATGATTATACGTACATAACATGCTCCACTGCTTATATCTGATTCCCCCTATCCCATCTTCTTAATCCTATAAACAATTATATAGCCACATACCCAGCTAATTCATACCTGTTTTTTGTTCTTGCTATTAACCTCAATTTTGATAACTGAAACTTCCAACATTCATTTGATTTGAGAAGGAATTGTAGAATTATACTTTTGGCAAGTTTTAGTACACTTTTGTGGAACATTGGATTTGTCATTATAATTTAATATTACCAAGGTCTGTGAATTATTTGAAATTATAATTTAAAACTTTGGATATTAATCCTGACTGGTCCTTTGATCTTTGCAGCAACTACAGGCTAGCAGAGGTTGGTCGCTTTGAATCCCCGAAGCTGACAGGGAAATATGAGACAGGGCAGCTGTTTCTGCACCGAGTGTTTGGGTACCGAGGGGTGGTGCTCTTCCCATGGCTGGCTCGGGTCTACGACAGAGATGTGCCCAATAAGAAGGAGTCTAAGTATGTTTCTCTAGTGGAAACAAATTTTTGTACTAGCATCATATTGTAAGGAATTGTAGTTCTCTTTTATACACTTCATTGCTTCATTTTTGTTATCAGTGTTTTGAAATACACTTCCATGTTTGTATCAGACATAGCTGATGTTGATTATTATTATTCTTACAGTATCATAAGGATTCCATGATTTATATTGGAAAAATCAGGTTATTATCTGATTTATATCATATCAGTATCACAATTGTAAGATCACAACTGTAAGAAGCTTGAATCCCCAGCTAAGAGATGATATGGACTTGTTTCCTTTCACACTGTAATCTTGTTCACTTAAAAGAAGATAGGCATGAGATGATGGCCTAAGCCAGCTTGGCCTCAGGGAGGCCTTTATTCCCCAGTGTAATCATATACTCGTATGCTGATGATGATATTTTTTAAATGTATTAATTGAGATTCTGTAGTATGCACACATGAATACATGAATCTATATTTCCAGGCCACTAGATGAGAGCTTGAACTATAATCAAGTAGGAAAGGAGGTGAAGGGACGAGCACACACTTATTATCAAGTCTTGATTGACTCCCGAGATTGTCCTTACATTGTGAGTTTCTTATTACTAAGTTTCAAAAGATATATCACATGCATTATGAGTTGAATATATTCTGTTCATCAAAAGCTGAACCAAGCAATCTGCATGAGCTTGTGCAGGTGAGGGAAGAGAGTGCTGGTGGCCTGCTGCTCCATGTTAACAACTCTGTGGTCCCCTGTTCTTATGACTGTTTTACATCACTTTCAGAGTTACAGCATTTTTCCACATTTCAAAATATATTTAAAGAAAATTATGAAAATTGAAGCTGTTATAAAAAGAAGAGATTCTAATGAATGAATGGACATTGAATGAGAGTAAATTATGTTTTCACATATTTGACATCAGTGGTGCATTTATTGGGCCTATTTATTATTTTTGTAATACAATAAAAATTTCCAATCTGAATTTTTAAAAGTGCTTGGCAATTTTTTTTAAATACAGACTTCTATTTCCTCCTTCCCACATGTATTTGTAATCATTATCTAAAGAAACAATGCATGTCAGTAGTGCTTATTTTTTAGTGTGATTATTATTGCATCATATAGACTAAAACATATCAGGAGTAAGCACAGAGCATGACTATGTAAACATGAAAAATTGTAAACAGGCCAGTGATCAGTTGCACAATTAATGTTAGTTTCTGCTTTCTGCTCACTGTGTGTTAAATTTCACCCAGCAATCATCTAGATGGGACACTTTCTTCATAAAACATTACCTTACAGTGCAGTATTTATTCAAGAGGAACAGTGTATTGATTACAGTGACCAGGAAGATAATGTTCATTATGATTTCATTGGCTATGATTTCACACTTGTCATGTTTTGAAGCTAATTTTTGTTGTTTAAAATAATAATAATTATTATTATTATTATTATTATTGTTATTATTATTATTATTATTATTATTATTATTATTATTATTATTATTATTATTATTATTATTATTATTTACCCTTTATGTTAAAACATTTACTTATTGATTTATCCATCACTATTATCCCTGTGACTGACTCAGACATTCTTGTTTGCCCAAAGTCTCTCAAAGCAGATGCAGTGTAGAGATCTTTTGCCATACATGCAATAAACATATCTGTGTAGAGTTTTGAGAATTCTTAATGAGACAATAAAATAAAATTTCATAAGGTTTAATGCATATGAAATTTCAAAACTTAGTATGTATGTAATGTGTATGTACTGTTTATAAGTTATGTTTGCCACCCTATATCACAGGTTTTTTGAATGACACTCATGGCCCCACCATTTGGATTAAGCAACTTTTAATGTAATTATTGTTTTGAGATATTTTGAAATATGGCAGAATGCTGTAATAATGGAAGCAAGTTAAGGCAAAAATAATGACATAAAATCACAGGCAAATGGTGGAAAACTATCAGCATTTGGCTTCCTAACTTATTTAGATTCATTCAGTTTGCTCAGTTTCAGTCCAGATAAATACTTAGTTATTTACATGGAGTTGAAAACCTGTATTTCTGTTCTAAAGTGACATTGAAATGAGTGCATTATTATTATTATTATTTTTATTATTATTATTATTATTATTATTGTTATTATTATTATTATTATTATTGTTATTATTATTGTTATTATTATTATTATTATTATTATTATTATTATTATTATTATTATTATTATTTGTTTATTTGTTTATTTGTTTATTTTTTTGTAAAGATTTTTACTTGAACTGTTAAGTTAAGATTTGCATTTATTTTATTTACTTTTCCTTTATTGATTTATGATCAGACAGTGCAGTTTCATTATTCATCAGCTTGGTAGAAGCATTACAGGTTCTTAGACACAGGAACAAAAGCCATCAAATTACCATCTGGTCTTATTTTTCTTTCTCCCATCAGAGAGCACAGACAGAAGCTGTAACATTCCTGGGCAACCAAGACAATGGGAGGACACTGTATGCTGTACCTGGACTGGACTACATTGGACATGAGGACGTAATGCCATATACAGCTGTCAGCAAGAAGCCCATCAGGCATGATTTGTTTGACAAATTTCTCTCATATTCATCTGACAAAGGTATCTGCACTTCTCTCAAGATTTTCTGCTCTTGTCTCATTTAATATTATTACAAATATTAAGAAA
Source organism: Scylla paramamosain (assembly GCF_035594125.1). Lineage (NCBI taxonomy): Eukaryota > Metazoa > Arthropoda > Malacostraca > Decapoda > Portunidae > Scylla > Scylla paramamosain. Next base: position 6,216,590 of record NC_087162.1, on the reverse strand, counting down.
TTAATTAGCTCCTTATTTGAAGACACAGTAATCTGTATTTCTCTCTCTCTCTCTCTCTCTCTCTCTCTCTCTCTCTCTCTCTCTCTCTCTCTCTCTCTCTCTCTCTCTCTCTCTCTCTCTCTCTCTCTCTCTCTCTCTCTCTCTCTCTCTCTCTCTCTCTCTCTCTCTCATTGAAAAGAAAGAATAGATAAATTTTTTTACTTTCTTTCACATCTCAAGCTGTGATGGCTGCCATGTTCTTGCTCTTGCTGCTAGTATCTTAACCTAACTAAACCTAGCCTGAACCTAAACTAAACCAGTAAGTATAAAATAGAGCCACAGCAGCAGTGCAGCTTCCTATTTATTTTTGGTGGCTAGCAGCATTGTAATAAATTTCTGAGGCATATATGTGGGGTTGAAAAATACTCAGAATAATAGGCTCTATCTGATGAGAGAGATGAGAATTGCCAGTGTTCCATGGGTAAGAAAGTAAAATAATACCAGAATTTATTTTTTTTTTCTTTTTTCATCCACAAAGGACTATTATTTAAATGTTTGTTGTATTCTTCAGATCCTCCATTCTGTGCCCGGGACACACTGATGGCCTGGCAGGAGCGTAACCACCCATGGCTGGAACTGTCTGATGTACACAAGGAAACCACTGAAAACATCAGAGTCACTGTCATACCTTTCTATATGGGCTGCAGAGAGTCTCAGAATGCTAATGTTTATTGGGTATGCTTTGTAGGTCTTTATTATCAAGCAAGTCTTTTCTTTACAGATGTTGCTTGGCTTCAATTGTCTGCCATATATATATATATATATATAATTAAGTTTTCATTTACAAATTTTGGATTAAATTTAGAAGTGATAATTTTGGTTTACTAAAATCAGTGTCCATTCTGTCATTGTTCATCATAAAATAGGGGTTACTATCATAGTAATTAAAGGAAGCTAGTGTTGATGCTGATGCACCCTTTTATTTACTTATTTATTTGTTTATTGTTACTAGTAATGTTATTGTTACTATTGTTATTATTATTTATTTATTTATTATTTATTTATTTATTTATTTATTTATTTATTTATTTTATTTTATTTTTTGCAGTGGAGGTATTGTATTCGTTTAGAAAACCTTGGTGAACTGACAGTACAGCTCAGAGAAAGACACTGGCGCATATTCAGCTTATCAGGGACCTTGGAGACAGTGCGTGGTAGAGGTGTTGTTGGGCAAGAACCTGTCCTCTCTAGCCAGCAGCCTGCCTTTCAGTATTCTTCACATGTTTCCCTCCAGGCTCCATCAGGACACATGTGGTACGTTATATAATTTATCTGGTGTCAGTCATTGCTTAATGCTCATTATAGTAAAGACTAATCCTCCATATTGTTATAAGTGTATGGAACTGAATGAAATATTATATACAATGAATTTACAGCAAATTGTATAGCAAATGTAATTTATAGGAGGAACTCACATGACATTTAGTGCTGTGTATGGGGTTGGTACAGTGCAAACTAAATGTAATCTGTGTGTGTGTGTGTGTGTGTGTGTGTGTGTGTGTGTGTGTGTGTGTGTGTGTGTGTGTGCACGAGCACATGCATGCACATAGGCAACTTGTCTTGACTACTGCTTTCACATGAAAATGTTCACTTATGCCCTGCTCTTATGGTGTGCTTTTTTTGTGGCAAGGTCACAACTCTTCAACTTATATCCCATACTTATTCTTTGCTAAGTGAACATGGATCAGGAGTATGAAAGGAGACAACCTAAATTGTTTCCATTCAGCCTGATCTGTTGGGTGTTGAGACAAGCATGTATCTACACTTCCAGACTCCAAAATTTTGACATTTTAAGTTAACATGATGCATACACCATTTGAAATAATTGTGTGTTAACATGATACATGCACCTTTTAAAATAATTGTGTGCATAGCTACACTTAAAGGTGTGTTATTGTATTATGCATATTGTGGTATTTATGAGTCTATATTTACTTTTTAGGGGCACCTTTAGAATGGAAAGAGAAGATGGATTTACCTTTGATTGCCGCATCCCTCCATTTTCATTGGAAAGTAAACAGGATGACAGTTCGCAACCTAGTGGTATAATATAGTGTAAAAATTATTTTTTAACCCTTAAGCAACTATTTTGATTATATCAGGTCTGTATAAACTTTAAAGGCTAGGTCATTTATTTATGAGTCAGGTATGTGATGTATCAAATTAAATTATGCAGCTGGCAGTATTGACTCATAGATATTAGTTATAAAAAAAAAAAAAAGAAAACTTGCCTTGCTACTTGCCATGTTACCAACACTGTTATTGAGAGGAGTAAAATCAGATATTGTAATTTTATGTTGATTGAGGATTAACATGTATGATCATGTTTCATTATTATTCAGAACAGCTTTTTGGTATATCTGACTCTGCATGAGATGCACTGAGGCTGCCTGGTGCTTTTCTGATGCCAGATAGCCTCAAGTACAGTACAAAAATTTTGGGATGAAATAGGGGTTTAATACTTAAATCATATTGCTGTATAAGGCTTTGGCAAAGTTTTTTTTTTTTTTTTTTTTTTTTTTTTTTTAAGATCCTGTACACACACACACACACACACACACACACACTGTATAAAGAAAGTACTTTATTTAAATCTCTCCTTAATGCGAGCAGTGGATGATAGGACTTGGTGTGACTTAATTCTGTCACACAATTTTTGTAATGCTACTTTAAGCCAGTGAGCTACATATAGGCAATGTTTCCCTCTCTTAAGAATAAATGTTTTTAGCATACCTTGGTTGCAAACTGGACTTTACATTTTCTGCTCCTTACCCTTCTTAGCTGAAATACAGTGTAAAACTGTAGGCCAAAACAAGCAAGCAGCATGCTTGGTAAAGTGGCTTTGAATATTTAAAATGCTGAAGGAAACTTAATAACCAACTAAAGCATTCATTTTAAAAATATTTTTTCAGAATCATTCAATTATTTTAACAAGTTGAATGGCTAATTCACTTCCAATTCTAATTTTTCATTTGAAATTCATTAAAAAGGTGCTGCATATGACAAAATAACATGCTTGTTAAAACTGGTATGAATGAAACCTGACATATGCAATGGTTAACTCATTATTCATCATGGAACTCAAAGATCTTTGTTTGTTAGAAGCATACCAGTGTCATAGGTTTTACACCACATGGTAGTACTTTCACCTACCTAATTTTTACCATGGCAATATTATATTTGAGAGATATTGTCAATTATTGTCATCTTTACTTTCATTACATTGTATATGTATTAATTATTTCATGTATTCATATCTACCATTTCCTTGACTTGAAAATTGCATTCTTCCATTTTTGGCAATGAATTTGACTAATACAGCATACAGCAATATCTATTATCATGTGTTGGCTTTCTTCCAATCAGCTTATATATATATATATATATATATATATATATATATATATATATATATATATATATATATATATATATATATATATATATATATATAAAACTAAAAAGAGCTAAGATATAAATACTACTGTAATTCATTTTGAACTTTTTTGCATCAAAATTTAATCTTCATGAGTATGAGCATGCACTACCAGATGCCTCATGATTACCTGTCATTATCTCTGCAACTTTTCCTAACAGGTAAAAGACATTCCATTCTTGATCTACTTGGTTAGAATCAGACTTTTGATTCCACTTTGTCAAGCACCATCCTGCAAACAAGGGAACCATCCATAGGTCTGTCCAGACAGTTTTACCAACTGTTCCAATAAAATGTAAGTAAAGCTGACTAGGTTTCTGCAATCTTACAAGAAATTCTTGTACTGTAGACAGCTGGAATGGTGCACAGCTTGTGCAACTCTTTTGTGTACCTAAGATGGGATCGACTTGCAGCAGGCACATCACGGGATAACTTAAAATATGTGCACTGAGTCCAAGAGGATTTATAACTGTACTATTTATCTAAGCAGACAATATTTATGACTGAGATAATGGCACTAAGGGATGAAAATGCAATGATGAAACTGCCATACACAAATGTTAACTGATCATGTCAGACCAACAACCTATTAACAATCTATTAACAGTGGTGTTCCTCAGGGTTCTGTCCTGTCACGTACTCTTTTTCTTATTATTCATTAATGATCTTCTAAACCAAACTTCTTGTTCTATCCACTCCTACGCTGATGATACCACCCTGCACTTTTCCACGTCTTTTCATAGACGTCCAACCCTTCAGGAGTTAAACATTTTACGCAGGGAAGCCACAGAACGCTTGACTTCTGATCTTTCTAAAATTTGTGATTGGGGCAGAGCAAACTTGGTATTGTTCAATGCCTCAACAACTCAATTCCTCTATCTATCAACTCAACACAACCTTCCAGACAACTATCCCCTCTTCTTCAATGACACTCAACTGTCCCCCTCTTCTTCACTGAACATCCTTGGTCTGTCCTTTACTTATAATCTGAACTGGAAACTTCACGTTTCATCTCTAGCTAAAACAGCTTCTATGAAGTTAGGCGTTCTGAGACACCTCCACCAGTTTTTCTCCCCCCCCCCCACTGCTAACTCTGTACAAGGGCCTTATCCATCCATGTATGGAATATGCTTCACATGTTTGGGTGGGTTCCACTCATACTGCTCTTCTAGACAGGGTGGAATCAAAAGCCTTTCATCTCATCAACTCCTCTCCTCTAACTGACTGTCTTCAGCCTCTCGTTCACCGCCACAATGTTGCATATCTAGCTGTCTTCTACCGCTATTTTCATGCTAACTGCTCTTCTGATCTTACTAACTGCATGCCTCCCCTCCTCCCACGGCCTCGCTGCACAAGACTTTCTTCTTTCTCTCACCCCTATTCTGTCCACCTCTCTAATGCAAGAGTTAACCAGTATTCTCAATCATTCATCCCTTTCTCTGGTAAACTCTGGAACTCCCTGCCTGCTTCTTTATTTCCACCTTCCTATGACTTGAACTCCTTCAAGAGGGAAGTTTCAAGACACTTATTCATCAATTTTTGATTACTGCTTTGACCCTTTTATGGGACTGGCATTTCAGTGGGCATTTTTTTTTATTGGATTTTTGTTGCCCTTGGCCAGTGTCCTTCCCACATAAAAAAAAAAAAAATATTACTGTCGCAACTGCTGTGGTCTCTGAATGACACAGTCATTAGGGTTTTATATTACCAACAAAAAATCAATGGGTCTCAATTTTGCCATGGTAAGTTGTGGTTCAATTGTAAAACACAATTTGGAGAAAAAAAAAAATTATGGTCAGATTTGGCCCTTAAAAGTACTGTGCATGGACATTCTTATTAACTCCAATACAGGTAAGTACTGATTATATGAGAGCTATATGCCACTTCTTACAGTCCTCACAAATGAGCAGTCCAACACTTGACTAAAATTTGCAAACATGAAATGCCTTGTAAGGAATCTGAAACAGGAAAGCCTCTTAGACATTCATTTAATGGAATAAATACATAACTCTCTTGAAAACTTGAATTTCAGTTGCTGAAAGTGTACAGAGGAATCTTGGAAGAGAGACTAGATAACAAAGAATGATAAAGAAATTAGATTAGAGGATGTGTTCTAGAAAAAGAGTATTGTAAATAATTCAAGGTGGCAGGCAGTCGGATTTACCTAACCCGTCCCATCCCTTTGGCCTTACTTTGCACCCAACCCCTGCAATCCAAACATGAAACTGAAGGTTACACTGCTGCTAAGGGTTAGTCTTAATGATCCCATTGTTACCATCACTAGCATTACTCATTAGTTGTAATATTAAGTTATAGCAGCATTAGCAGTAGTATTACAAAATCAGGATGTGGTTAGTCTCACCTTCCTGTAGTAAAAAGTTTCTTTATCAAAAGCTAAAATATTAACATTCAGCTGTTGACTTTCCTTTGGACTTTAAAAAAAACTTTGCACCAAATATTTTTCTTCTAAAGTTACACTTTTATAGAGACCCTTCATGGACCAAGGTTACTGATGAACTAGGCAAGTAGTCTGGGGCATAAATATGTAGTAATGTCTGCTGTCTGTCTCAAAACAATGATACATAAATTAAAGCTTTCCCTCTCAATGTCAGAAATGTAATATGCAAGGCTTTTCATTACAATGTCCTTAGTGTGAGAACTTGTAAGGTTATTTAAACTCTGTTATCAATAACAAAATATCTATCAAGCTGTCATCCAATACTGTAGGCTCTGTCAACACTCCCACTATCATCCATAATTGTCTTTTCCTTTGGAAGATCAACAAAATAAGTTTACTAAACATTACTACAACCATTGTTGTTTAGTAAAGAATTATTGATCTTGAGCAAGACAGAAAAGTCCAGCAATTTCATAAAAAGGTTTTGAGGCCCATATTCATTAATATATATAGCTTAAATGTAGTAATATGAAAACCCATTCAATACTGGTAAGAATTCAATGACTGGATACCCTTATATTTGGGCTCAAGTGAAAGGACTGATAACATCTCTGTATTTATGTTGATTTAATATAGTGACTAACCTCCTAACTTGTTGACAATAACCTTCTACACTGGAATGCTATTTCTTTGTTATGGTTGAAACCTATTTTCATGTCATAATTTATGTGTAGATGAGGATAACACTAAAAAGGATGGGCTATCACAAGTGCACTGCTGTACTACCATCTATGAATTAGTACCTTTGCCTGCAAGGAAGAAACAAAGAAAAGAAACTGTCATCTCCATCCAGATCTTATAAAATCAAATAATACAGAAGGTAGGTTAAAAAATGATAAAAATTAAACCATTGCATCTTTTACAAACTTGTAATAGCTCAGCAATGACCACACACTGAAGTTTGGCTGCACTGGAACCAAGCAGAGAAGCAGGTCATCAGTTTATACAATTTTTATGTTCCCAATGCAATTCTTGATCTTAACTTTCACCAGACAATTGAATTAGTTTTATACAATTTTATCACATCATTAAGTAATTTTCTAACAATGGGAGTGTTCTCATACTCATAATGACTACTGATACCACCATCCCTTGGTCCAAACACCATCAGTAGTTCAGAAGTATCTGGCAACAACAGCTATGAAAAGCAGCTAACAGTAACCTGCCGCAGGGGTGTTTGTGGTGACCCCGAGAACCTCTTACTTCAAGTTGACTCTCGGTACTCATGGCAAGGGTTAGATGTGGCCGTACATCTGCCATTCCTGGCATATTATACTGAGGGTGAAGTGAGCATCTGCAGAGAGAGCATGAGAATGAGGAGAGCAGAGATGGACTAGGTGATCCTTAGGGCTCATTAATCCTTTAACCTCACCCTCCATGGCTGCACGACCATATCTCTAACAAAGGGAGGTTTCACAGCCTTGGCTATGCTTCAGTGTATAATCTACTCTTCACGCCACATAGGAGTAGATTTTCCTGCAACAGAAAAGAGAAAGCACTATGAACAACATCAAGTTAACATTATGCAACACAAACCCATCACCCAGTTTATATACATGTCAGAACATTATCATCTCATCCATAATTCCCTGAAATCTATGTATCTGATGCACCTGACAGCAATCTTTTTCTCTTTTCTTCAATGTTCTTTTTGGTCATCAGCAACAATATTGTAAAGAATGATGCAGTGATGACACATTAGTTTCCTTGACTGTATTTTGATCAACCTTTCATAGGGTTCTCAGTGAAACTTTGACTGTTGCTTTAGATATATCAAAAGCTTTAGATAGTCTAACATAGTCTAACTTCTAAAATTCCCTTATACAATCTCGATCCATTTCTTTGCATCTTTATTTCAAGTTTCCTTTCTGACCATTCTATTGCTGCAATGATCAACAGGCATTATTCTTCTCCCAAACCTATAACAGTAGCATTTCTCAAGATCCCATCTTATCACCCACTCTCTACTATTCATAAATGACCTCAGTCAAACCTTTTGTCCTCTTCACTCTTCTGCTGGTGTGTCTGCCCTTCAATTCAGTGCCATTAGCCAAATGTCTGCCCTAAGAGTAATTAAACAATTCACATAGAACATCTTGGTATCTTATTTTTCTATGAATTCTGAATATGACAGGGTTGTTTAATCCCTCAAGACTCAATTCCCTCACCTACCTACTCATCACAAACTTTCAGTTAATTATCCTTTCTTCTTCAACAAAACTAGACTATTCCCTATTCTCTACACCAAACATACTCGGGCTATCCATTTCCAAAAATCTAAACTGAAACTTCATATTTTATCTCCTGCTGAAACAGCTTCCTTGAAGTTGGATATTCTGTGTCATCTTCAGTTCTTCTCTCAAAGGCCAATTCTATAAGAAGCTGTATCCATCCTTGTCCAGGGTACAACTCCCATAAATGAGTAGTTCCACTCACACAGCCTTACTAAACAAGGTGTAATCAAAAGATTTTCATCTCATCAACATCCCTCCTTTAACTGAGTCTTCAGCTGTTTCACAATCTACCTCAATGTTGCATTCTTGTGAATTTCTACTGTCATTTCTCTGGCTACTACTCTTTTAAATTCTCTACTATCTGCCTCTCCCTACCCTATAACCTTGCAGCATAAGATTTTATACAAATTTTCTCTCTTATTTTGCCCACCTCACTAATGCAAAAGTTAACCAGTACATTTCATAAGTGACGATTGGTATCTACTACCATATGCCACTTTTTATATTATTTTTTTCTTCCTTCTATATTCTATTCAAGGTTGATGCTGAGGACATAACCCCCTTGTCCATTTTTCTTATTCTCTAGGACTCACGGGTTCTCAACCTTTTAAATCTTATGTACCACTTGAAGTGTTTTAGTACTAGTCACATACCCCTTACCCAGAATGCAGCAGAATGCTGTAAGAATATAACATGCATCCAGGAATTCATCAGTAAATAATAACTAATGCGTCCACATATGTCATCCATGAATGTGTGATGACACAAAAAATCTGCTCATAAATCAATGTGTAAAATCCATTGTTAATTAAACATGCCCATGAATTTGTGGGTTAGTCCAAGTACTATAATAGACTTCCCCCATAACTCAAAAATTCTTCTTACATACCCCTGAGGGTACATATACCCCAGGTTGAGAATCCTTGCTCTAAATAGTGATGGGATTCACATCTACGGTTTAAATTTGTCTCTTGGAGGCTACTGGGTTTCCACTGATGAGTGGTGACTGGCACTAGGTATCACTCAATCATGGAAAAAATCTAGTTATGGGAAACACTCAGATCAGTCTGGATAGTGTGGCAGTCTTGTCTGGGACTCTTGGGATTTGTTCATTCCCATGATGTTCCAACTTGACATAAACCTCTAGTCTGTCTGAACATTTCTGACCTCAGTGATGGGCAATGGAGAAACCCAGGTCACCCTCTCCACAGTGGGTCTGGATGTGAGTGGCTCTGGAGTGAGTTGGCAGTTGATATGAAAACTGCAGGTTTTGGTTCTGGGATACTGAGGTTTCTTAGCCCATTAAGCCATTAAGCATCAGCTGTTGCTAACATATCTATGGCATAAATCCTAAAATACTTATTGTTGAGGTTGCTGAGATAACAAGTGTCCCAATATATTTACCAGCAATCTTTTTGTGAGTGGGTTGGCTGCTGCACTTTGGAATCCTATCATGCAGAGAGTTCTTTGAAACAGGCATCAAATATTTATGAGAGATTAATTCCTTTTTATAAGCATGATACGAAACTCTCTGCCTATTTCTATTTCCCCCTTCCTGTGAGTAACTATTCAAGAGTAGTGGCAAGACATCTCCAGAACTAAATCAGCCTACTTATTTGACAAAATTTTTTTTATTGTGCCATTTTTTGGGTCACAGTGGCTTTTTATTTTTCCTTTTTTGCCATGGACAAGCCTTACATTCCTTACTGGTTTGTATGTGTTAATTACTTTTGTTACCTTGAATGATTTTTGGTATATTTTGATATCAATTAAACTAGTTCCAAAATCCCTTACCTGTCTTCTGGTGTGCGTGCCAAATATTCTCGCTCTATGAGGCTCTCGATTCTCTTCTTGATAAGTATTGGGGACGGTAGGAAGCGGGACTTGAGTTGGTCTGTTACCTCAGCTACCAGGTTGTTGTGCTGTAAAGAATACAATGTCAAACAGGACAATTTTTGGTTATGATCAGGTAAGTTATATTGAATCCACACTTCAGTACTATGTAAATGTTTACTCCTTTTTACATCAGAGCATGATAATGATAATAACAACAAACTAGACTCACAGTCATTCGCCTGCGGGCTTTCATGATGCGAACAATGGCTGCTTCAATCTCATGTTTGCGGTCCTCATCAACTTTACTTCTTGTCTCTTTCCTCTCTGGTTCACTCTCTCCTTTAGCTGCTACAGCCTGAATTTTCACTCTGAAAACAGCAAAAAGAAAGTTACTACAATACTGCACAATAAGTCTCTCCCGAAACACTGCCACTGAATGTCAAGTTTCTATTCCTTTACAAAATTGTTTCCTCAGTATTTACCTGTACAACTTGGAAGTGAAGGAATCATTAACAGTAAACTCATGTGAGGACTCTATCTCTTTAGTTTTTGGAGTCTTGAGCAATACTCGCTGGGCTGGCTTGCCAAGTGCCAAGGACTGGAGAGCTCGAACTAGGTCGCGGTCAGGGATGTCTGTCTCATTCTGGATTTCCTATAAAAAATATCAAGTTCTATGTAAGTATCCATTATACATAACAATCTTGCAAGTAATCATGCAATGATTTATATTATATGCAATACTGTTTGGCTACCTCTATTGCAGGGATGTCAGCTTGATGGACAGACTTAAACATATATTCTCATGTAAATTCCTTGATCGATGCTAACCTCATATGTTAGTTTATCCCTAGTGTTGAATAGCATAAGGATAACCATTTGATAGGTGGAAACTTGAATTATGTGTTTCTTGGGTCCTGATGGCTTGCCTGAGCCCATGACTCCAGACCCTGATGGAGAGGCTACTGCACTGGTAGGTGTGTGTGCTCCCGATAGACTTGGGGAGGGCATTAAGCCATTGTTAGAGACAGTGCCTCCAATAGTAGATGAAGATATACCAGCCACACTACTGACAGCTTCTCCAGAGGCTACAGCAGCTACTGAAGCTACTGAACCAGCAACTACGCTGGGTGAGGCACAGGCACTCTCTTCTTTTCTTGAACCATGAAATACTGCATTGAGATCTGCTGACCTGAAAAACAAAAAAAATATTGAACAAAAATATTCCTCACTTAAGCAAAGCAGAAAAATGGATCAAAAGAACATGATTCTAAATTCTCCAAATGGGGACACAAACCCTAATTGTGGCTGAAGGGTAAGTTGTCTGCCACTGTGCTTGTTGAGGTAGAATCTCCTGAAAGCCTCAAAGGCACTCCGAGGGGCCATGGGAACATTAGCCTTCAGATTAGCCGACTGTGTAGGCCAGTATCCTGTTGTTAACACTCTCACATAGATGTCAACGCCACACAAATTCGTCTGTTAGTAAGGAAAAGAAAATTATATCAAATAACAATTGTAAAGATGCTAGCTACTGACAGGTGTATTAAAAAATAATTACAATAAAGTTCAAGATATTTGCACAAGGGAAGTGATGTCCTCTTGCAGGCATGAAGTCAGTTTTAAGAAAGTCACTGTTCAGTTCCTCTCTTTTTAGAGAGCCAGTGCTAAGTCTAAGTAAATCTTGTCCCATATTTGTGTGAATTATGAAAGAAATTAATGTAAAAAAAATCTATCTATAATTATTAATATATATATATATATATATATATATATATATATATATATATATATATATATATATATATATATATATATATATATATATATATATATGAAAAATGAACAAGATTATGCAGTACCCATGGGTAAAATATAAAAGACAGAATTAACATTGGTGAATGTTGTTCCTGAAAACAGAACATCAAATCAATACTAAATAGACATGGAAGAGAAGAAATTATTAAAGTATGAACATATATATATATATATATATATATAAGAAATAAATGTCTCTACAGTTGAAGCACCATCATACCCCTGCACTGTTCACTCGTTGCTTGAATTCTTCATTTATGGTGTTGGATATTGTGACATCTTTGAACATCCCCTCAAGCTTGGAGGTGAACTGGCAGCCACACTCTGTTTTCAACTTGGAGATCATGGTTTTTTCTGAGTCTTCTGAGACAGACTTTTGAAGAAGAAGACGCTTGGCAAGATGCTGCTTGTAGTACCGTTCAAACACGTCCTTTTCTTGCAAGAAGCGGAACAGCACCATCGTCTTGTCCAAAACCACTTCAATCTCTGCCTCCGTCATCTGTTGTAGAGGAAAATATTTTGTTACATTCTCTTTGTCATGGAGAAATATCTTAGACTATCCTTAGCTTCATATTATATATCACAGTTTTACTAAATTCACAGAACTTACTCCCTTGACTCCCTTCTTAAGCTTGTCATCAATAAATAATGACAGATACTCTGGGGATTTGTTGTTCAAATTAAGGAAATATTCAAAATCAGCTGCAATCATCTGCTTGAAGATCTTGTCATTATTGAAGGAGTTGTGGAGGAAATGGTCAAACCTGTCCTTCAAATCCAATAAATTCTGGAAGAGGTATTACTAGATTACTAACACTGATAGATAAACAAAAATCCTGATCATAATGAGGCAGTCTACAGGATATAAAAAGTTGGCAAAAGACATTATAACTAGAATATCCCATAATAAACACAAACTTCAAGACTGAAGCAAAGCTTCAAGACTGCAAAAACACTCACCTGTACAAACGTAATGGCATTTTTACCTCCTTCTTCTTCTGCTACTAAGGCTTTACCTTGCTCTCTTAAGTGTTGGGAGACACATTCTGCTACTGCCTTTAACCCATCTAATACACGGGACATGAGTTTATACATACAGGCTAAATCTTCAGTTTTGTTGTTCTTGAGCATGTGTACTACTCCAGAATTCTCCATCTGTCACAGCATAGATCAAACAAGTAAATTTCTTAGTTATGTGAGTATAATATTTTGCCTAACTAAAAATAACATATTTTATTGGGAAATGATCAGATAAATATTCAGCAATCCTAAAATTAGAGGTATCATTTTGTCAGACACCTTGTAACAACCTCCCATGCTCCCTTCGACTGTGTTTTGTGTTAAACCATGAAAAGAGGAGATTGTCAGAAAAGCAGTGGATGTGAGGCAGGTAAACAACAACCTTATATAAACTGGAGAAATGAATAGAGTTCAGAATAATCATAAAAAACATGTCATTCCTCAAAATCTTATAAAGATTGAAAAAAGAAACACAGATTGGAGAGAGGTAATTTACTCTACGATTACAAAATGTCTTACCTCAACGATGGTCTTCATATGTTTCTTAATTAGTTCCTCTTCCACAACTTCAACAATTCGCCTTTCAGTAGACTCATCGAGGTAGTGCTTTGCTCGTTCTGCTTCCTCTGATATCCTTGCTTCAACTCTCTTGATATACACAGATGCACTGTTTTCTGCCAAAAACTTCTGACTCTCCATCTGCATGATGCCAAATAAAGCAGGTTTTTAGGAAAATAAACATTCATAAGCATTTATACATGAAAAATAAATAGCAAGAAATATGAACATGAATTCAAATTTTTTGTTGAAGTGAATAAAAACTAAAAAGTAAGTCAGTATTATATTTCAATTTCAATGTGTATTTTTACTATACCAAGAAACTTCATTTATATGCAATTTCTGAATGTTTTTTAGCAAATTATTCAATCAAGACAATTGCTATCAAAACTCATATATAAGACAATTGCTCGGATGCATTCTGTCTATTTGCAAAAATAAATAAATAAAAAAATAAATAAATTCTTACCCTATAAAATTCTGCTGACTGTGCAAGGAAAGGCCGTTCAAAATCTTCTTCATAAACAGCTCGGGACTCAATGCCTAATACTATCAGCATCTGGGCAGCATTCTTGATTGCTAGTCTGTCAACCACCTCCCCCCGGCGCTCCCTCATCACCATGTCCAGGAGTGTCTCCCGGAGGTGGTCTCTTATGCAACCGTATCGCACAACCTAAATAAATGTAATGTGAAGGATGGGAAAGTCTGCTAAGGTAGCCTTTTTGGTATTTCATTACTTCATTAAAACTGTGAAAACATCAAGTTGAAGTCAGTCGACAGAAAGCTATATCTCACCTGGTCCCTAAATATTATTAAACCTAGATTGTAGACATTGTCAACATTATTCTGTTGTACATAGACACGGTCCATGTACATGAGGATGTCTCGGATCATCACCATGGAGGTCTGATGGTCATTCCAGGCATGATTTAGAGTCTGCAGGAAGTTGTTCTGTAGTGAGGCCAGCACATCAGCTCGAACCTATTGTGAAAAATGAGATTATTACTGTCATACCTCTTTTCCTTTGGTAGAGTCCTTGTGAGATTCATAAGTAATAAAGAAATTCAAGTCATACATCAACATGCATAGTAGTTTACATTTTCAGTAAAATCAAGAATGCATTACTAATTATACAAAATTTGGCAGCTTTCTCATATCCAAGGCAGCATTCAAGAGATGAACATAAAAATAAAATGTCAAAATCAAGAGAAAATTTATGATGATTTAGAGAGTTCTCAACACATGTCCCCTTCAGTTACTTCAAACAATATGTAACAATTATAAAAAAATAATCATGTACCTTAAGTCTCATATCTTAGGGGGTTATATGATAAAGGAAGATAAAAGATCCAAGTAAGATAGAGCAAGACAAATGAAGACAAGCATTACACTTTATGAAAATTATGTTATATATTAAGACTCGACTGATCTTACTGTAAAGAAACTACCAAATTATATTTGCCCTAAACTCAACCCTTTATTATTTGCTATTGCATTGCATCACTCAAGTGCTTCAGGGTATCTTAAAAAAACTGCCAAACCAAGATTAGTGCTGTCATTAGCCAGATAATCAAATCACCTTTAGCCTAAACTAAAAGCATTGCAATCAAAAATTGCCAGCCAGATATTCAAAATCAATAATGTAGTTGAAAGCAGAAGGCTGCCAACCAAATCAATACATTGACAGTGAGTGACTAAGTGCAACAGCACTTACACTTCTATCTTTTTTCCTGACTTCCTAAAAAGCTTAAATACTTTAGTTTCCTTTATTTCTTACTTTGTCCTGTTTTATAAGATTAGCTATGCTCTCTTTACAACAAAACAATAGATGTAGATCTATATCACATACAGTGTACACTGTACATGTATATACTGTTATATGATACAGCTTCCTTTCCATTTCATTCTTTTCCTTTCTCTTATTCTTCAAAAGTATAAATAACTTTCTTTCCTTCATTTGCCATCTTCTTGATTTGTTAACTACAAGAAGATGTGCTTTTGTAAGAGAGAAGAAACAGAAGAAACAAAAAAATGCCATTTGTAGCATTTGGAAGAAAATAGAAAGAAAAATAAAGGAAAGGCAAAGACGAGTATCAGCTGCAGACATGTGAGGAGAGAACACACACAGTGCTCCTGGAAGGTCTGGTAACACCCAGATCAACACACCACAGACCAAGACAAAGTATTAAAAACATTCTTCCATTCCTGAATTTATTAGTTACCACTGAGATGAAGTTTGTGGTAATTTACGAGAGAGAGAGAGAGAGAGAGAGAGAGAGAGAGAGAGAGAGAGAGAGAGAGAGAGAGAGAGAGAGAGAGAGAGAGAGAGAGAGAGAGAGAGAGAGAGAGAGAGAGAGAGAGAGAGAGAGAGAGAGAGAGAGAGAGAGAGGCTCTAGTTTTCCACATGGTATTTCTCATAAGAGCAACCAGCACTATCCGGTTTTCATATAGCAGACATATCTATCTTTTAGGAACATCAACACTGTAACTGTTAAAACATCTAGATCTATAATTTTGGATATTTTTGCCTCCTGACCTGGTGTAGCACTACAAACCTTCCAGTGTAATACAGTACCTTGTTTTCCAAGTGTTGGGTGACAACGTCTCTGAGGCCTGAGTATAGTCTTTCCCCATGCTTGTGGAGGACCATTGTGTAGGCATTGCGGTACAGCTCCTCAAAGCTCAACCCGCTGTTGTTTTTCTTCTGAATTTCTTGGATCGCACTTTTGAGCAGCTGCCAAATGTTCTCCACATACCGCTCATCCATAGTCATCTGAAAGTCAGTTTTTTATCAAATAGAACTGCAGGTACACACACGTTCTATATTTCTCAGCATGTAAGATGAACCCCTGCATATGACATCACAATTATAAAGGAAACTTCCAAGAAAATTACCTTCATTATAAATTTAAAAAAAAAAAATTTCTCTAAGCATTTTTTGTAGGGATA
The DNA here is from genome assembly GCF_035594125.1 of Scylla paramamosain. Classification (NCBI taxonomy): domain Eukaryota; kingdom Metazoa; phylum Arthropoda; class Malacostraca; order Decapoda; family Portunidae; genus Scylla; species Scylla paramamosain. The sequence continues at coordinate 6,200,248 of NC_087162.1, read as the reverse complement.
ACATGATTTTGTGTACATAAATACATCTAGATATGAGAATCAAGTACAAAATTAGCAAAGTTGTATTTTTTCTCTCTCTTTTTAGAACCAAAATACCATGCAACTACCATATTATGATGTTCTTTGGTACAGGCTGTGTAACCAACTTCAAGTTTAATGGGGAAATAGATGCAATGATTCCAACTCCATCTACCTCTGGTGGTGCCTCACTTCCTCTAGGAGCATCACCCAAGGGGGTGGCCACAAAAGAAGAACCTTCAACTCTCCTTTAAAAGTTTCCTTTTTGCTTATTAATTGCTTGGGCTGTACTAACACCTCATACATATATTTCTTTACCTAATCTTTCCATCTTCCAAGGGGCTTTCCTCTCCCATTAGCACCTATAATTTCACCTGCATATACATTCCTTATAAACTCTGTTTTTTGTCCTCTCAATATAGCCATACCATCTCAGTGTCTTCTTTTCACACATTTCACCACTCCATAATATACACCGCTTGCACAGATACCTGTACCACACCTCTCAAACACCCTTCCATTGCTGTCACCATTCCATTTTGTCATTCCACATGTTCCTCTCATAAGATTTATTTCCAAAACACACACTTGATTGCTGTGCCCTATTCCATGTTCAGCTCTCTGATCAATTCGGGCAAAATTCTATTCCTTTAATTTCTCTTTGTATCCATAAACACAATTATCTTTCTCACAACCCTTCCAAGTGATCCTATAGTAACTTACTTTTCAGAGCCCTTTCTCTCATATCTCCATCCATCTCACCAGGTTCAACTAGCACTGTTCCCAAATACTTACACTTACTCATTTCTCCCATAATTACTTCACACATTCAGCCTGTAAAGTATCCTAAAATCACACACCACCTCTCTCCTCTCAAACACCATTACCTCACTTTTCACAAGATACCACCCATTACAACAGTCAATCCACTCCATTCCTGTCTCACTCCTGTTGCTATACTGAAACTCTCTCCAACCTCTCTCTTCATTTTCACACATGCACTTCCATCCCTATAAAAAACCTTAATTCCTTGCAACAACTATCCTTTGACACCATGCATTTTAAAAACATCCCATAAGGCTTTTCTATGCATCTTATCACATGATCTCTCTAGGTCATTAAATGTTATATAAAATTTTACATCTTTTTTTAAGTACTATGACCACTTAAGTTGCAAAAAATCTGATCCATCCAATCTTTTCTTCCTAATTCCTCCTTGTTCCTCAATGATCCTCACCTTGGCCACTTCCATAAACCTCTCAGTCAACTCTCCCACAGAATCTTCCAAGCATACTAAGCAAATTTATCCTCCTATAATTATTACATTTGTTCCAGCAATCTTTATCTTTATATAGAAGTATAATAACTGCCTTTACCCACTTACCTGGTACACCTTGCATCCATAGCAGTTTGCACACTGGAAGCATCCTATCTGCTATTACCACTTCAACTCTATACTTTCTATGCTTACAACTTGCCTGCAATTTGGCTTAGCTATCATTTTCTTCATGTCCTCCCAATCCATTCCTTTCTCCATAAATACTCTTCCTCCATTTACTTCCAAACTTGTAATAAATACTGTTGCTCTCCGTACTGTCTTTTCATTCATTAAACAGCTAAAATAACTTTTCACAAACCTTTCACTTTCTCTTTGATCCCTACCAGAATGCCACACCCTCATCCTTCACTTTTATATTTCCGTGCTCTCTCTCTCTCTCTCTCTCTCTCTCTCTCTCTCTCTCTCTCTCTCTCTCTCTCTTAACTTATTTCCAGATCAACTTATTCTCAACGAGTCTAACAGTAAGCTTACTACCAAACCATATACTTTCCTTATGTATTTTCTCTTAGCTCCTTCACTTTATAATTTCAACATTTGTACTCATTTTTCTATTTTACTTTTCTCTGGCACATTTTTACTCATACCCTTTCTTCTTTTCTTTTATGGCCTCTTCAATCTCAGCCATCCACTGTGCACTTCCCTTCTGTACCCTGCCACTTCAGCTGCTACTGTAGTTACTATATCCTTGAATGTATCAAACACTTCCTCTACACTTGATGCCTCCTTAACTGTCAGCCCAGCACCCATCAGTCTTTCATGTACCTTCTCATTCCTGTCTAACCTTTCACTGTACTCACTTTCTACCACCATTTCCTACCATACTGCCTTCTATCTCTTATTCTCATACCTTGTTCATAATGAACTTATTGATGTGTTGCTTTGGTGGGAAATCAATACCACTGTCTTTGATGCAAGTGCCATAATCTGAATATTCTTTCTGCTCCTCACATTCCTTTCTAACAATTTTTCTTCCACAATTTCAAGAAATCATAATAACCATACTAGTGTTTTGTCTGTCTTCTCCATACACCATTCCTTTCCTCTTCCTATTTCAGAGATACTCAAAAGACCTCAGAGTCCAATCATGCATAAAACATCTATTTCTCAGATGAATTTCAAGCTGCCAGCCATGATGTTGAGACTAATCTACCTGCCTTCTCCAATACAGACAAGATCAAGATCCCAGTATAGCCCTGAGATGGCTATGTTCCCTAGAGTGTCAAACTGGCTCCCCCATTCACTTCCACTAATTTACACAACTCTCACACCTCACTGCTATCAGAACATGCTATATATATATATATATATATATATATATATATATATATATATATATATATATATATATATATATATATATATATATATATATATATACACCCTTTCCTCCTCCACCAGCAGCCAGGCATAATCTGACAGTGATCCTGACACATATATAAAATATTTGTGTTGTACATTGCATATGATGGTTCAATATTAAGTTTGTGTTAATTTGTTCTTGAACTGGTGGTATCATGGCAGCAGGAAGTCTCGGCCACAGCACACACCTCAGCAACAAAACTAAACCTGAACTTCATAACATGGTCTTATAGGACTCTAATAAAGAATATATTTAAGGTGTTCCTCAAGAACTTGCCGTTTCCTCAACTTGCAGGGAGCTACCTTCTTTAAACAAGAAAAATATATAATATTGAAATTTAACCCAGTCTGCCCCATGCAATTTTGACAGTTTTCCTTTATAATTATAGGAAGTGCTCATAGGAGATACAAAGCATGCATGAGAGAGCTCATAAGCCACTCAATACCTCCTGTACATTTATATTTCCCAGGGTGATGCCACAGGGATGGGTGTCAAGGTACAACAGGTGTGCAAGAACTGGTTATTTACATCACAAAACTGTTTTCTGTGTCATCAACCTGGATGTGAGTATAACAATATATTTTAGCACCACAAATGTGACCCACAGGAGGTACTTGAGCCTTCCATCATCTGAATTTCATGTATTTTATATTTCTGCCCAGGATCATGTCAAGTTTGTTCTCCAACTAGGTAAAAACTTCTTCATCAATAGAAAAATGTAAAAATCTTTCAAGATCTAACTCCCCTCATGACTTCTGGCACCTAGCCAAAAACATCTCCAATAACTTTGCTTCTTCATTTTTCCCTCCTTTATTTCAATCTGATGGCACCACTGCCATCTCATCTATTTCTAAAGCTGAACTCTTCTCTCAAACCTTTGCTAAAAACTCTACTTCCATGATTCAGGCCTTGTTCCTCCCTCCCCACCACCCTCCAACTACTTAGTGCTACCTGCTAAGATCCTCCCTGGTGATGTTTTCCATGCCCTTGCTGGCCTTAACCCTCAGAAGGTTTATGGACCCGATGGGGTCACTCATTGTTCTCTAAAACTGTGCCTCTGTGCTTGTACCTTGCCAAGTCAAACTCTTTCAACTCTAGCAACATCTACCTTTCCTTCTTGCTAGATGTTTGCCTACATTCAGCCTGTTCCTAAAAGGGGTGACCCCCTCTAATCCCTCAAACTACCGTCCCATTGTTTTAATTTTCTGTCTCTCTAAAGTTTTTGAATCTGTCCTCAACAGAAAGATTCTGAAACATCTATCACTTCACCACCTTCTATCTGATTGCCAATATAGGTTCCGTCGAGGCCCCCCTACTGGTGATCTTCTGGCTTTCCTTACTAAGTCTTGGTCATCCTCTTTTAGAGATTTTGGTGAAACTTTTGCTGTTGCCTTAGACATATCAAAAGCTTTTGATAGAGTCTGGCACAAAGCTCTGATTTCCAAACTATCCTCCTATGGCTTCTATTCTTCTCTCTGTAATTTCACTTTGTTTCCTTTCTGACCATTCTATTGCTGCTGTGGTAGCCAGTCACTGTTCTCCTAAATCTATTGACAGTGGTATTCCTGTCACCCACTCTCTTCCTATCATTCATCAACGATCTTCTTTACTAAACTTCCTGTCCTATCTACTCCTATGCTGATAATACCACCCTGCATTTTTCCACATCTTTTACTAAATGTCCAACCCTTCTGGAAGTAAACAGTTCATGCAGGAAAGCCACAGAATGCCTGACTTCTGATCTCTCTAAAATTTCTGATTGGGTAGAGCAAACTTAGTATCGTTAAATGCCTCAAAAACTCATTTCCTTCATCTATCAACTCAACACAACCTTCCAGACAACTATCACTTCTTCTTTAATGACACTCAACTGTTCCCCTCTTCTACACTGATCTCATTCCTAACTAAAACATCTTCTATGAAGTTAAGCGTTTTGAGTTGTCTCTGCCAGTTTTTCTCATCACAAGTGATAACTTTGTACATGTATGGAGTATGCTTCACATGCATGGGGAAATGGGCTCCACCTATACTATTCTTTTTGACAGGGTGGAAACAAAAGCGTTTCATTTAACCAACTCCCTTCCTCTAACTGACTGTCTTCAGCCTCTTTCTCATCGCTGCAGTGTTGCATCTCATTGTGTTTTACCATTTTCATGCTAATTGCTCTTCTGATCTTGCAAAATTAATGCCTCCTCTCATCCAGTGGCCTTGATGGACAAGACTTTCTACTTTCTGTCTCCCATTCTGTCCACTTCTCTAAAGCAAGAGTTAACCAGTATTCTCAATCATTCATTCCCATTTCTGGTAAACTCTGGAATTCCCTGCCTGATTCTGTATTTCCTCCTCCATATGACTTGAACTCTTTCAAGAGGGAGGTTTCATGACACTTATCCTCCAATTTTTGACAATGGTTTCTGACTATGTTTAGGACTGGCACCTCAGTGGGCCTTTATTTTTCTTCTAATTTTATTGTCCTTGGGTCTACATAAAAATGAATAAAATAAATAAATAAATAAATAAATAAATAAACAAATAAATAAATAAGTAAATAATAAATTTTACCTAACAAAAAGAGAGAACAGCAATGGCATGCATCAAATGCCATTGCCACACAATAACACACTCCAGTCTGCAGCATTGTCCCAGTGTTCATCAGACTCTACAACCATGGACAGTCCTAGAAACAACCTGACAAAACTTTAAAAAATTTTAAGCAAATTTCTTGATCCTGTGAGGCACCAACTCTGCAGAAAAAGTAATCCTACAGACCATGAACCCTAAGAGATGCTAAACAAAATACTACCACCTTAATGAGGAGCCTCACCACCACCTGCCTGTCAGCATGAGGAGTCAAGGCTCCTCACTAAGGTATCTTTTGTTGTGTCCTGCAGGATTCCACAGGTTAAGCCCAAAGGATTAATAGTCAGGTTGGATTTATATTCACTAAGAAAATTCATCAGAATGTTCCTTTTCATATGGATAAAGACTTATTTGCAACAGGTTTCATAATAGAAAACAACCAAATCACTCTGAGTAAATATTGATCAAAACAGGTAATGATATTCATTAGTTTTCCTAAACTTTCTCTAATTCTTGAAGTATTTCTTCTTATTATAATGTGCAATCTCATTGCACTCTTAAATATGGAGAAATATAAGGTTTGTGAAACAGAAACAATCAGATTGTGTGCTGACAGCCAGACGCCTCCCCCCGCTGCCCTCAGGCCCTGGGAAGGCACAGGTGGGGTATGAGGTCACCACGCAAATCAAATGACCCGGCAGGATGTGTGGACGTCCCCAGCCGGCCTTGACCTGACAACCGTGACAACTTTCGGGAGAGAGCAACCAGTCCCCTCCCATCACCCTGCCCAAATTTGTCCTAGATGGTTCATTTACTCTTAAGAAAAAGTCAATCTAGAGGTACCGAAGGGAGTTTTGGAAAGAATGGAATACGAAACAATAACACCTTAATTAGAATACCTTGCACCTTCCCAACTCACCGGAAACGCGCGGATCCTCATTTTCTGATGATCCTTTTTGTTGCCTGATTTAATGGAACTCATAGTAGTACTTTGAAGGCTCACACAACTTCAAAACACACGGAATCCTTGAAAACTTCCTTTCCGAAATCGTTGAGGGTTCATCAAAACATTATGCTTCAATGGCCTCTAATCACGACACACGCCACTAATGGCACGCTTCTCATAGTCCTCGAGGTTCAGACAGGGGCCAAGTTCAAGGCAAGCGTTGGGTCATAGCGGTAATATTGGGTGTGTTGAGGCATGGGTAGAGTTTACACGAGAGGTGAGTCTAAAGTGGCGGACAACAGCGGTCCTGCGGCCATCTTTGTTGACACACTCGCACACTCACGCCGCCCAGAAAACTAGTCCCACATCACACAACTCACAGATGAGATTTTGGGATATATCTATGTACTGACATCTTTTTCTTCATTTTCCTTTCTTCAAATATGTCTCCTTGTTTATTTTGTTATATGTGTAATTTTATCTTCAGTGGATGTTAACTTGTATTTTCTTCATATATATTTTATTTTATTTATTTTTTTTTCATTTTTTCTTTCACTTTATGATAATCTGCATGTAATAAGATTTAGCCTATGAGTTTTAGATATCACTCGAACCTTATTTGAACTATTTGAACAAAATAAATAAATATATATATTAATATTTTTTTTTTCTCAGGACCAAGAACTAACACAATTATGAATGGAAGGAATGAGTGCTACATCATCAATCAGCTATAATTTTAATGAGGTTTACAGATAGATAATAGGATTAACTTGAAAATACATGACTCTTTTCGCACCCCCTCCCCCCCTTTCATTGAAAACTGCCAACCAATAGAGAATACTTTTTAAGCAACAATCTACAACACGTTTGTAATAAAATAACTATGCTTAAATTATTTTCCTATTAATATAATCATATGATAATAGTAATACTGTAGTTTTCCCGGCAAAAAAAAAAAAAAATAAGATTATGATAAAAAGCACAAGTATCCTTTTTTTTCCCAATGCGCGACACAATTCAACATTTTCGGAGTACATAAAAGAAAAATAACAGGCTAAATATATGGCATATACATGTTGACATTTTGGAGCGGAAGGATATCAGCTGAGCCTTCCCAATGACGTCACGAAGTAAACATGGCGACGTGTTTGGGTCGTGCCACCGCCGGGCTGCTTAAAAATTATGGCCTCCCGGCTTACATGGGTCTTAACACTACTTTACTACGACACTGCTCCATCGCTCACACACTCAAAGTTCGAGATAACATAAAGAAGAAGCGCGATGCGGCCATGTTAGGCGGAGGAGAGAAAAGAATTGCTGCCCAACATAAGAAGGTGAGAATTAATGGTATTTAGTACTAGTTATTATTAAACGTCATGGCGACCATAATGTATCGTAACATGCACTGATACGTAATTTGAAGTCGTTCTCATACAAACCTCTAAACCCTTGTGTCATGAAGGCTTGTTTCTTTTTATGGATAATGTGGGCATCGCCGGTGTAGCCTCACCAGGGCCCGCCCCATTCCTTTCTTCTTAATGTGAAGTAAAGTGGCAGTCACTAATGGAGACTTTCGTTGTAACCTTTGCATCAGTGTTCTCCCCACACACCCTTGTCGTGAGAATGATAAATAAAGTGAATAAAATAAGGGTTCCATTTCCCCGTTTCTACCCCATTCAGTGTCAGATTTCTACTGTTCCCTCATCACTGAATGGCTCCCTTCCTCACATTCACTCATCCATGCTTTCCATGTATTCTCCAAGGAATCCTTTACATCCTCAATGTTTCATCACTCAACCCTCAACTTTAGTAGGTTCTTCATTTTCTTTTTCATACCCGCCTCTCTCATCTTTCTTTTCCTCTCATCTCTTTTGTCATTTCTTCCTGAGAAATCTCTATTAATCAGTATGTATATAGTGTAGGTCTAACTTTTCTCCAGTGCTCTACAGTTGATTCAGTTGTATGGTTTCTAGTCCTTCACATAATTAAACATTTTAACTACCATTTTTGTATGGAGGGTTATGCCTCTTTGATTACCAACCAGCTTGTTTTGGCACCATGATTCTTAACCATTGCTTATATTAGTTTCGCCTTCACATTTTCTTTCATCATATTCATGTATAGTACATATATGTTTAATATATAGACCTATTTAATATGACCACTGAAGCAGGGTATGCACAGCAGAAGAGTATTAACTAAATAAATTGATATTTTAGTCTGTTTCAAAGACATTATACATATTGGTAACTTGATTGGTCCTCCAAAAAAACTCAGTGACACATTGACAAATATTTTCACATCAGCTGATAAATTATTAAACTACTGCATTACCTATAGAACAAAGTATTAGAGTTAAACTCTTATAGTTCACAAAATACACACACACACACACACACACACACACACACACCTTACAGTTATTGCACTAAGAACAAGATATAATAGAATATCTTTCTATCTCATTATGCACATTACAAATAGAAAAAAAAATCTTTACACAAAATTTATCATTTCATCATACTGTAAATACTGATTGGCAACAGTTGCTTAAACATGGCTTTTTCTGGTAAACTTCAACACATTTTAGGGCAGAATTGTGACACATTGACACTATGATCCCAATTTTGACCTATCAGCAATACAGGTGACAAAATAGCTTTGATGTGTCACAATTTTTTATTTATTTATTTATTTATTTATTTATTTATTTATTTTCAGTGTATTGGTGATTGCTTATGACTGAAATTAAATCTGTTTCCTGTGTACATTGTTTTTAATGTTTTAGTATTTTAGTTACATGGTACTTATTCTTTCATGTTTTGTATTTCAGCCATAGGGGTTTGATCAAAACTAACTTACTGATGCATTATGGTTATGTATCATATTTACTTAATAACTTTTTTTAGCATTCATAAATTGTATTCTTTTGGTGTTAACTAAAATGTATGTACATGTTTTTCAGATAACTTGTATAAAGTAAATGATTAGAATTTGTTGTCCTAACAAATTACATTGTAAAATTAATGCAGAATGGCTGGCAGGTCAGTAATGCAGCATCCTTTGCCTCATTCATGCCAGTCAGATACATGTAGGACAAGCAGTAATTTGTACTCATCTCATTAGGTATTTATTTCATAAACACTAATTATTCCATTAGGGCAAACTGACAGCCCGTGAGAGGGTGGCTCTGCTGTGTGACCCTGGAAGCTTTGTGGAGTTTGATACATTTGCTGAACACACCTGTTCAGATTTTGGCATGCAAAACCAGAAGGTGAGTGATATATATATATATATATATATATATATATATATATATATATATATATATATATATATATATATATATATATATATATATATATATATATATATATATATATATATCCTACTTATTTATTTATTTATTTATTTATTTATAACAGTCTTAAAAGGGATGTTCAGTGTGTTTGGGCTTCAGAGACTCATATTTTCAAAGTTTGTAAAAAAAAAGTGCAGCACTGAGGAACACAGGGAAAAATTATTACATATATTAATTATAACTTCATGACAGGTAAATTAGTCTTTTAAGAATATTCTTAAATACCCACAGCTACAAGTAATGCATACATGTTCTGTGTACACCACCATTCCTAAAATATATTTTCTGATATACTTATTGTAATGAATGACTTGGTGGAAAACAATTAGCAACAAGCAACTTTCTCGAAGTGAGGGTGGTGGCTTTGCAGTCTTGAAGAGCAAACAGATTGACTGAAATAACAGAATCAAGGCACTTATCCATTATTCTATTTTTGTGCCTGCACAGTTGTAAGACACTCCACTGACATTATTCTGGGATGCTTAAGCTACACCTGAGTGTGAAGTTTACCTAGTTAGTTATATTGACTATCTTTACTTTCTTTTTACATCACTTGAGGGGTGAATAATTGCAGCATATGTTTACATAAATGTTGCATTTGATTTCTTTATCGCAAAGTTTAATTGCATCACATTACATTTTTTGTCATTATTGAAAATCTCCAACATTAATAGATTATTTTATTTAAGCTTTGAGGTTGTTGTGTTGTTCTTTGATACATATATAATGTACAGTTTTCAGGTGACTCTGTAGTGACAGGTCATGGGTTTATTCATGGCCGATTGGTTTATGTATTCAGTCAAGATTTTACAGTGTTTGGAGGTTCACTGTCATCAATCCATGCCAAGAAGATATGTAAGGTAAGTGTAAAGCAAAAATTCTTAAAGTGTTTTCAATGTTTATTTCTTTGTCTTTAACTGTCAGCAACAATCACATGTTAAGGAAGTAAGCTTTAACAAAAACTTTTTGTTAATCATTTAACTGTCAGGTTTTTATAGAGATCACTGATTTATATGCACTTGCAGAATGGAATCAACAGTATTTATATTACTCTTAATGGGAATGTATTATTCAAATTACCAAAAGTTCAGTTTACTTGTACTGCTGATGAACTTAACTTCACATAATGTACTGCTGTTGAACTTAATTTCACATAATGTACTGCTGATGAACTTAACTTCACATAATTTGTGAGATGAGTGTAGTCCTTATTAGATAAAGAAGAATTCCAAAATATAAGTCTAAATTGTGAAAAGTAACAATATGAAATTTTCATTTCTAGATCATGGACCAGGCAATGCTTGTTGGTGCCCCTGTGATTGGTCTGAATGACTCAGGTGGAGCAAGGATTCAGGAGGGAGTGGAGTCTCTTGCAGGGTATGCTGACATCTTCCAGCGCAATGTTTTGGCCTCAGGTGTCATCCCACAGGTACACTCCATTATTACTGAAAATTATCAATTAAAATTTTTGTTCTTCCATACAAATATGAAATATTAGCTTTTACAGATTCATGAATGATACCATATGAGAGTAGCATTAACATTGGGTATTAGCTAAATTCATAATTGTACTTAAACATTAAATTTATTGTACAATCAATACCTTGAAAAATGTAGATGTTATAACATATAATTTTTACCCATTCAGATTTCTCTGATCATGGGACCTTGTGCTGGTGGTGCTGTGTACTCCCCAGCACTAACAGACTTCACTTTCATGGTAGAGGACAGCTCTTACCTATTCATCACTGGTCCTGATGTGGTGAAGGCTGTCACCAATGAGGATGTAACACAGGAGGAGTTGGGAGGTGCCCGCACGCACACCACTCTGTCGGGAGTTGCACACAAGGCCTTCAGTAATGATGTCCATGCACTACTCAACCTGAGATCCTTCATGAACTTCCTTCCTCAGAGCAACCAGGACCCATCTCCCATCAGGAAATGTGATGATCCATGGTGAATTGTTTATCCATTTTGTCCTCATTCATCCATCTTTAATCTGTAGATTGCTTTGTGAAAGTTAGTTACATTTTAAGTGTTTTTATGAAGTTGTTTAATTAACTGTTATAATGTTTGCAGGGATCGTGATGTGCCAGGACTTGACACCGTCATACCCTTGGAGTCAACAGCTGCATACAATATGCTGGATGTGGTTCATAGCATTGTAGATGAAGGGGATTTCTTCGAGATCATGCCCAACTATGCCAAAAATATTATAGTTGGTTTTGCTCGCATGAATGGACGCACAGTAGGCATTGTGGGCAACCAGCCAAAGTCTGCTGCAGGTATATCAACTTAGACCTCATGTGAATTAATCAGTGTTGAAGCTGTTTGTATTATTTGTCAGATTTAGTGTATACCAAGAGTAATACAGACTTTGTTATTACATCAGTGAGAAAATTCTCATTGGGCAGATTGTAAATATAAACAACTTTTGCTTTGTTTTATAGGTTGCCTAGACATCAATTCATCTGTTAAGGGAGCAAGGTTTGTAAGGTTCTGTGATGCATTCAACATTCCCTTGGTGACCTTTGTGGATGTGCCGGGTTTCCTGCCAGGGACAGCCCAAGAGTATGGAGGTATTATCCGCCATGGGGCAAAGCTCTTATTTGCATATGCTGAGGCAACAGTACCCAAGATCACAGTTATCACCAGGAAAGTAAGTGTCAACTTTTTTTTTGTTTTGTTCATCCTTTGTCTCCTCACTCCTAGAATTAGGGCCCCCTGGCTCACTCCACTCACTGTACATCTTGACTGACATTTCATTTTAAGGTTCTGGAGTTATTTATTACTAGACCCATTTTCTGCATACTGATTCACCATTCTTCACTATGCTCATAGCTCTCCTCTAAAGCATTAATGGTATCAACTATGTTCCTGTTAATATTACATTGTTATAAGCAAAGTAAATCAATATAACAAACCCCAATATTGTGATTATCAGGGAAAAGAACCTTTTAAACAAGCCTTACTTTTAATTAATTCTTTGTCATTATAAATAGTGAAACTTTCTGAAATGTTGTAACTTTCCAAGTTTTGAGTGGTACAAGTATTTGGTAGTAACATGTTCTTGTGTCATGAGTTGTCACTGTTTGTGTACTTTTACCAAATAACTTGCTTTAGATAATGACTTGAGTTCATTAAAAGGTCTTGCTGAAATATCATAAGATGTAAAACTTTCAGTTACAGTGACATGGTCTTTCTTCCTCTTCATTAGTTCATTATGTGATGCTTTACATGTGAAACAAAGGTAATATTCAGTTTTACCAACACTTTAAAATATTGTAAATGCACATTACCTCTCTTCCTCAAAGTTTATTTTTTCGTAGGCTTATGGAGGCGCCTATGATGTGATGTCCTCTAAACACTTGCGGGGAGACATGAACTACACATGGCCAACAGCTGAAGTAAGACTCAGTACAAAACTTGTGGCGGTGTATATGGTGTCTTTTCTTACTGGTACTTTGTTATAACACATTACATTATCAGTAAGAAGCACACAACTCAGACTCTGCACATTATCATGAATAGATTTTCTGTAATTGCCCTTTTTACTGGTGAGGGAGATGAATGGAGTTTGATCCATTAGATGCAAGAGATGTACTTGTGGAGCAAGGGAGAAAGTTTATGCATGATAAGGGTTTATGGAGGACAGTTATCAAAGTATAAATGTGATACAGCCTCAAGGGTCCCCATGTGATTTGCATCTGTGATTCTTGCATGTATGCTGTGTGTGTGTGTGTGTGTGTGTGTGTGTGTGTGTGTGTATGTGTGTGTGTGTGTAAGAGAGAGAGAGAGAGAGAGAAAGAGAGGTTTATCTTTTGCTTTGTTTTGTGAACAGGTTGCAGTAATGGGAGCTAAGGGGGCTGTTTCCATTCTGTATCGTGGAGAGAAGGATGTTGCTCACATTGAACAAGACTATATGGAGAAGTTTGGAAATCCTTTCCCTGCTGCTGTCAGAGGTAAGGAAAAATAATAAGTTTTGAACTTGATAAGCTACAGTATTTTATTTTTATTTTTTTTTTTTTTTTTTTTTTTTTTTTATTTTTTTTTTTTAGGTAGAAGCTGTAAAAATAGTTGATATTTGGATGTACAGTATTTACTGTACTTATTTATACATATATACTTGACTTAGCAGAGAATACTTTTCTGATAACAGAATGCCCAAAATAGTTTATTAACAGCAGTCATGTTTAAAGTCCAGAACACATCAAGACTTCACTTCATGAGGCTAATGCTCAATTCCAGGTTTTGTTGATGACATTATACAGCCTCACACCACACGCCGCAGGATATGCCAGGATCTGGACAAACTAGCCTCCAAGAAGCTGACCAACCCACCAAAGAAGCATGCAAATATACCATTGTAATAAAATTCTCAAAGGTGCTTTGTAGTCTTGAGTGTAATCATCAATGTTGTGATACAGTAATGATGCAGTTAAGCAAAAAGATATGCATGTATATAGATGTTATTACTGTAAAAGTGTGAGAAATTGTGTTAAGATCATACCTTAGTATACATGAGTTTGTTGCAGTAGATGTATATATTTATTTAGAATACATAGTTATACACATGAATGTATGTGTGTAGATATTTCATCTCATTAACACCTTTAAGGAAATGTCTGTCTGATGTTAAGATTGATATAATTATGGTATCTAAAAGACCTTTTTAGTAAAGATACACTTTGGTGAATATCTAATAGAACCACACCGTACAGCAGAATGTAATAATGTAATGTGTATTTATATTTTTTTATTAAATAGAATGTGCTGTGACAAGTTTGGTTGTTATTTACCCAATACCAAGATTTTGTCAATACATTGAAATATTTGTAGTTCACTGATAAATCTTGCTATACAATTACATATTTTTAGAATTTGAAATGCATTTGATTTATATAATTTCCGGTGTAGATTGTATCTCAATGGAGCATATGATAATAAAAGTATTACTGAAAATTTGAGAAGGTTTATTGCCTTGCTTCTTCATCCTGGTGGAGGATCAATGTTATGAGAGCAAATGCAGAACTATTTTCCATACCTATGTAGATGTTAACTGATTGGACTGAATTTACTTTTAGGATAATAATACTGTATAAAGACTATTTCTTTTAAAATGTGTAATAATCATTCAAACGGGTGTTTGGTATCTCAAACATAGTTGAGGGAAATTATTGGTTATGGACACTGCAGATTCACCTGTTTTAAAATGAACGAAGAAAACTATACTTTGGGAGTTATACTATACAGTATCCAGTCTTTTTCGGTCTAAATAGAGAACTAACAACTTGGATGAGGAAAAAGGTCGAGAAGTTAAAGAAGATAATGGAATGATAGTACAGGGGAAAAAAATAATAAATAAATAAATAAATGAATAGTTTATGGAAATTGGTATAATGGAAACATGGTGATTTCTTCCAAGCTAGGGCACAGTGCATGGATACGACTTAAGGAAACTATAATAGAGCTCTGGAAGAGACCAGGCGTGGACGCTATTGGAACTGAGTAGAAAATAAGTAGTAGGATGACTGAAGTGATTTTTCATTATGTCTAATTATTTGTATAAGTCTGCACTTTATATGTATTCTTTATTTTCAAGAAAATGTGTAGGAGATGTAAAGTATAAAATGGTTCAGGCTATCTTGCCTTGAGGCTGTGGCATGGAGGTATATATACTATAGTTCCATGTATATTATAGCTCTATGGGCCGGGGTAATCGGCACAAAGAAATTATTCTACATATCCTTTACGTTCCTTGGCGCCAAAGAACGCTCACTACAGACTATCGATACTTCGGCATCCTTGGTTCTCTAGTCTAGAGCGATCCCGAATCATCTTCTCCCGAATGAGATGAAAGGGCTGTTGGAAGCATGTAAACAACACCCTGCCGGGCCGCGCGGTGCTTGCTGCTTCTCCCTCATCAGGTGACAGCATTGCACCGTGATTTCTCAGGTAATTTAACCCAATCTTATATACTATGGCTTATATGTAGATTACACCTGGGTGTGAATCTTATTGATTTTTACTGCTCTACTGTTTCCTTAGGTCAAAACTAATATGAAAGTACCAAATAAATGTGCAAATGTGCAAAAATAAATGTGCTTCCATTTGACTGTTCGCTAACAATGTATTTACTTATTTTATTCCAGTTATCTCCCACAACATCTGATAAAACAAAGTTTTCCTGCTCATTTCAAACTGACTAGTCTGCTATGAACAGAAAAGAAATATTGAAGTTGTAGAAGCAAGGAAGAGTTGAACGGAGTTAGTATGGCAAGGCTGATTAGAATCTTCCAGACCCTGAGAAGGCACAAGAAGAAAACGGTGTTCTTCTCTGCCGTGCTTGGTGGTGGTCTGAACTATGCTCATGAGAAATACAAGTAAGTATTGCTTTAAGATAGTGTTGTGGTTGATTCTAGTAGCATAGAAAGGTAAATATTATCAATACGTACTTTCATATGTTCTAAGTGAATTTCAAGTTTTTCCCATTAATCATCTTATGAAATAGGTACTTTTAGCAATAGTATTTAATGGCATTTCAATAATTTATTCGTGTTCCTTTCTTTTCTGACAATCTGTATTTCTTTCTTAAGTCTTAATTCTTTCTTTGTTTTCTTAACTGATAGATTTTTATATTAACCCCTTTGTATCCTCATTTTTGTTGTTGTCTAATAAAGATGATTGAATTACGTCTTAATCTTCATATGGCTGTAAAACATGATACTTTTGACAGGGAGAACAACATGATGCGAGAGCTGTGTCAGGAAGCCATGAGCTATGGGGAGATGTCTCGGCCCCTTGGGGAGCCTGACCGGCACATTACAGTGCTCCTGAATCCTGCTGCACAGGATGGGTAAGTTCACCATACCACACGTCATCAAACTTCAAAATAACACTTCAGTATCATGTAGATCATCCACCCTACATAGTGTTAGGATAAGTAAGGTTAGGATTTAATGTAACACTGATCTTCAGTGATCCCTGCATGCTTGTAATAATGAAAATTAGATATTTTTTGTATGGAAGGAAGTTTTAAGAACACATCTAATAACATATAGAAAGTGATCTTATAGATATGAAAAGTAGTTTTGGTAAGCATTTAACACTTCAAGAGATATTTCTCATAAGGGGATTTTCCATATTAGAAATTTATCTCATGAGCAATTCATGCCTTGATTTCAAGGAAACAAAGACTCATCTAAGCAGAAGACCAGTGTTCTAGTGTGACTGAGTGATATTTTCAAATTTTGCAACACAAAAAAAAGTATGAAATATTTTTCAGATGTTTTTGCCAAAATTTTAACCTAAAAAAAAAAAAAAAACTTGGACAAATAAAACCCAATATCAGTAAGATTGCATGGTTATACCAGAAGCCGTTGTATAAACTTTTTCATTTGAAGCACATAACTATGATAAAAGCTGTAGGAAGAGGTAAGTTTCCAAAATCCAGTTGGAACACATGTTATTGTGGGAGTTGAGGGAAAAGTGGTGACTGATAGGAGGACTTTTGAACCAAAGTATTTATGTGTATAGTGGTGTTGACTTCCTGTAAAATGTTAATATCAATTAGATAATCAGTAAAGACTTAAATGAACTGCCCACTCCCCTTGAATCTCATTCACTTAACAGTTTCTTCCTCTCACAGGCTCTTGACTCCTTCACCAGGTCTCACTCTCTTTAGATCAGCTGCCTGTGTAGCATCATCTGCAAACAGCAGCTGGTTTAGATTTCTTTCTGCCACCATCACCACACTGAAACCTCTACCTAACACTCTTGCCATCATTTTTGTCACAGCATCATTCATATAAATATTAAGCAACCAAAGGGACATCAGATGCCCTTTTCATAGTCCCCACAAACCATTCACAGTATTTTCTGAATGCTTTACTATTCTTAAAAAAAATAAAAATATATAAATAAATAAATAAATAAATAAAAAACATTCCTTTTAACACTGCTACTTCACCCATAAATTTAATCTTGAAACAATCCTTTATCCATTCTGTTGTCCATCTTTTCTTGAAATAATAATAATAATAATAATAATAATAATAATAATAATAATAATAATAATAATAATAATAATAATAATAATATCAATAAACAATGATAATAAATGCAGCAGTACTAACAATAACAATTCATGACTGCAGGAAGAGCAAGGCTGTGTTTGACAAGTACTGTGCTCCATTGCTCCACCTGGCTGGCCTGAAGGTCGCAGTGGTGCGGACAGAGCATGAGGGCCAGGCGAGGGACCTAATGGCCATCATGGAGAAGACCAGTGGTGTGGTGGTGGCTGGTGGGGATGGCACCCTGGCTGAGGTATTCAAGTACTTACCTAGTTGTGTCTGGGTTTGCATGGATGTACAATTACTTTCTTATTGTTATTTTTACAGGACTGAGTCAGCTTGTTAAACTTGTTTTCTGATACCAACTTATCACACGTACTGAAATTAATGTTTGTTTTGTATTTACTTATAAGTATTATGTAAGAAAGGGGGAAAGCTAGTGCTAAAGCTCCATTTTCAGTGCAAAATTGTCATGTTATCTTTAAACCTATAAAGTGGGGCCTCATAACTAGCATTCTTCAACAAGTAGTCATTATTCTAGTGATAAGATAGAGGCAGTCCTGAGTTTCATAATTAAAAAAAAAAAAATACAGAAGTAAGAGTTTATTGGGACAATGGTTGGCAATAAGGCTTTAGTACTTTTCAGTCTTCATGTAGTGAACACCCACTGGCCTGCTGCCTTGTGTGTGTCATTGTTGTTCTACCTAAGATAATTGAAAGATTAAAGGTTAAAGTCACTAATGAGTGACAGAGCAATGGGAATATGTGAGCCCTTAAACACCCAACCACATGTATGATGCATGATGCTCCTTCTCACCCACATAAGACTTGAGTCAGCCTGGGCTGTGTATGTGTCAGCAGGAAGACCTGGTGACTCATTCAACCCTCCCCACCTCACCCCCTTGCTCATGGAGGCAATAATCTCTGACAAGTGAAAAAAAACACTTGAGCCTGAGTGGGGCTTGAATCACAAAATAGCAGCTGTGAATGCCTCTGTTGTACCAGACTGACACAAAGATCTTGTAACTTTCTTGATTGTGCTCATCACAGTACCCACAAGAAACCGTGAAGTTGACTTTCTTTTCTGGCTTTCATATGGCTGATTCCTTGATGGCTTCTATAGCAGACAGAGAGAAATGCAGTGCTGGTGGTGTACTGCCTTAGAAAAAAAAAAAAGTTCATAAAGGACTTTATCAGTTTGATTTTATATTGATATGTACTATTAGTGGTTCAGTATAGACAAAAATTAAAAGAATGAACTTGCAAAAAAATTTTTTTTTTTCTATCATGTATAGCACAAGAACAAGCTGTGTTAAACCAAGGTTTAGAAGATTTAGAACGAGCAAAAGAGTGAGGAATATACGCCTCCATGCCAGACACTATCACCTTTGTTATGCGCTCAGCACACAAAGACGGGTCTCTGACACGGAAGCAGTAATCATTCCAAGGAAAATCAGCAAAATACCTCTTCAGGTCCCCCCCAACTAGCAGAGGCAAAACGCCAGAGGCACCTTCGCTTAAGGGGATCCTGAGGAGGGATTGGAGCGATAGGACAAGATACAGATATGAGATTGTGATCGGAGGAGCCCAACGGAGAAGATAGGGTGACAGCATAAGCAGAAGGATTAGAGATCAGGAAAAGGTCAAGAATGTTGGGTGTATCTCCAAGATGGTCAGGAATACGAGTAGGGTGTTGCACCAATTGCTCTAGGTTGTGGAGGATAGCAAAGTTGTAGGCTAGTTCACCAGGATGGTCAGTGAAGGGAGAGGAAAGCTGAAGCTGGTGGTGAACATTGAAGTCTCCAAGAATGGAGATCTCTGCAAAAGGGAAGAGGGTCAGAATGTGCTCCACTTTGGAAGTTAAGTAGTCAAAGAATTTCTTATAGTCAGAGGAGTTAGGTGAAAGGTATACAGCACAGATAAATTTAGTTTGAGAGTGACTCTGTAGTCATAGCCAGATCATGGAAAACTCGGAAGATTCAAGAGCATGGGCACGAGAGCAGGTTAAGTCATTGCGCACATAAACGCAACATCCAGCTTTGGATTGCAAATGAGGATAGAGAAAGTAGGAGGGAACAGAAATGGGGCTACTGTCAGTTGCCTCAGACACCTGAGTTTCAGTGAGGAAAAGAAGATGAGGTTTAGAAGAGGAGAGGCGGTGTTCTACAGGTTGAAAATTAGATCTTAGACCGCGAATGTTGCAGAAGTTAATGAAGAAAAAGTTGAGGAGGGTGTCAAGACACTTAGGGTCATCGACAGAAAGGCAGTCCAACCTGGGGACATTTATGGTCCCCTCCCCAGATGGGGACTCCGAGGCTGGTGTAGGAGTTGCCATGATGATTTAAAAATTTTTGAGTGAAGGGTGTGTGTGTTATTAGGTGCTTGTAGTTTTGTGTGGAGGAAGAGAATTGTCTTTAGAGGGCAGGCTGTGACTGCCCCCTTGTGTTGTGAGACACAAAGGGAAATGTTCAGTGAGGTCACAGCTGGGTTTAATGATAAGTTCACAGCACCCCCTGAACAGTGCTTTAGACCTCACTGGGAGTAATTATCATTTTGGCAGGTGTCTACTGCCTCCTCCTGTATTTATTTATTCATGTATTTATTATTATTATTATTATTATCATTATTATTATTATTATTATTATTATTATTATTATTATTATTATTATTATTATTATTATTATCATTAGTTATTATTATTATTATTAATTAATTAATTAATTAATTAATTTATTTATTTATTTGTTTATTTTTTGCCATATAAAATTTGTCATAGAAGTCATGGCTTCAGGACAAGCAAATTTACAGAGGTTTACTATATGGTATTTAAACACACACACGCATGCACGCACGCATGCACGCACGCACGAACGCACACAGAGGATAGCAACAAAGATGGTACCAGAAATGAAAGATTTAAGCTATGAAGAAAGACTTGAAGAGATGAGATTACCAACACTACAAGAGAGTAAAGAAAGAGGAGACCTGATAACAAGGTACAAATTAGTAAACAATATAGAAAGAATAGACAAAAATTACTTGATACCACAAATGGAGGAGGGGGAGAGACAGACAAGGGGGCATGGAAAGAAAATAAAGAAGAGTGGATGTTTGAGCGACATCAAGAAATACAGCTTCCCGTATCAAATTGTTGAAATCTGAAATGATTTGAAGGCAGAGGTGGTTGCAGCAAACAGTGTATACAGGTTCAAAGAGAAACTAGATAAATATAGTTATGGAGACGAGACAAAATGAGCTCTGGCTCGTGCCCTGTACAATACAACAAGGTAAATACAACCAGGCAACACACACACACACACACACACACACACACACACACACACACACACACACACACACACACACACACACACACACACACACACACACACACACACACACACACACACACACACACACACACACACACACACACACACTTCCTCACCTTCCACCACTTCACAGGTACTGACGGGCCTCCTTCGCCGTCCTGATCACATAGAGGCATCACGCAAGTTCCCCATTGGTATACTGCCCCTGGGAAGCACCAACACTGCAGCCTCTGCCATCTGGGGCTTCACAGGAGCATCAAAGCCAATACACCTTGCAGAAGCCACCATGGCTGTTGTGAGGGATTTGCGGAGACCCCTTGATGTTATGGAAATTACTCCACAGAAGGTACATTGTGGTGCAGTGATATGGTTTATTTGTTTGACTTAAATACCTTGGGTATCTGGGCACATCTGAATTGTTGGCACTGTTAAATCCTCAATCCCTTACTCTTGGTGGGCATAGATGTGGATAGCCTTGGTGTAAGACATGGATGGGCAAACTTTTCAGAGTGAGGGCCAGATGAAAGTTCAAAATGTAGCATACTAGCAGAAATGACAATCATGAACCCCAAAGTGACGATACAAAAATTTTATTGAATACATGCAAATCAGTGAGATGGGTGATAATGTTTGTCGTGAGGAAGTGATTGATTCAATGTCTGGCTCATTGGGTAAGGGAGACAACAGGAGGATGTCATTTAGGTGCAGTGGGACTGCTGACAAGTGTATCTTACAGAAAAATGACAGTAGCACCTTATCCTTGTCATAGATTAGTCATAGCTTTCAAATGCAAAAAAAATTGCATTGTTCTGAAGTGCTGTATAGACTTTTTTCAGTATTTTAGAATGCATGGTGCCAGCAAGTTTAGTAAGTGAAATTCTGCCACATGGGAATCTGTCTGCTCAGGCACCATATGAACAGTCTAATTAAACTTTATTAATTTGTAAACCATATGGTTTTGCCTTACAGAAAAACTGTTCCTGTGAAGTGAAGCTTAGTTTAATTCTTGTTGTAAGAGTTGGAGGTAACAATTTTGAAAGAGGTAGTTGAGCAGTAGTGTATTGTATAAACACTTCATCATTTAATACTTCCCACTAGGCAACAGGACAGGAAGAGACACCACAGCCTGTGTTTGCTGCCTCTGAGGTGGTATGGGGAGCCCTAAGGGATGCTGCTATTCGGAAGGACCGCTACTGGTACTGGCCTGGCATCAAGAAATACATGACCTATGTCTTCTCCTCCTACAAGGGTGAGATGTGTGTTTAAGGTATTTTATTGTATTTATAGGTTTATTTTCACCACCTTCTGTTGCAGATAAATAAGAGAACATATGTGAGTATGGTAGATGCAAAATGACCTCCAGTGAATTAGTAGGTGGACAGAGAGCTAAAATATGTAAGGGAAAGAGTTGAGAAGAGAATGATAAGATTAGTGGATGCAGAAGTAAAATGTAGTGAGTGATAAAAAGGAGAGTTCTGTTGCAGCCATCCTTTGAGGCATTCTTAGCAGCACAGTGCAAGCATCAGATATATACTCCATACACAGTAACCTTGCCAGGCTTAGAGGGCAACATTACTTTAACTGAGATTCAGATTAGCTGAAAGCTGTGTTCAGTTTTGCTGCTATCTATGCTGTTATCTCTTTATTATCAGGTGTAATACTGATTATTTGGTTAATAATATACTAAATTAAGTTATGGTATGGACATCAGCCCCTCTGACAGCTTGGGCTACTGGCTAAACTGACCACCCTTTCTTGTAATTTAAATTGCAGCATATGTTTGAACTCTTATATTGTGCCACAAGAAGTTTCTATGAAAAGGCAATTTTGTTGTAAAGAAAGAAATGCCAGGTGTGGGTTGGACTGTATCATAATCTTTTGATGACTCCTACCTCTTATCTGTCTACAAAAAAATTAATTGGTGGTAAATATATATAACTGAGTTAGTATTGCTGTTGATTATTGTATTATCCAAATAATTAGGGTCACATCTAATTGTAGAGTATCAGTGTAGATAACAAGAGAAACAAAGTTTTCAGTTAATCAGAATCTTAGTTGGAGCAATGATGCCCTCCAAGTCTGGCCAAGTTACCATATATGGAGCATTGATTGATCAATACATTTATTTTGACCAATTTTCTTCTATAAAGATGACTGCTTTTATTTAAGATGATGATAATAAATTCATTTGATCTTGATGTTTGTTGCTTTACATCTAGACAGCTGTTTTATGTACATGCATTGCAAGAGTTGATTAAAAATGTAATGCAGTGAAGATGAAAGTGAGCTAAAAGTGAGTGCAATATAGCACATTTCAATGATAATGATTTTAAATGTAAGAATTAAAAAGCAGGATTTTTTGTTACAGTAAATGGCAAAAGATGATGATCTGTGATATACTTAACAAAACAACATGATTCAGGATAATTTGTGTATCTATTATAACTATTTATAATTATTGATAACTTTTATTTCCTCTCTTTGACTTGAATTGTCACCTCCATAGACCTTTCCTGGGATTGTTCAGCTGAGGTGGAGTACAGCTTGCCTTGTTCAGGCTGTTCCAAGTGCTATGCCCAGAGCCAGCCAGAGGTTAAGACAGCAGACCCCAGTACACAGGAACCAAAAAGACGATGGTGGATGAATTATCTTCCTCGAACGAAACCAATTAAAAAAAAGGGTAATTTTTTAAATATTTTATATTTTTTCATGCTTTACTGCAAGTTTGGACTAAGTTATGTATACTCCATCTTCTTTCTCACCTTGTACTCTGTAATTATTTTTCTGTAATACTATATGTACCACAGTTTAGTGAAATGAAATCAGACTGCCTAAAAAGGACATAAAGGACTATTAATGTTGGAAATCCTTGTAATCTCTTGTGAAGGCAAGGATTACTCATACGGAGTAGTTTTAATACAACAACTATTTAGGAGAATTCTCTCTCTCTCTCTCTCTCTCTCTCTCTCTCTCTCTCTCTCTCTCTCTCTCTCTCTCTCTCTCTCTCTCTCTCTCTCTCTCTCTCTCTCTCTCTCTCTCTCTCTCTCTCTCTCTCTCTCTCTCTCTCTCTCTCTTTTCTGTTGACGATTGTTTAACATCATCCATTGAAGATAGTAAACTGTCACTAGAATTATTAAAATATCTTTGAAAATCTGAGTAAATTCCTCTAGAGCCTTTGAAAAGTGTGAAGATATAGACCACTGACTGAATTACCACCTGCTACCTGTTTTTCAGCATTCTTTTACCCTGCCTTTGCTTCCCTACAGAGAGTGATGAACCAGACTACAGCCTCATCACTAATGAATCATGTGGGGAGCAGCATCATCTCTCACTTGGTAGGGCGTCTGAAGTGGTGGTGGCAACATGCAACACACCGCAGTCTTCCAACACGCCTCCTTATGCTCTTTCTTTAAGAACAGGTGGGTGATTGTGTCATGACACTTTGGAGCATAATAAAAGCACTGGGAGGTGGATCTGAAGGGGATGGGAATTGGCTTATGATAGGCTGTCACCACAGAGTGAACCCTGGCAGGACACTCAAGGTAAACATGAGTCAGATATATAACCAGGTAGGCCATAGGTGATCACCAAGATACAGGTTAATTTGGTTGCCTTTGACTGTCCTACCATGTTTCAAGACATATCCTCCAAGGACTGGCACCTCAATGGGCCTTTATTTTGTTGTCCCTGGCCAGTGTTCCTCTTACATAAAAAAAAATAAAATAAATAAAAATAAAATAAAATAAAATAAATAAATAAATAATAATAATAATAAATAAATAAATAAATAAATAAATAATTAGTTGTCCATTTGTTATCTTTTTGGTATTTTTACTGCTTGTATTTGCCCATGTATAAGTATTACAGGATGGAGTGTATCTTTACCTCTACATTGACAGGTGTGGAGGACATTGGTGCTATGGATTTCATCAGTGAAGGGTGGAAGAGGGAATGGAGTGGAGTGAGGAATTACGTAGAGGAGAGGCTGGTTGGACAGGTCTCTATCACTCCCACAGCCTCCACCACCAATGAGCAGGTGAGTGGGAGAAAAGAATGTGTGCACCATTATGCATTTCTCCTTTTATTCACACATATTTATAGTTTTCAAATAAATATTTAAAAAGTATATGCATTTAATTTTCATATGTTTTCACTTTTTCATATAATCATTCTTAGTTTTCTAGTTTTTTTTTAAATTAAACACATTTTATTTTATGCATTTCCTCATATACATATTCACAATTTTCAAGCCAGTGTCTAAATGTAGGCATGCTTCCCTCCTGCCCCCCCCCCTTTTTTTTTTTTTTTTTACTGAGGATTTAGTGTCAACAGATGCCTAATTATGCTTGCAATTTTCTGGAATAAGTACTATTTTGAAGTTCTTCCAATTGTGCAGTAAAATATAGGCTGTCATCCAAACTCCATAGATTCAGTGACCAATTATTATTATTATTATTATTATTATTATTATTATTATTATTATTATTATTATTATTATTATTATTATTATTATTGTTATTTTAATTAATTAATTAATTTTTTATTTATTTATTTTTCTCCAGGGTGAAGAGAGGGAATTGAGCATTGACAGTGAAAACTTTGAGGTTCGCCCTATGACACTACGACCCCGCCCCAAGGCAGTGACCATCTTTGCCCCACCTTGCCTTCCACTGGTCCAGGCTGCCTCTTAGCTAAGACAGTATTTGCTTATCTATCTGTTGAGGCCTTGTGTGTAATCTCAGAATAATGTAAATGTGTATATGTGTCACTACCCAAACTTTGATAGTTTTCTCTCAGAAAAATTTGTTCTTATGCAGGTTGTATGGGCTTAAGTTAAGAGTATGCAAATTCATTTATACAATATTTGACAAAACAAGATTTGGTAGTGATTCTCCATATATGTATGTCTTTTATCAATTTACACATCTATTTGTACATATTATGTAAATACAATATTTGGTGGCATGTAAGGTGCATCCACACATGAAATACACCCATATTTGACAAGGATATATTGAGGAAAAACACTTTCATGAAATCTTATCATTGATTTACTTAAAAGAGATATTGCCAGAAGAAATACATGTGAATATAGATGTAATAATTATATGAAAATCAGTTACAACCTTATCCATGGTATTGTTATTTCAACCTTTCAAGGCAACTATATTAATATATCATGGTTGAAAAGAAATACCATACAGCTATCTTATGGTACCTAATATTTCTTCAACAGAGGCTTTGATATCTAGATTAAATTTAGTGCTTTAGCTAAGCCTTTGTTGCCTTTCAGCCATGAGTGTAGCCTGAAGTATTCACAGTAAATAATCATCTTTACTTTTCTTCATCTCTATACTTTAGACTAGATAGTATAGCTCATCACATAGTCTTGCAAGGGCCAACAGGATTGCTGATTTTGTTCTTCCATTGTATTCTCTTGTGAATATTGGAACAACTCGGGCCTCTCCCTGACCAGCCTGGCAGGGCAGATGTGTGGCGGTGGATGGTTTATATTTCATCAGAAATTTTTGCAGTACCAACAAAGTGTGAAATATACATGGTAGAACCTCTGAACAGGAACACATTATAACATCAAACTTTCCAAATCCAGTTGCCTAATGGTGAAGAAATTGGTTATCAAATGTAGTTTTATTGACTTGAATAGATTCAGTTATCAGATTGTAAGTGCAGGGAGATTTTTAAAAGATTTGACAGATTTATGGACAGTGATGACTGAGATAGGCTAGTGTTATACAGGGACTGCCTTATGTAGGTACCGGCTTCTTTCATTCCTTGTTCTGATGTTCTCAAGTTCGTCTGTTAATGGTTATCATTTTTCATGATGTATACTGCTTTCTCTGGAAAAATGCATATGAGGGACAAATTTGCTCTTGCCAAAGTATTTGTATTTCACTGATAAAATACTGCTGAGTTTAGTATATAGTCTATAGACTTCAAGATTTTCTTACTGTATATACAAAGATTCTGGTCATGATATATTTCAAATCAGCACAAGTCCCCTGCTTTGAAAAAGCTGAGCAAGAGAAAGAAAGGACCCGGCTTCAATGACGAGTCAAACTTGACCGTAGGTCAGGGTGGTCCAACTTCGACATCTTCGGCCACTTCAACCATAAACGGTTATAGGGAGGGCCACTATATATATATATATATATATATATATATATATATATATATATATATATATATATATATATATATATATATATATATATATATATATATATATATATATAATCTATTCATTTTCCACTGGGAACACTGCATGTGATGGGGAGTGGGGAATGGGGACCTTCACCTTTAGATAGCGCTGAACCGGGAGAGGGGATGGTTGTAGTTTCCTTGTGATCTGAAGTGAAATTAACAATGCATTCCCTGACGAGACTCTACACCCATAAAGGTTAGTGTTAATACGCCTTGTTACTGTCGGGGAGTACTTTGAAGAATGTGTATCTAAATAGGGTAATTGTGCAAATAGCGGTCAGGGTCGCGTGATGGTTTAATTTGTTCTTTGTTTCCTCTTGTTGGATGAGCAGTTCGTGATTCAGGTGATCAGGTGGTTAACCGATTCAAGCTAACGTTAACTGATAAATTTATTCGTTTATTTACTTTCACGTGTTAGTTTTGATTCATTATGATCATTACTTTACTGTTTTTTATTGCAAATGATGATGATAATGATGATGATGATGATGATAATAATAATAATAATAATATTAATAATAATAATAATATTAATAATAATAATAGTAATAATAACTGATAATTATTATTTATCTGTTTTTCATTTCTTTTTCATATTTCTGAGCTGTGATGTCAACCCACAATTATTCTTTATATTACTTGTGCGTGCATCTTTTCGATCATTCCTCTTTCTCCGTCTCATCCTTGCATCTTCTCTCTCTTTTACTTTCTTCCACTTTATTTGTTATATGTTCTTGCATATATCACGGGATTACTACTATATAGGACGCTTCACTCAATGTTAATATAGAATCCTTGGGCAAGCCTGGTCGCTGTGCGAAGGCCAGAGGGAATAAGTGAGGTAATAAAGCATTCACCAGCCGTCGCACTGAAGCACGTGGGCAGAGGTGCAATTTGTCCACTCGCGCAGCTTTTCATTCGCTTATATATTGCCAAGATGAGTATTCGATCATACTCAGCAATGTACTGTTCAAATAATTCAAAATAGAATAATTATTTGTCCTTTATTCGCTTTCTTAAGGCTCTTAAGAGGTGAAGTAACTTTTGTAGGCGTGGCATTGTGACAGAGTGCTCGTCGTCCTTCTTTGAATCCAGCTCATGTTTTCATGTACTGAAGAGTGGTGCGAGAGTGGCTGCAGTGTGACGTTACCTGTCATACTGTGTTACCTCACCTATCATGCCAACATTCAAGTTCAGTCTGCACTAATATTTCAACAGTATGTTCAAGTATTATAATAAGCATCTTACAGGTAGTACATGTAATCCAAGGTACGAATCCCAGATATGACCATCCAGATCCCATGGCGTAGCAACCAGGTGACTGAGGTGAGCCTGTGAATGCTGACTCCCATATATTTTGTCCAAAGCCTCAATGCCGTTACTTATCGCATGACCCATCCTTGTGTATGCATGGT
The DNA here is from genome assembly GCF_035594125.1 of Scylla paramamosain. Lineage (NCBI taxonomy): Eukaryota > Metazoa > Arthropoda > Malacostraca > Decapoda > Portunidae > Scylla > Scylla paramamosain. The sequence continues at coordinate 6,171,600 of NC_087162.1, read as the reverse complement.
AATTATTAGGCAAGCAAGCAATGTTAGAGTTTTATCTGTGATTTGAATAACTTTGGGTACTGTGTCAAGAATTAATTTAGAGATTACACAAGACAAATTTAGGGATGACATCATGACTTGTGTTGTTAATTAAGCAAACCCACAGATTAACTTTTCGGGGAATTATTTTACAATTATACAGAGAGAGAGAGAGAGAGAGAGAGAGAGAGAGAGAGAGAGAGAGGATGAGCATAAAGACAACAAAAGCGTTCAATAACTTTAAATGAGACAAAGAAAATTTAAATCGAGAATGAAGTTATATAGAACGTATTTAGAAATATGATATTTATTTAGGGCGAAATAAAAAAAAAGTTTGAATCCAGACCATGAAAAAGGAATCAACAGAAAGATAGGAATACGATGGAGCGTCTTTGGCAAACCAAGCAATGTAATGAAGAGTGCTCTCCCACTCCCACTCTAACCAATGAACTTTACCACTCCTAACATACGGCTCAGAGGGCTGAAGCCTACAACTGTACAAAAAATTAATTATTTTTTATACACTTATCGAGGTATAGAGAGATGTGAAGTAGGTATGTCTTAAAAAAAGGTTCACAGTGGCTTTGCCATAATACTTAAACATACTCCTAAAATATTAGTGCTGCCTCTTCAACCTCTGGTGGTGGTGGTGCTGCTGCTTCTTCTTCTGGTGGTGGTGCTGCTTCTTCCTCTGCTGGTGGTGGTAGTGTTGCTTCTTCCTCTGGTGGTGGTGGTGTTGCTGCTTCTTCCTCCTTTAGTGGTGGTAGTGGTGCTTCTTCTGGTGGTGGTGGTGGTGCTTCTTCCTCTGGTGGTGGTGACGATGGTGCTTCTTCTTCGTTTGACGGTTATGGTGCTGCTTCTTCTTCTTCCTCTGCTGGTGGTGGTGGTGCTTCTTCTTCCTCTGCTGGTGGTGCTGCCTCTCCTCCTCCTGCCGCCTCGCTGCACAAGACTTTTTCCTTTATCTCACCTTTATTCTGTACACCTCTCTAATGCAAGAGTTAACCAGTATTCTCAATCATTCATCCCTTTCTCTGGTAAACTCTGGAACTCCCTACCTATTTTTGTATTTCCACCTTCCCATGATTTGAACTCTTTCAAGAGAGAGGTTTCAAAGACACTTATTTCTGACTACCGCTTTTGACTCTGTCTGGGGACCGGCACCTCAGTGGACCTTTTATTATTATATTTTTTGCTGTTCTTGTCTGGTGCCCCTCCTACATAAAAAAAAAAAAAAAAAAAACTTCCAACCATTTGTTTCACTCTTGATTACTTTGAATTGTTTATTTAAACTGATTTACAAATAAATATAAGGGATAAACAAAAAATAAACCCCCAAAAAAAGAAGTCAATAAAACTTAAAAAAAACTGTTGGGTAAAAAAAAAAAAAAAAAAAAAAAAAAATCCAACCCTGCTTAATGGTAACTGTCTCTTGGCAGCCGAATGTCCTTAAAGCACTCATTAGTTCTTGTCAGGGGACTTACTTGCCAAGCAGGAACAAAGCTTCCGACATAGAGGAAGGTCGGCGTGGGGAGGAATTAAGCAGAAAATAGTAGCAATAGGAAGATCAGAGGAGGCCGAGGGTGTGTGTGTGCTTGAGATAGGTATGAAAAGAATGATGTGCATTGTGAGGATTATTGTTTTTCTTATATTTGTCATTCCAGTAATTATTATGATACTCCCGGGATCACTCACCTATATCTTTTAACTTCTAATTAAATAATCAGTAGACATGAAACTACTGAAGTAACTGCTGTCGTGAAATTTTCAACAGGGTCATTTTATGTAAATATCCAACAGGAACAGGGAGTCAGGGATCTATTTATTTTCTTTTTATTGTTTTTTTTTTATTATTTTTATTTATTTATTTATTCATTTATTTATTTTATTAATTTATTTTATAAAAATCAATTTTGTGAAAAATATTTTTTTATGTACTTCATTTTTCCCGATTTCTAGTCATAAGTAATGACATTGGGGTTTTGGAGAAAATACAAAGGAGTCAGCATTCACAGGCTCACCTGGTTGCTACCTCATAAGATCTGGATGGTCATGTCTGGAATTCGTACCTTGGCATAAATTTACTTAAACATACTGTTAAGATATTAGTGACTTGAATGTTGGCATGATAGGTGAGGTAACACATTGTGGCAGGTAATTTCACACTGCAGCTACTCTCACATCACACTTTCAGTACATGAAAACTTATGAGCTGGATTCAAGGATTGACCATGAGTCCTTGGTCACAGTGCCATGTAGCCATTAGGCTGAGACATAACCTGCTGCCTGACAATACCAGTACCAGTGACACAAACCTCAGATACGTTATGAGTTGATCAGACAACTTAAGGAGGAACTTTCAAGTCTGCTAAAGAGTTTATCTCACTTCTTAGGATCCTTAGGAAAACGAATAAAGGACAAATCATTATTTCACTTGGAATTATTTGAATAGTACATTGCTGAGCATGATCGAATACCCATCTTGGCAATATATGTGCAAATAAAAAGCTGCGTGAGTGGACAAATGGTACCTCTCCCCACATTCTTCAGTGTGACGGCTTTAACCTATATCCCTCTGGGTGCTTGATTGACAGTGCTGCCTTCGAGCGCCGACCAGCTTGCCTGTTGGTTTGGGCCGTCCTCCATGTATCCAGTCCTTCCTTTTACTAATTTGCTCTCTCTCTCTCTTTCTCTCTCTCTCTCTCTGCTGGTCAATTGTTGTGTTTTGAGTGTTTTTTTAGATAGTGGTCATCCATGCCCTTAAAGCTTCTATCATTGTGTATCACCCTGTTGTATCATAAAAGGCCGTCATAATTTTCTAATCAACGGCAAGGTGATAACTACGACAAAATATGTATTTTTTACCATGTTTTGAATGCAACTGGCCGTAGATACTGACGCAGAGGGTAAAGTTAGATAACTTATGTCACATTAAATTTTTAGGTCATTCTAACAATTTAACCATATTTTAATAGATAATGAACAATGTAGTTTATTTGAGAAGCAGGCAGGAGATTGATAATAATAATGGTACTACTACAACTACTACTAGTTGTAGTAATAATAATAAACTTAAGAATAGAAAGTAGTGAATGTTCATTTATTATAGTTCATCATTTCCTTTCCATTTGGTCTCTTGAAACATGGACTGCAGACTCTTCCTAAATAACCTGCTATGGTACTATGCATGCGCCTTTGTCATCCCACAGGTGAGAGACAGCTATGGAAGATGGGATGGAGGGCGAGTTTATGGATTGTAAAATATGGTGAGCTAATGAAGAATGAAGATAATGATATGAAGGAGGGAGGCAGGGTTAAGTTGTCAAGATGTGAAACACTCCAACTGTTGAGTTAATCCTGGCCAAGGCAGGAATCTGGAACTAGAGAAAGAGAGAGAGAGAGAGAGAGAGATTGCCTAAGAAATGGACTCAAATCCCTGAGACCCAAACTTTCTAGTAAATTATAGAAGTCTTTGCCATGACAATGTGACTGTGTGAGGGTATCAAATACAAAACCAGGTATATGTGTCTAGTTTTTATTCATTTCCCTTCCTAAGAGGAAGGAGCAAGAAAGAATCAGAAGATCAATAAGCACTCAAGACATTTTTTTAAGAGTGTATATTTTTAAAACTTTTCATCATGATCAGCCTCCATGATACAGTTGTCAAGTCCATGCAGGCCTCAGCTCTGTGGTGAGGCCAGCTTGGCAGCAGCCCCTGTTCAAGGCTGCATGGGGAAACTCCCTTTCCAGTTCATGCAGGCTGAACTTATGAACATCAAACATAAAAGAGAAAATGGTAGAGATGAGACACACAGCATTCAGGAGGCTAAGCAAGCATAGCCAAGTTAAAAGACTCTTGGGGATAAAGAATTCTCACCATACATATTATAATTGTCAAGATAAATATGTCTGATATAATTAAATTCTTATATACAATATTGTCATGTGACAAGGGTGTGTGCACAGTTTGTGGTTACACAGTATAGTAACATCAAGAAGGTGAACACAAGCAAAAAGCAACGAAAACCTGACGAGCAGAGGTGTGAGGGTTAGGCCAGACATCACTGTCTACACTTTACTGGCTCTGATTAATCTTAAACTATGCAGTAAAGCTCATGTTTCCTTATTCTATCATATACTAGAATCAACTCAAGGCACTGAAATTTTTATCACCATTATTGCATAGGCACCATTAGTTACATGTAAGGCTGGCAATATACCTTGTCACGGAAGAACAAATAAATATTTGTAATTAGTCAGCCAGTATGATAGCGAGCATGTTAACCACAGCAGATGATTATGAGTGTTGTTAGCACAGGGAAGCTGCTCCTGCTTTGTCCAGCAACTGTGGTGCATGATTGGTTGTTGAGACATGATGGTGGTGATGGTGATGCTGCTGCTGGTACTGCTGCTTTTGTAAGCTGTTCCTGTTGAGTTGGCTGTGGAAGGAAGCAGGAGGACCCTTTCGGAGGGTTTCATGGGGATCTGTTGACCATGTGAAGTGGCTTAGAGACCACGCTGGGCATGGGCCTTGCAGAAGGGCTTCCCACCTTTGGCGAAGAAGCTCTGGCCCTCCAAGTTCTTGTGGCATTTCTGCAGGTTAGAGGCTAGTTACTACACTAACAATGCATACTACTAAGACACAGATGTCAGTTAATGATGTGCTGCAAATAATGAGCAGCTCTACTGTCTGTAAAGGTAAGAAAGTGCAAGAGAAGTGATGTTGTGCCTTGCTGCAAGGAGAGAGAATGACTTAGTCTTCCAATGACAGGAAGGTTAGGACAGGCATCCCAGCCTCATCTCCTTAGGACAGGACAGGTTCAAGATTGTATTGTTTCAAGGTTACATTGTATTGCAGTCAAGATGATAATGATTATTATTATTATTATTATTGTTATTTATAATTATCATTACTGTTGCCAGTGTAGCAGTTTGTTGGGTTTATACATATAACTTGCTAGCTAGGATTAGGTCTAGTTTTAGCTAATGAGCTATGAGTAAGATAGCTGTTTCTGAAACCACTGAATTAGGTCACAAGGAAACACGGTCACTATCCAACAGACTGGAAAGCCTAGAGGACCTATCCATTCAATTATTCATCCTAGCTCTATAAAGCTCTAACATTAAAGCCAAGTTCACTGTGCTCCCATAAATACTACTGAGGAATTAATATTTCTAAGGGTGATTTGTCTCCAGGGAAGCACAGATAACATGGCATACAGGACAAAGAAAAGAAGCAGACAAAATTTAAAAGGTAAAGAGAGAAAGATCAAAATTGCCAGGGTTGGAGTCTTTAGCGGCCAGCATGGGACTTGCAGAAAGGTCTCCCATTCTTGGCATAGAAGCTCTTGCCCTCAAGATTGGATTTGCAAACCTGTGGGAGGGATGGGAGCAGAAAACATATTTCCTTTTAGCAATGAATACAATACTGGAATGGTAGCATGTGTGTGTGTGTGTGTGTGTGTGTGTGTGTGTGTGTGTGTGTGTGTGTGTGTGTGTGTGTGTGTGTGTGTGTGCGAGTGGGTGTGCGTGTGTGCGTGTGTGCATATGTTGGTGTGTGTGCGTGCATGCATGTGTGTGTGTGTGTGTGTGTGTGTGTGTGTGTGTGTGTGTGTGTGTGTGTGTGTGTGTGTGTGTGTGTGTGTGTGTGTGTGTGTGTGTGTGTGTGTGTGTGTGTGTGTGTGTGTGTGCGTGCGTGCGTGCATGTGTGCATGCATGCAAGTGTGTGTGTGCGCACCAGAAATTATCATGTAGGTATTTATGTACATATGTATGTATATGTACGGATGTGTCTTCCAGTATGTAGACTTAGATGCCCTGCAGAATCAGGGTTAATTGGCAAGGATGGGGAGGAACAAAGATGGCTTAACTTTGAAAACTATTTCTAAAACAACAGAAGAGGGGATAAGGTGAAACAAAATGACTTAGCACCCATAGAGAAAATTCAAACAAACTGAAAGAAAACATAATGAAATGGTAGGAAAGTGTGCAGGGAATAATAAAAGAGATGCTGGGGAGGCTGGGGAGATACTGGGATAAAAACATAAAACTTACAAGGAGGAGAGTTAATGGTGCAAGGGGGAGGGATGCTTGATAGGGGAAGCATGGAAGGATGTGTATAGGAAGCTGTACAGGATGTGGTGAGCCTTACCGAGCACTTGAAGCACTGGCTGTGGTAGTTGTTGTTGAGGGCCTCCACCCAGCGGTCACCAGCCTCAATGGGGAAGCCACAGCCTACACACTTGGTGGTGAACAGGTCATTCCAGTCTGACGGAGAGAAACACATGTAAACTACTGAGCTAATCTAGGAGAGAAGAATTCTCTCTCTCTCTCTCTCTCTCTCTCTCTCTCTCTCTCTCTCTCTCTCTCTCTCTCTCTCTCTCTCTCTCTCTCTCTCTCTCTCTCTCTCTCTCATAGTCATTTATTTTAATTCAGCTGCTAAAATAATGTGAATTATCATTGTGTGTATTTAATCATAATTTCATTTTAGCATCCTTATTTTCTCTTGTAGGGTTAGATGGCTGATGAGTCTTTATATTTCATAAAACTTAACTTTTTTATATCTTTTAACCACATAAACTGTGGATTATAGTAATCCACATAATACATTGTTTGCCAGTGCTATATTTCTTACACACATGCACTCAAAATTATGCTACTTCCTGCTTTTTTGTTCATGTCTGACTTACAAGAGTGATACACATTAGGACACAAGAAAAGAAAGGGCCCTTCACTTACTTCAGACTGAAAAGAGGACAAAACAGTGACTACTTTTATACATATATTCAGTCCCCAAGACAGGAATACACTGAATGATAAAGGTTCTCAAATCATATAACTGTAGTTTATGAAATATGAAAGGCACTAACCAGCTTCACAGTAGGGCAGGCCATCCTCCAAGTAGAAGGCACCAGAGCCGAAGATCTTTCCACAGTAAGCACAGCAGAAACATTCAGGGTGGAACTGCTTGCCAACAGCATTCAGACAGTCCTGAAACCAGAGGGAGATGACATTAAGTGCTCATAGTACTGGATGCATTTCTTAAAATTAATAAAACTGTGTGATGAGTTGTTTGGCTTGTGGACTGTCATATACAGATGTAAATACAGTATACATTTGTTTGCTTGTCTATATGAGGACTACTGTAAAATTGTTATGGTGAAGTAGAAGCAAAATATGTTTGTCAGAGGTCAATGGTAAAGTCAGATAACAAATAAAATAGTAAATGTTCAAATTACACTTTTGTTAATGGTCTCAATGTAAAAAATACTAATAATAAATGAAATAAATGGTAAATAGATAGATAAATAAATAAATAAATGAAAAATAAAAACATTATTAAATCAGTCATTAGATAAAAAAAAAAAGATAATACTAATAAAATAATCCCAAGTCCCAGTTTACAGCCTACAGAGAGGAATGCCCTGATAAATAAAAGGAAATAATATTACAAAATGTACGTCGAGGAACTTACTCCTTTCACCCTCTTGTCACACTTTCCACAGATCGGGGCGAGGTACTTCTCGTAGCAGTCTTCACAGTGCAGTGCTCCTTGCTCCTCCACGAAGCCCATGTCAATGAGGGCCTTGCGGCATGAGCCAGTGGAGCACACAAAGTGGTCAGGGCACCATGTCTTGCCCAGCGCTGACACGAAGGGACCCCTACCAGCAGACCGGAGATTCAGTATCATGGTAAGTACGTACTATAAAGCAATGTCTTAACATGGCTTGATTTTTGGTATTGAGGACTGAAGATGATGTGTTTATTGTTTATTGTGATTTAGATACTATAGTAAATTTTGAAGGTGGGGCATTGAATGGGTATGAAAGCTTGCAGTTGGATGGACAATATCTTTGTTTTGGAGGTCTTATTTTGAAAAAAAGAAAAGAAAAAAAAAAAAGGAATAATAGTGGCAGGAAGTACAATGGACGCTGTATGCTGCGAAGCTGATCCAAAAGCCACGCTACCTGCCTCACCTGCCTTCCAGCAGTGCAGCTGATTTATCCACCCAAAGCTCATGCCACTTTGGACTTTTATGTTCAAGATGTTTTTGACCACCTTATTAGTTACTCTTGTCCTAAGCTGATTCTTGAAAATATCAAGAGAAAAATATTAATGGAGAGCCTTAATAGAAATTGTGGAAACAAAATTGTTGATATAAACCCTACACAGCTGTTGACACGTTACTGAAGACACTGCATGTATAGTCTGTGGATGAGTGTATGTAAATTGCTTCATTCTACAATTTTTCTCATAATTGATGAAATTTGATAATTTTACCGATAGGTTTCAAAAGTCAGTTTGGGGGCAAGACTAACAGACCAGGTTAGTAATGAAAATATCTTGAATATAAAAATTGTGGGAAACAGCCTGAGCATTACGAGTGCACTAAGCAGCTGCCCCCGTGGAGGAGACGCAGGGGTCAGGAGGCACGGTATCTGGATCAGCTTGCCCTATGGTGACAGTAATTGTAGTCTTTCAATTATATATCATTACTGGAAATTAATGTACCATATTGATATGTGAAGGATGATTCGTGAGTTTGTGGCTTAAGGTGCAAGATGATCTATACATATCTAACTAAATTTACATGTAGGTACAGTTGAAGTGTTTGAATGCTTACAATGGAAATATGAAACAGTTGTTCTTGTGTGTGTGTGTGTGTGTGTGTGTGTGTGTGTGTGTGTGTGTGTGTGTGTGTGTGTGTTTTTATATATATATATATATATATATATATATATATATATATATATATATATATATATATATATATATATATATATATATATATATATATATATATATATATATATATAAGATGTCTGTGTGTGTGTGTTGAACAATATCTTGAGAGAGAGAGAGAGAGAGAGAGAGAGAGAGAGAGAGAGAGAGAGAGAGAGAGAGAGAGAGAGAGAGAGAGAGAGAGAGAGAGAGAGAGAGAGAAATCGTAGGTGCTAAATACATTTTGAATTATGAGGCTTTGTTGTGAGTGTGTGAGAGTTAAATCCTGTATTCATTATATTAAGCCTGAGACTGAGATATGATCAGACCAAGGTGAAACTAGTTAATAATGTTCCCTTATGTACATCATGGTAAGCAATTGGCCTCTTCCGTGTTACATAAAGGCTTGTTATATCTTAGATGAATGATACAGTACAAGATAGTTGGCACAAGCTTAGCTGGTCTACAAGCCACTTACTTCCCTTGCACCCACCTCCTTTCAGTGGACAGCTGATTGGTGCTGTTTTGATGTTCTTGTTACTTACCAAATTTTTATATTTAACATGTTTTCTGTCATCTTATCAACTTGGCTTGCCCTAAGCTGATTTTTTGAAAAGTCAATATGAAAACAATAATGATATCAAAGTATTGACCATTCACAAAAAAAGTGGAAACAAACATACTATTTACATAAACCCTCTCCTCTGACAGTCAACACACTCCTCTGCAGACTGTGTGTGTCTTGTCATAAGGATTGGTTTATGTGAATAATATGTGTGTGTCCACAGTTTTTCTCATCAGTTCCTGTTTTGAAACTATTAATGTTTTCCTATTGACAATTTTTAGTCAGCTTAGGGACAGTTCTGATTGATAAGATGATTGAATTATCTTAAATAAAAAAAAATGATAAACTTTGGGAGATGGTAAGAGCATTGAGTACACCAATCAGATATCCCACTGAAAGGTTGCAGGGAGAGAGGAGAGCATGGCTTCTTTGTCAACCTAACCTGAGACAACTGTAGTTGAGTCATTAATGTTGATGCTTAAGCTTAGTTATAATTCATTAATTTACTCAAGTACAATTCCATATGATTGTGAGTCGTAACTTAATGTAACTTCCTTATTTCCATTTCTTTTGTATACATTATCACCAATTATTGACTTATAAGATCTTCCCATGACATTACTTTTTGCAGAGTACCTGAGTAAGGAAGACACAGATAACTGAAGAAAGGACTAGTTGGTTGTGTCCATATCAGATAACTATAATCGATCATGTACATATTTCTAGCTCATTACATATACAAAGGTCTTGTTTTTATGAAATTCTGAGAGTACAAACCGAATTTATTACTGCACGTCCATAAGAAGTAAAATAGTTTATGTATGTTCAACGATACACCTTAGAATAGAATACACATAACATGCCTGTGTTTGAGGGTAGTGTCCTGAGAGAGAGTATTCCAGTAGCTAACACCTGGATCATGCTAACATCAGTCTCCAGATGCTGCACTAGTCTTCAAATCTTGACACTCACGTTAGATCTTATATGTAATATGATGCAAGTGTTATTTTGTTGGTTAAGACTAAGATCTACAAGAAAACCATAGTAATTAACTGGTGGTAGAATAGGAATGAGGGATAGGTGGAGGGTAGTGTTAGTGTTACCTGATGGGGCTGTTGCAGGTCTGGCAGGAGGGGTAGTCTTTGGTGGTAGCGGCGGCCATCACTGTGCCTGACCAGGGAAAGGAGGGGACAACAAACGTCACAACAGATAGACACACACGAACATGCTCAAAACAGGAAGGGCGTCACGTGGGCCCAGCCTCACCAACCTGATCTGGCGGCCACAGTCAGCACACATGGGTATCCTGGTGCTGTTCGAGGGGTTCATCACTCCGCGGCCACGGCGAGGGGCGGGTTTCTGCCCGCTGGTTTGGGCCACGCCCTTCATGGCACCACCACCCAGATTGGGCAGAGGCGTAGGCTTAGGCAATACTGGAGCAGGGCCTGTGGGAGCAGGGGGCTTGGGGGCTGCAGGTTTTGGCACTGGTGCAAATGCTGCGGCTGGAGGCTTGGGAGCTGGAGCCAGGTTAGAGTTAACAATAGGAACGGAAGCTGGGGGAGGAATAGGAGCAGGAGCAAGCACCGAGGGAGCTCCCGGGGCAGGACCACTCTTTTGGAAAGTTGCCTTGGGAGCTGCCACGGGCTTGAATCCGGGGATAGCATTAGAGCCAGCGGGTTTAGCAGTGGGCGTGCTTCCGTTAACCATTGGCTGAGGTACCTTGCTCGCTTCAGGAATTTTGCATGCAGGAGCAGGAGCAGGGGCAGGGGCAGGGGCAGGTGCGGGAACAGGTGCAGGTGCAGGGGCTGGGGCAGGGGCGGGTGCAGAAGCATAAGCAGCGAGGGGGTGGGCTTTGGGATCAGCGGAAGGCTGGGCGGCGGCAGAGGGGGAAGCCTGTATGACTATGCTATCGTAATCTTTGGGAGGTGGAGGAGTGGGGAGGAGGGGAGGTCTCTTAGGAAGAGGACCAGCCATTTTCTTGGGTTTGGGAACATTAACTGGTGCACCCGCAGGCGCCCAAGACGGGGTTCGGGGCCCCTCCTCCCCCGTCTCCACCTTTTTGGGCGGCGGCCACAAGAACGGTCCACCTGAGCCCCGTGAAGTGTAATGAGGGACCAGTGACACACACACACACACACACACACACACACACACACACACACACACACACACACACACACACACACACACACACAAATGCACGCACACACGCACATCCGTACAAATGCACGCACGCACGCACATCCATACAGGAAGTGTAGCAGTAGTGATGTCAATGAATTAATAATGTGCCCAAGAAGAGAGAGAGAGAGAGAGAGAGAAAGAGAGAGAGGGGGGGGTGGTGAGATGGGCAACAAGTGCAGTAGTAGCAAGTGAAGTTCGTATTACACATAGATTTAAATATTATGATGTGTGGCCAGTGGCAGTGTTGAAGGAATATATTTGATTTGTTGATGTGAATAGTTGTGATACGACATACGTACATACATACATTAATGGCAGAATCAATTACATATCATATAAATCGAGATGAGAAAAATGAAAGATGTGTCAGGAGTGAGGTGGCGATGAGGGAAAACAACAACAACAACAACAACAACAACAACAACAACACCAACAACAATGGCGTCCCCAGTGAATCAGCGTGTGTTTGTTATGTGTGATGTTGGATGAAGCGAGAGTCAAAGGGATGCGAAGCCGAGGAAGGAGGAGGAGGAGGAGGAGGAGGAGGAGGAGGAGGAGGACGAGGACGACGAGGAGGTAGAGGAGGAGGAAAGGGACAAGGAGGAGGAGGAATTATGGAAGAAAAGGAGAGGGGAAGGACCGTACCAGACAGAAAAAAAAAGAAAAAAAAAGAGGGACGGGGGAAAAGAAGAAATTCCCAATTAATAACCATCCCAAGAGGGGCGGGATAGTCATGCTTTACAGGGGGACTTTACAAGTGACTTTATGACTTCTTACGTCTAGGTAGTCCACGTCAAAACCAAGCAGCATGTGGCCACATCCTATCTCCTCCCTCCCCCTCCCTCCCTCCCTCCCTCCCCCACAAAGCCGTGACAACTCACATGCACTTACTTTTAACAAATGGACCACCAGATTCTCTTGTTATTCAATTTCAAGCCGAGACAAAAAAGTATTAATTATTTAATTGGAAAAAAAGCAAAAAAGTGCTTTATTTAACCAAAAAAAGAGGAATTCCTCCGTCCAAAAAAAAGACGTCTGGTAGACTCCCTCTATGAGGCCCATGCAACAGCCAAAAGGAAGAAAAAACGAGTTATGAGGCTCCAGACACTGACAGACAGACAGACAGACAGACGCGATACTGGAGTGGTTAGCCAAGCAGTGGGGTTAGTGCGTTAGTGTACGAGCAGGGAGCACTGTTGCGTGTGTCACGTGCAGTCTGGATGAGGGTGGGACGGGTGGAGGCACACCCGAGGACGTGGGTTAGTCAGCTCCAGCGGCAGCTCCAGCACCTGAAGCAGCGGCACAGGACCGCCAGTGCTTGCTTGTGGCAGTGGCGGCGTGCTGGCCTTCATGCCGCCACTATGACAGGGTGGTGGTGGTGGCGGTGGTGGTGATAGGCGCTCATCTCAACACCACGGCACCACACGCCACCACTCACGTACTCACGCACACATACACACACATGCACACAGGGATCATCGAGAGGTATTAAGATATACACCTTACAACGTTCAGACCTCGTGAGCCCTGGATCGGTGACCCATTACCTAGTGCTCGTAAGAATACACGGGCAGTAAGGAATGGGTCACACTTCTGCAGGGGAGCGCAAACCCTTGAGCCCGGAATAGGAGGCCACAAACAAGCACACGCGGCACACTGCTGCCAGAAACACACCAGTCACAAGTCAGAGGTACCATCCTGCACAAGCTCCGTCATTCACCGAGACAGGTAAATCCATCTACTCTCTTAGTGATCGCTTCAAGTGGTTCTGAACATCATTGCTTTATCTCATTTTCTTCTCCGGCTTTACAGGAGGTTTGTTCTTATCTCTAAAGAGAACGTGCACATCCAGAGGTCAAAATAGCGTCTAAATAAAATAGCCTAAATAAAAAAAAACAGCCTTGCATACATATAGCATTCCCCAGAACCATGCACGTAAAAAAGCATAGTTGTCGCATGTCCTCGTCCTTGTCTTATCGTGGGCTGTCAAGTGTTCTCGTGCCTTTAGCCTACACAGATGCCTAGCGTGATGCCACATAGTACATCCCCCTCTTGGCACGGAGAAGGAGACGCAGGCCACAAGACTGCCAGCACGTCTAAACAAGACGCAAAAAAAGGGGTGAACCATCATCTCAGAATCTGTACAAAAATTTCACCTTGACATTCAAGTACCACGGGGAAAGGATCGAAACTCACAGAGAGCAGTTGGATTTTACTTGTGTCGGGGTCAGTACACTGAGACACTAAATCAGTAGGTCTATGTCGAATCCCCCTATTGGGCACGTATTTAACTAAGCACGAGGCGTATACGAGACAGACATATTTACTACAGTGCGCTGAGATCACGCCTATAATGTAGGAGTGAGGCTCTCGCTCGACGGAACATGTACACTATATAGCCAGGCACGCGGATGCACACTTATGACTATTACGCAGAACACGAATACGGATCAAGACACGTACAGTCGATGCCACAGCCGTCAGGAGACACTCAACGAATACATGCAAAGTGAAGCTAAACGTAAAAAAAGGGCCACCAGTTTGATTAATTAATGTCTAATGAAAACTTACAGATTAAAACAAAGAAAAGGAGCATTCATTCTTTTATAATCAATGTCAAATGATGAACTTACAGAATAAACGAAGGCCACCAAATACACTTAATTATTATCTAACGAAGAAATGTCAACAGTCTTTTATAGTAAATGTCTAATGAGAAACTTGCATAACCTACACTCCATTAATACTTAAAAAAAAAAAACTATAGAGAGAGAGAGCATGGGCAAAGTTTAAGGTGTGCCTAATTAACGTGACTGACATACTGTGCTGTAATGTGGAACGTATTGCCTTTTCTTCCCGAGGATCATGATTGATAGTAACCATGTATTGACAGGCAGGTAGAGGTGACTGTCTTTCTCTGCCATCCCTCTGTCACCTTAGAAAAAACCTGCGTCCACATTATTTATTTATTTTTATTTCATCTCTCCTCTCAAGACATTGACACTTATGAAGGAGACTCGACAGGTCACCTTCAAAATTAATGCTATAGATACCACTTCCAGAGCTCTCTCTCTCTCTCTCTCTCTCTCTCTCTCTCTCTCTCTCTCTCTCTCTCTCTCTCTCTCTCTCTCTCTCTCTCTCTCTCTCTCTCATTTATTAAATTGTCTAATTTGTTCATTGATTTAGCTTTGTCCCATTAAAAATATATTACAAGTATTCATCCCTTGCGCTCATCCGTGTGATGTGTGTGTGTGTGTGTGTGTGTGTGTGGAGAGATAGAGAGACGGAGGCGACGTATTATGAAGCCCCTTTCTGCCCACACACACACACACACCTCAGCCATCAAAATAACCAAAATAACCACTAGAAAAGGGTGCGTGATTTCCGACGGGCGGGGAGGGAGAGCGCAAGGGTGTGAGGGTGGGCGTGACGGATGGCTATTCCTGGCAGGACAGCGCTGGCGGCGGGCCATGGCGAGACGGGGAGGAGGAGGAGGAGGAGAAGGAGGCCGTCTTCTCCCCACCACACCCTGCATGCCACACCCTCCCACTACGCACTCTTAATTTTTTTGTTTTGTTTTTACCCAAGCGGTACTCGCACAAGAGACTAATGGAGGTAAGCCAAGGGATGTGTCATTAGAGAGAGAGAGAGAGAGAGAGAGAGAGAGTCGGCGTACTTGGCGGCCGTGCAAACATCTCGGCTAAGGTGAAAAAAGTCCCTACTTGATGTCAAAGGTTCGATGCTCCATTTGACGAGGTCGAGTTCTCGGTACGATAGGTAAATATAGGCCACTCTTGTCTGTCTCTTCGAGATCCTCACCGGTAATGGTTTTCAACACCCATGCAGATGATTTATAAAAAATATTCTACGCTACATATATAAATGCTGAATTAGATTATTACTTAGACTGTAAAGTTAACCTAATAATTTTGTCATGAAAACGACATGTTGAGCGAAGTAGAGTAAGAGGATGAGGACCCTCAAGAAATATATACTGATCCTTGCGCACGTTAAGTTAAAAACATTACTTTGTCCTCTGTTTGCCTCTCCATTATACGCATGTATGGGAGTACTAAATATTACTTCTTAGACCTGAAAGTCACGTAGTAGCACCTGATTTCAAGTATAACGGCATTGTGAGCACATTAAAGGAAAGGGACGCGTATCCCTATGAACATAGGCGGAATGTGCCAACTTTTTAGAGTATACCGCTTGTTTAGTGGGTCACGAGGTAATGTTAGGAGGGATCGGGTTCACACGCGGCGCCGTCATTGTCTTGATAGTATCAGTCCTGAGTAAATACCTGGCCTGCGTCACACGAAGCCTCCGCGTCCACACCATGCATCGTGGCCACTACACCACCACTAACTTAACGTATTCCTCTCACTAACATAATAGTGCCCACTAATACTGATTATAGTAATCACAACAATAATAATAGCAATAATAATAATAATAATAATAATAATAATAATAATAATAATAATAATAATATAATAATAATAATGATAATAATAATAACAATAATAAATAATATTAATAATAACAATAAAATATTAATAATAGTAATCATAATCATAAAATAATAATAATAATAATAATAATAATAATAATAATAATAATAATAATAATAATAATAATAATAACTGTAGCAGTAGCGATAATACCAGTAGTATTTATAATGATAAAAGTTATGATACTACCTCTAATAATAGCAATAATAATATGATAAATAGGTAAATAGGGAAATATAAATAAAATGAAAATATTTCCATTGGATAACTTATGGGGAAAACATAAGGAGCCGAGGTGAGGGAGCTACCTGGGAAGGCCAAGACTGAGTGGCAGGGTGTGAAGCACCGACATAAACATGTCCTCTCACCTCAGCTCCTCACGAACACACTGGTACAGTACCTTTCTTGGGAATGTGCGACCTCACATCCACGCCTCCAGCAGGAGCACCGAATGGTGCCGGCTGGGGCGCAGGGGCCGCCGGAGCCTTGACTGGGGAGAAGGTGGGTGGAGGGGCCGCCATGGGCGCTGCGGGGACCTGGATAGGGGCAGGGGCAGGAGCAGGGATCGGCGCCGGCTGCAACGTTGAGAGAAGACATTAGTCTAAAGCACTGCAAGGCCTGTTTGCCGGGGCGGCGACCCCGCGCCGGACATGGGCGGCGGGGGAGGTCGCCCCTCCTCTATATCACTGGAACGTGATTCTCGTGCCGCCACACACTAACAAGCACCGTGGCCTTCGTTCCACGGACAGGCAACAAACTAATCAGATATCTAGTAACAAGAAAGAGGGAGGGTTACTCTGTGGGCGGCGAGTGACTGGACGCTGGGCTATGGTGGACTGAGCATTTGGCTCACCCACTATCATGCGCGGGGTAGCATGCGCCACTGTACCTCCTTTTGTGGGGCGGGGGTGAGTTGCGGAGCCGTCACCTCAGGTGCCCCTACTGATACCTCTGTTACCGGGATTGATGCCTCCTCGGGTGCTACTGACGGTTCTGGTTCACTCACTGGTGCCACGGGTTCTGGAGCCGCCTTAGGCTCAAGCACGACAGGCTCAGAGGGTGGTGGAGCTTCCGGTTCCGGAGCAACAACAGTTTCAGAAGCCAAAAGAGGCGCTGCCTCGGCTACTTCAGTTATCTCAGGTTCTGGTTCCACTTGCGGCTCTGGCGCCACTTCAGGTTCTTGTACAGCCTCAGGGGCTGCTGGTTCAAGCTCAGGAGAAGCTGTTCCGTTAACCAGTGGTTCAGGTTGTGGCTCTGGTATAGCCTCTGTGGTCTGAGGTTCAGATACTAGATCAGTAGGAGGGGCTTCAGCTTCAGACGGCAGCGCTGGCTCTTCAGAAGGGAGTGGTTCCGGAACCGGGGCCTGCAAGGAGCAGCGGGGAGGTGCTTGGGGGACGGAACCCGACACAAAACTCTAACAACAATAACAACTACACGTGCACGAGGGAGGGCTGATACATACCTTACAGGGACCCCCCACACACACACACTCGCCAACACGTGATGCAACACCTGCCTGGTGTATTTAGGGATGCAGCCAAGACGCATTCATACAAGTATGACCACATCCACAAACCCCACCTGCTGTTGTGTGAAGCAGAGAGGCACAGTGTGTTTGTGGCGCCTTATTGGAAGGCGGTGACGGACCTGCTCCGTGAAACTGATAAGTTGAAAGTATACTAAATATGGCACACGGATCGTAGCCGTAGCTAGCCTCTCTCTCTCTCTCTCTCTCTCTCTCTCTCTCTCTCTCTCTCTCTCTCTCTCTCTCTCTCTCTCTCTCTCTCTCTCCCGTAGCCGTAGCTAGCCTTCTCTCTCTCTCTCTCTCTCTCTCTCTTTCTCTTTCTCCTTTTCCTTTCCTACAGATTTTTTTCTCTGCTTTTCTCTCTCTCTCTCTCTCTCTCTCTCTCTCTCTCTCTCTCTCTCTCCTTTTCCTTTCCTACAGATTTTCTCTCTCTCTCTCTCTCTCTCTCTCTCTCTCTCTCTCTCTCTCTCCCCTTTTCCTTTCCTACAGATTTTTTCTCTCTGCTTTTCTTCTCTCTCTCTCTCTCTCTCTCTCTCTCTCTCTCTCTCTCTCTCTCTCTCTCTCTCTCTCTCTCTCTGTGGGACCTCGGGGCCGCTAGGTATACACAAGAGGGGTCCTGACCCCATCACATGCACATCAAGCTTTGCCAGACTTCAGTGAGTGGTGTGCAAGGCATGCTGGTGCTCTAATGATCCTCTACCTTAAGGCGTATTGTGTTTACTGCATGCCTGCCAGCTGAGGGATTGTTGTCTCTGAGGTGGATTTATGTACAAACTGCCTGCCAGCTGAGACATAGTGGCTTGTAGAGAAATATGGGCCGTGGCCCAGCGTGCACAGCGGTAGGGAGGTACGCCCCCCGGGGGCCACACCCGCCGCAGCCTTACTTTTGTCTCATTCCGCATCGCTGCTGGGACTAACCCCTGCCACTCTGACGCGAGTCACGGGATAGCGGGGCTGTCCAGCAGCGCGGCGGTGATCGGAGGGGCGCACGGGCTGTGACTGACCAGGGGGTGTACTCACAACCAACTATACCTCGGGCGCAGGCTCCGGTTCGGGCTCTGGCTCTGGCTGAAATATGGGTTCTTGCAGGACCTCGATGGGTGCTGGAGCAATCTCCACCTCTGGCTCAGGAGCCGGGGCCGGGGCCTCGGCCTCGGCCTCGGCTGGAACAGCCGGGGGCGGAGTCATGACTGGCGGGGGTGTGGGCGGGGCCACGACAGGCTGCAAGTGTCAGAGGCGACCCAGTAAGTAGCCTCGCTGAGCCGCCTCCAATGAGGGACTGGACTCCTCGAGGCGCCGTCACTCTGTCCATCACGGAGCACCTGCCGCTGGCCGGGGCGGGGGGGACAGCACTGGCTGTGTCCGCCTCGCTCCCGAACCCTAGACACGTGCCCCGAATCGCCGGAGCGGAGCGGTGCCCGGGGCAGTGCAGAACCCTCATTGGCGAGCATAACATAAGTTTGAGAGCAAAAATGAAGCAAATAATATATAATGTTAAAAAGTTAGAAGTAACGTGTAAAAGAAGGATTAGAGACAGAAAACATTAACTTAAAAAGAAAAAGCGTTAAATAAACATAAAAGGGAAGCAGAGACTAAGCAGAGGAACATGACCATCCTCCTCATCGGGTTACGTGGCCATTCACAGCCCGGATTGTGTTAACGTGTCACGTATCTAGGCAGTTTCTGTCACTAAGAGGCGAAGTACATTAGAATCACGCGGTGATCTAAGATCTATGAGTAATGCATCAGAAACTACGTAGATAACCTCATTCTGGATGCCGGCCTTGTCCAGTGCCAGAAGAGATTTTAAGCCAAGCTAAACATGCTTGTGCTCCCTCCCTTTTCTTCACGAGACTGTCCCCTCCCCGACGCGCAGGCAGGCAGAATCCATGTTCTAGTGAATCTCCACATGCATCCCTGTGTCAGCTGGGTGCCATCACCCCGTGCTGCACGCGCTGCTGCATGCAGGACTTGACCACGAGCAAGCGACGGAAGTCCACCTAAAACCCACGTCGCTCAGACATGCATGTTGACACCACAGTCATGCCCGCCACAGGCACAGTCCTTCGGGCCGGCACGAAGATAGGGAAGATGCATGATAACATAAATGGGAAGCAGCAAGGGAAAGGAAGGACATGAGTGGAAAGCGAGTGAGATGTAGCTAGATGACTGACTCCCCAGGCAGCGGCATACAAACAGGCCAGGCAGGCAACGTGACGCAGTACCTCTGGCTCGGCAGGCACGGGTTCAGGTTCGGGGGCCTCCACCTCTACGGGCTGAGGCGGTAGGACGGGCTCGGGCGCAGGAGGTGGTGGGAGTTCTGGGGCAGCCACCACGGGCTCCGGCTGTAAGAGACACGTGAGTGCGGCTGATATCGGAAGGTGTGCGGTGACCTGCTAGTCCTGAGCTTTCTTGGTTGACCTCTACCCCACCCTCGCCCCTGCCTTACACGGGCCGAGCCGAGGTGGGCGGGGCGGGGCCAGGGCAGGTCCGCTCAACTACAGGAGGTTGTCACATAAAACATACTTACATGGCGCTTGTCTTATACGATGCCCATGGATATCAGTGGACACCATGGTAAAGGGATATATTATTGTTATTATTATTATTATTATTATTATTATTATTATTATTATTATTATTATTACAAATCCACCACAGTATAATAACAAAACTTACCATTCAGAGTTAAATAAATTAACGTCATGCAAATTAAACGCCTACAGTGTGTGTGTGTTGTGTGTGTGTGTGTGTGTGTGTGTGACGAAAAACTACTCTACCTATTAACACCTGACTATTAATAAATCATCATGACAACTTGTGCCTCCCTGTACGTGCATTCCCTTACATTAGATAATACCTGCTAACAAACAGTGTCATATAGTAAGAGAAAACTACGTATATTTTACAAACATTTTTAAGAAGTCGATAATGTAATTTCTTAAAACCATATATCATATACACTTATGCTTTATGTTTGTCTACTTTACGTCCACCAGCCTTTCCGTTCACAGGATATTTCGAGTGTTATTTTACCAATTTTTTTTTTTTTTTTTTTTTTTTTTTTTGTGAAAGCTGGGCCTTGGAACATGAAACAATTCATTAGCTTTGGAACGGATCCGGATATGTATACAGATTCAGGATTCTTCCTTCAACCACCTTCCCACCTCTCACACTCCTTAGGTCTACGGAACATAGATGCCACATTTCATCAAATCAACATGGACTGCCCAATTTCCTCAAGTCTATGGTAATGCAGGCCACATTTCATGAAGATGACGGAGCACATTGTCCATATTCCATTATGGACATTGGCCGCATTCATTAACTTTATGGAAAATGTTTCCTGTATTCTACCAAGTCTACAGAGAACGCTTATCACATTTCACTTAATCTATGAGATCTTTCGAGATCTTCATACCTCGGCTGGAAGATGCAGTCATCCAGCTTGTTGTTATGTTATGTTATGTTATATTATTTATTTATTTATTTATTTATTTATTTATTTATTTATTGTATATTACTAGACTTGTCTCTGTTAATTATTGATGTTATATTATTACTATTATTACAGCTTTTGATTGCAGTTTGATTGCAGTTTGTAAGATTCACAACCTGCAGTGAATAACGTGTGTGTGTGTGTGTGTGTGTGTGTGTGTGTGTGTGTGTGTGTGTGTGTGTGTGTGTGCACGTCTGTTGATTAAAGGTTAAGTGTAAACTGTTACGTTAGCGAAAAACCAACCAATTAACCACTGAGAACGGCAGCGGCGTTAGTGTGGTGTTTAGGTTGTTTGTGTACCAAAAGGAACGGCGCATAAACACATCCACCCACCTAGACACACACACACACACACACACACACACACACACACACACACACACACACACACACACACACACACACACACACATTTCCTCATTTCCCCTTCATTCTTCACTGACTGTATCCCTCTCATTGTCCCTCTTCTTCCATACCTTGCGTTCATTCCTTTCTGCTTCTCACATGAACCCCCATCTCTCTCTCTCTCTCTCTCTCTCTCTCTCTCTCTCTCTCTCTCTCTCTCTCTCTCTCTCTCTCTCTCTCTCTCTCTCTCTCTCTCTCTCTCTCTCTCTCTCTCTCTCTCAATATAACCAAAAAAGGAAACTGAAAATAACTCAAGCGAAACACAGAATAACTACAAGGGCACTCCGGCAAAGGAAGAAAAGGCTGGTTGGAAAACTGTGAATGTTAGGGGCATGGCTGCAGGGATTGATGTGTGGGGCGTGTGTACCTTCGGTCGAGCTATCGGGGTGAACTTGGGCATGGGTGCTGGGGCTGGTGCCGGGACTGAGGGCATCATCCTCATTCCGCCCACTGGACGCTTGTAGGGCTGTCAGGGGAATGGTGAGGGGGAAAGTGTGTGTTTTAACTTGTGTATCTCCTCTACTAATGGTTGTACCTGTGGCTGGTGTGTCACTGTTATGTGGGTACAAGAGGGGAAGTTACAGCCACTGTTTGGTGGGTTAATTTTCAATCATTCATTGCTAGTGTTAGTGGTGCAAAAATGTATCTTGTCCTTTTTCAGGGAGGTAGTATGTTGTATTCCTTGAATTTTCTAAAGTTCTTTCCTGCTTCTATCTGTGTACTTTTACTAATAATAATCTGTAAAAACTCTGACTGTGTTTCATGAGAGTGCTGACTGGTATTATTCCTGCTTTGTAATAAGAACATAAGAAAATGAGGGAAGCTACAAGAAGCTACCAGGCCAACACGTTCCTGTATTAAACATCCACCTACCATCACCATCCATAATTTAGTCTAATCTTTTAAAGATCCCTAATGACTAAACTCTAACAACCTGATTACTGAGCAATATATCCAGTGCTCCTGATGCTCTTCCTTGTTTCCACCTGCTGCTTTACTACTACTACTACTACTACTATTACTACACTCACGCTCCACTGCTGGTGTTAGTGGTGCAAAATAAGCGATTCGTCCATATACCAAACAGGTGGTATTATTCTGCTTCATCAAGTCCTTTGGGTTTCTACTGTCCTTTCTAGCTTGTGGGTGGGTTAGTATTACTGCTGTTGTTTGGATCAAAGGTAATATTTTTGGTGGGGTTGTTATTATTGCTCTTCTTTGGTGTTTCAATCTTCTTTCCTGCTTCTACCTATGTTATTATTACTGCTCCTGCTTTTATTTCTACTACCACCCATAATATTATTGCTTGTTGTCAACTGCCTACTGCTGCGGTTTTATCTACTACATAAACTAGGCAGAGTTTAAGGGGAGGGAGTGAGGGAGGGAGTGACATGTATCGTTGTGTAATTGAAAAGGAAGGAACTTGAGATTAAAATTTTTTTTTTTTTGTAAATTAAAGAAATTCTTCAGTGCTCTAACACACACACACTCACTCTCTCTCTCTCTCTCTCTCTCTCTCTCTCTCTCTCTCTCTCTCTCTCTCTCTCTCTCTCTCTCTCTCTCTCTCTCTCTCAATATTCTGATCATCACATATTCATCTTATATTCTCAATTTAAACACAGGTGAACACACACAGGCGTGCACACACACACACACACACACACACACACACACACACACACACACACACAGACACACAGACACACACACACACACACCTATCCACTCCATTAACCCTCACAAAACTCCACTTTTAAGAAACGAAACAAAAGAAGCCGAAAATAACTCAGGAGAAACACCAAAGAAGTTACAAATAAAGGCACTCCGGCAAGGGTGAGGGGAGGGTAGAAAATGGGACATCTTAGGGGCATGGCTGTGGGGTTTGATGTGGGGCGTGTGTACCTTCGGCGGGGCTATCGGGGTGAACTTGGGCATGGGTGCTGGGGCTGGTGCCGGGGCCGAGGGCATCATCCTGATACCGCCTGCAGGAGGCTTGTAGGGCTGTCAGGGAATGGTGAGGGGGAGAGTGTGTATTTTGCATTGTTACTCCTCTACTAGGGGCTGTACCTGTGGCTGGCGGGATGCTACAACCACTACTTCACCTCCATTCCGCTGTGGGTGTTAGTGGTGCAAATGTTTCGGGTCTTAATGCAACAAGGATCGAAATCTAACAAAGTGATCAGGCTTGCAATGTTTACTTAGCTCATCTATAACAAATCCCGTTGGTTAGTGTTTCCAGTATCACTTATTTGATTGCTACCTATGACCTGCAAGGACTGTGAGGCTTAAGAATCAGGTGAAGGGGAATTTTAACAGGGGTGTACAGAATAACTGATTATCTCTTTCTTATCACCATTGTGGTGGATTCCTTCTATCTGCAATACACACAAAGAGATAATAGTGATAACTTTGGGGAAAGGTTTAGTGCTATTTATGTGTTTGTTGTCTACATTACTACCATTTACTTCCTGTGCACTACAGTGGTAATAATTATATAGAAGACATTAAAAAAATGTCTATTAAGAGGAAAGGTTAGCATATGAGTACTAGGTTCACTTCTCCCAGTTGCTCATTGGTTTAATACTGCCTACTATGCCATTACTTTCTATGTGCTAACGTGATAATGCTACAGTGGGGACACAGGGTGATGCTATGGGGAAGGTTTATGTGACAGGTTCCCTATGTTCAAGTGCTCATTAACTCTGATGGTGTGCTACAGTGTATGGTGTGGTGAGGGGCTTGTTGCTGTGGTTACTCAAGACCTGGCAGCATATCCCGTGCACATTCACTACCCAACATGTCCCGTGCACATTCACTACCCAACATGTTCCGTGCACATTCTGTACCCGGCAAATCCCGTGCACATTCAAGATCCAGCATATCCCGTGCACATTCAAGATCCAGCATATCTCGTGCACACTCAATACCTAGCATACCCCGTGCACGTGCACCATCCAGGGTTAAGGCTGCTTGCTGTCTCCACCACCACCACTACTACGGCTACCTGTTAATCAAGGGTGGTGGAGATGACACATCTCCACCAGGTGTTACTGTATGGAGTGGCATGACATCTCTCCATTCAGAATCATAATGCATTTTTAGGATGTTACCTCATGAATGCATGACACATACATACACCTCCATTCCCAACCAATGTGCGTATTAAAGGTGTTATTACTTCATAGATCACTTACGGCGTAGCACAACACACTTCCATTCCAACTACTCACTCTGCATGATAGCTTAGAGAAAGTTGACTTCATTGTCAACTTAGATGATATGACAGTTTTCTCATCATTATCCTACCCATATTAAAGTGTTACTTCATCAACGCACGTGCCACAGTCCATCTTATAAGACAGTCTGAACTCATCCCTATATACACAAGGGCTGGGAACTCCTCGCTGGCCTGTACTCTTATGTTAAAGCAAACTTGAGGCGGTACTTACAGCGGCGGCCTTGACCGCAGAGGCAGGCAGGGCTCCCGAAGGTGTTGGAGCACCTCTGTTGGAGAGAAAGTGACATAAGTTTTGTTGCTGAAAAGGAATGACAGTAAAATCAAGTAACTGATTAAAATTTTACATTTTCATATGTTACATAAGGTGTTGCAGTGCATCCAGTGTTCCTATAACTCGAAGTGACAACTAATTTGTCCTTGCTTTTTTTAGGGTACGATAATATAATGTAATGCACACATAACTTCAAAACCTAAAAGGAATTACATGTATGCATTCACTGATCATTATCTTATCTTTCCCCATTAACAGAAGAATTCATTGTTTAATAGATGTACAGGCAAATTAACTAAATGATTATGCTGTTTCATTCCTACAGTAATGGAAAATGTTGAACTCACGGCTTCACGATGATGGGATCCATGTTAGGGGCAGGTGGGTGGTGGCGGGCAGCCTGCTTGGCATGCACGTCGCAGTACAGCTTCTCGTTGATGTTGTAGTAGCCTGAGAACACAAACATGATTAACGCTCACACTCAAATCTTCTGACAATCAGTCAAACTGGTCTATATTACGGGGTCTTTCTTTTACCTGCATCTCCAACGATGACTGGAAAGCAATGAACTTTGGTAACTTCCCTGAAATACTTGAGGGTCAAAGAGATGTATACGCCTCTAACCAAGTTGTGTTAAGTGTTGCGTTGTGTTGAGCTGGACGAACATACGGGAAGGGAACTACTATGGATGGAAGGGGAAGAAAGGAAAGAAGGAAGGAAAAACAAAGGAAGGACAGTAATTTACCGAAACTCCGGAGGAAGGAAGGAGGAAAGGAGAGGAAAGAGATAGTAACAGAGAAGAGCGAGGAGGAGTCACACTTACCGACATTCTTGAGGGAGGAGCCACACGTGGCGCACTTGAAGCAGTCAGCGTGCAGACTCTTATTCTTTACGCGGACGAACACTCCGCTGAAACACACACAGTCGTGCTGTCAGTCAGGTGGCGCGTGCCTTCCTCCACCCACCTTCACCCTCCCACCCAGTGCCCCATGCAACCTTCACCCACGAATACCGAGCGCACAGTTATAACTCTCGAAGTGCTCGCCGAAAATATGCAGTCACTCTCCACTGAGTCAAAGTGCTTGCCCAAGTTAGCAATCATCAGCCTCTGAATCATGCAGTGCTGTCTGAAGCTATTAATCATTTGACATTTATCCTCCAAGAGATGCAGTACTTGCCGAAGTTCGCATTCGTCAACCTCCGAGACACGCATTACACGTAGTTTAGTTAGCATCTAAAAAGATGCAATATTTGCCGTAATTTATTTATGCCAGTTTAAGTGCTTCCTTATACCCACCTGTCAAGGGTATAGTGTATGTACTCTTATTTCCACATCTGTTTTTATTCATACACATTCTTGCCTCCGTGACATGCTGAACTGTCACTAGGCATGGTAAAAGCAGGTTTGCCATTGCAATATCTGCCTCATCTGCGGTAGCCTTGTTCCTCTCTCTCTAGATCTATGTCTGAGGCATCTGTCTTGTTCTTTATGTCCTGTGGGATACTTAAGTGCTGAGAGATTGGATAGTTAAGTAAAGAGAGAGTAGCCTCCTAATTTGCAAGGCTGTGTGAGAGGCGCCTGTCACTTAACAGCTACCCGTCTTTGTTTGATGGGATTGAGAAAACTGAATCTAACAAATTATTCTTTTGTTATTGCCCCTTTTGTATGTTCACCAGTTGAGTATCAACTGGACTGCTGTCCACAAGCAGCTAATTATATGACTTTTCTAGTTCTCAGTTTTGGTAGTAACAAAACTGACTCGCCCTTTTCTTTTTTTTTTTTTTTTGAAAACGCAGTTTTATATCAAATAACGATTTATTGACTTATGGAAATTAATGACAATCATTGTTCAATAAATGAAGTGTGGGACAGTGACACCATGTTGGCAATTAATGTTCCCTGCATTGCTGTTCTCCAGCAGGGAAGATACTCACCTTGAGGAGCTTCAGATGTGATCTTCTCACCATCAGAATTTTTATTTTTTTTCCTTTATTTCAGCAAGTAGCTCGTGTGCTTTCCTTTCAAATGAGGTGCCATCATCATACAATTTATTTCACAAGGCCTTATTCCTGATGAGACGTGAGGTGTTATGGGAAAGTGACGTGACCACACTTATAATAATATAGAAAATTATGTGCTAGCTAAAATTATGTCATTTGGCATATCTGAAAGATGTTGAACACTATATTGTCTGGCACGTACAAGGCCATGTTAAGGCCGCCCTGACCGAGGCAACTAAGGCAATCAGGTCGTTGTATGCAAGATGAACACGTCGAACTGTAAAACCTATTTTCTCTCTCCTTTTTCTGCCACGATCGCTCCCTCAATGCTGACGCATAACTCAGCCTCAAACATTGGCCTGGGCAGCACCTGCGTGACACCACACGTGACATGGCCATTGATTGGGTTAGGTGAGCGGGATGCCTGGTGACATGCCTGAGGACATGTCTCCAGTCCTCATTCAGAAGAACAAGGGTTTGTCAAGTAATCACCTTCATTGCATACAGATCGAAATAGACACTACGAGAAGTAGCATGCGTAGAGTGACTCAGACTGCTACGTTCAGAGAAGCTCGAGTGACAGAATTAGATTTTACTGAGGAAGTACTTGGGATGTGCAAATGTTATGTCAAGTGCCTACTAAAGGCTGAGAAAAGTTATGCCCTTTGAGTTATTCTTCTTAAGCAAATAAGATGGATAATGAAAAATGAAATTGCCAAAAACTCAAGTCTTTTAACAATGAGAAGACTCTGTATTGATATTGAGCAATGATTTATATGAATTCTTGTGGGAGTAGTTACAGAAGGATTATTATAGTGATAGTTTCATTGAAAACAATTATATATATATATATATATATATATATATATATATATATATATATATATATATATATATATATATATATATATATATATATATATATGGGAATCATATCTGGGAATTAACGAAAGGGCAAATGACAAGAGTAAGTCAGTAAGAGTTGGTCAGTTGATATGCCAGGCTCGCAGGGCACGTACGATAAGGACAGTGACATCCTTGTCGAAGGAGCAAGCGAGTGGTGAGTAAGCAACGCATTGCTCGTCAACGGTGAAGCATTGCCAGAAGCGACAGAGGGAAAACAGTAGACGAATAGAGTTACCGCGCTGCTACAAGCAGGGAGCAACAGGTGCAAAGCTAACGGAAGGGATGCTCAACAGAGGGAAAGCCGTTTAGTGCAACCCAAATTTAGCAAATAATCGAACATAGTCGTTACTTATTAGCAGCATGAGCGAGCGTTCAGACCGTTATGCTACAAAGCCTGGGCTGGAGAGGTGCGGCTGCCACCCCCGAAGCCCCTTCCTGCTGGGACGGAGCGCCGGGGGCGGGAACACGCCGGGTGCACGTATAGCAGGGCTGCGGGAGGCCAGCACCCCGCACCAGTACTCACGTAATGGGCCGTTCACATTCGGAACACTTGGTGGCTTGTGAGGGGCTAGGCTCTCCCGGGGCCCGCACCTTGGTCTCCGGGGCACGCACGCTGCGGAAGCCTGTAGCGGGCCCGGCGCTACCCGCGGGGCTGTCTGTGCCCGGGATAAAGGAACCCATTACTACCCGCTACCGAGAGCAACACAAGCCTCGCTCCCGCCGCCCACAACCCTCCAACCAACACACAGTTAGGAGGTGTTACTGGCGGCCGTCAGCGGCGTCTGGTGAGTGGAGTTAGTGGTAGGGCGAGGCGACGGGGGCAGGCGCCCTCCTGTTACCGAGTCATACTTACACTATCAGTCTACAACACTCTGAACAAATGTTTTCGCCTGGCTTCAGCTGCG
The DNA here is from genome assembly GCF_035594125.1 of Scylla paramamosain. NCBI lineage: Eukaryota > Metazoa > Arthropoda > Malacostraca > Decapoda > Portunidae > Scylla > Scylla paramamosain. The sequence continues at coordinate 6,142,851 of NC_087162.1, read as the reverse complement.
TCTTGTTGGCGGTCGAATTGGCTGCACCGGCCGCTGGAAAGGGCTGAGCCACAGAAGGGGAAGAAGGGGAGGGGACCGCTGTTGGGAACACAGTCACACGAGCACCAGGTCAAGACGAGGCCAGGAAGGTGTGGCCAAGCTACTATATACAACAGCCACAGGCGTGGTGGGAGTGAAGGTTTTTAAGGGACTTTGTACAGAAACAAGTGACAGGGTTACGGGAATCAACAGCCAAGGGGATTAGTTTGTATATTGTCAGTATATCGTCATGATATGAAACACATAAAGGCAGTATAAAGGATCCTGAAAGAGAACTATTAATCATGTTGTGTGAGATAGCTATCTACAATCGTCAGTGTTTTTTGACCTAGTTGGTGGCCTCAAACTATCACTGGCCATGCTTAACTATCCTGCCGCTACGCCCATCCAGTGTGAAGCATCCTATTCTCTATAATGGCCTGGCTAGGGGGGAGTTGGTCACTACCGCCATGCAGAGCCCATGGTGGACACACGGCAACGTGCGTCTTGCCCTCACCACCAGTGCAAGAAGCCTTTGTTCTATAAAAACAGTCAAAGTTGTCAGATGGAGAAGAGTGGTTTGTGTGAGGTGGGCACCGCGTGTGTCCTCCATGGGCGACCTGCGAAACTAAGGGGCGTCCTTCTGTGCCAGCCATCCGCCGCGTCACCGCTGTAGCGGCTGTGGCGGGGCTACGTGGTGCTACGCTGCTCCTACCCTACAGAAGAGATATACGTGGAATGAGCAGGATTAGGTAGAATGTAAACATAAAATGCATAAAATAAGAAATAATCAAATGTCAGGAAAGAACATCATGAAGTGCAGACACATGTTCACCAGCAAATATTACAGTACAGTACACCACACCAAGCTACATGCAAGCAGCAGCACCAGCAGCACCCCGTGCACCACCCCATGCAGCACACTGGCACACAGCACACCGGGCGGCGCCTACCACACCCACAAACTTCAACATGGCGGACGGACGTACACGTGACTTACTTACAGGCACGGCAACGACCACGTCCTCGGCCTGTTACTGACACACTGACTGTCGAGTGGTACCACCAGGAGAATCAAGTGCCACCATTGGGATCACGGTCACAACTACCAAATCTTACTCAACCTTGTGTTATATACATATATATATATATATATATATATATATATATATATATATATATATATATATATATATATATATATATATATATATATATATATATATATATATATATATATATATATATATATATATATATATATATATATATATATATATATATATATATACACACACACACACACACACACACACACACACACACACACACGTTAACTGCTGTAACACTGATGTATGAGCTTTACTTACGGCGAAGGAATAAATATTTTTGTTGCACAAGGCTGACGCCGTTAGCTGACTGTCTTCATCATGAAATGAAGTTTACGGTGTTTAATTAGCGTGACGGGCGTCATGGTGAGTCACTCGACATGTAATGGAAGCATAGTGATCCTACACTCTGGTGTGTTGACAGGGATCGAACCCCGCAACACCACTCACCCCAGAGCTGCTGAGCTCATCGGCGGTGCTTTGCATTTGAGATTAAACATTATGAGGGTGGTGTGGTGAGATCCCGGGGCGCCCTTAGGAGGCGTGGCGCCGCTGTGTGGGCCCTGCGCGGCGCTAGGAAGTAAGGCTACCAGGCTCCCCGCTACTCTATAGGCTGAGATGCGCTAAGGTGGCTCTACCATTCATCGTGCACTACACAACGCTAGTCTCCATGTTAACACTTCCATGGAACATAATGGTCTCATACAATTCATAAATCACTTCCATATTAATTAACTCAGAGTAGTAAATGATTTAAAGCAAGAAAATATAAAGCACATTATATTATCTGTTATTGTCATTATTGTTTTATTAACATTATTTTCAGTAAGCTATTTATTCCATCAAACAGAGTATTGTATCAACCTGGGAGAACAGCGACTCTTACCTTGCAAACACCGCTTGTCCGGGACCCGAGGCTCACCCACCCACCCCTCCCTCTCTCCACTCCTCCGACCGTAAAGCCACTTTGAGGGGGTCAGACGGTGATTAACAAAGGGCAACAACTGTCATGGGTGTAATTATAATGAACCAGGGTAGCATTTACTATATATACATATATGGTGTATATTTAGTGCATTTGCTGGGAAGGGTGCCATTATTTTCACAACTTATGTACACAGGTCATTGGTTCTTAGTCTTTAGGTCAGTGGTTTTATGTTTTTATGTTTTTTTTTTTTTTTTTGTCAAGGAACTGTCACGTGCGTGTGACTAACAGGACAAAAGCCCGCATTCAGAAACGCTTTGCTTTATCACCTCGACTATTTTCAAAGGTCACAGAGATGATTAACTGGGTTCTGGAGTGTTTCTCCTGTTCACAATTTAGAAATCTTTTTAATCTGTCACTAGAACAGTAAAAATCGCCCTCAGAAAAACCCGAGTAATTTCAACTAGAGCATTTTGAAAATAGTGGAGGCGCGGCGCAAAAACGTTTCAGAACATGGTCCTTTCACTTCAAGCTGTGCCAACACGGAGCGCAGCTTGCCGGCGACAAGGACGTCACTCCCTCTGCAAACACGCGTGGCAGCACCTCTGATATTCACCGCCTAGTTATATCTTCTGGGAGACGGACATTAAGGGAACTTTTATACTTTCTTTTCAGTCCGGGGTGGAGGAGAGGTTAAGTGGCTAATTGGTACATGAGAGCCCGAGCCAAGGAGGGGAGCACAGGCGAGTCCAAAAGAGTGTATTGTATCGTAGTGGTTATTCATTAAGATGACAAGATGCGCCCAGTGTATCATAACAGGCATTCATTCTTAGGTGTAGTCATTCACGTAGTATAGATATTGTATAGTCATGGTCAAAGTCTGTTAACGTGTCACACTCCTTGTCTCTACGTTTAGTGTTTGATCTTCCACCTTAAGTCCTCTGATCTACTGACGATTCCCTTACAACGCCTGACAACTGACAGACTCTAAGCATCTTGGAGGACTCAAGATTTATGGCAAACGCAAAACATAGTGGAGGTGAGTGTGGCAGGTTGCTCGTCCTTGACCATACCACCTTTCAGTCCATGCATGTACGTACCACGAGCGAACGTGCACGTACTCCTGAACCTTTAGTTGTACGTTGTTGTGGTTGTGATGAGTTATGTGTGCCAGCATCAGTCACTCAATCAATTAATTAATCATCAATCAGAATGTGTCGTGCGGCAGTCATGTTGTACAAATTAATCATGAAAAGATTTAGAAAAGAAAATTGAAAAAATAAATAAATATAATTCATGCTTATCGAGCGATCATTCATAGTTATTGTGTGTACCGGATGCATGGTGAGGAATGACTACTAAAGTGGTGTTTGGAATGCAAGGGAGGCAATTTTGCGTTAGTGTTGAGAGAGAACAATCAATCAGTGTGTGTCTCATTGGCGCTTCCCTTCTGCTCCTCTCCTCGCCTCGCACAAAGCCATTGCTGTACAGTCTTCGTAATCACGTGGGATAAGAAAAAAACTGCTTCCATTGCAACACGTATCGCAGAAAGTAAAAAACAAGAAAATCCCAATATATACTGAAACGACGGTCTGTTAGAGTAAGAGAAAACAGACTGAATTGTGAAGCAGTTTTTCCCATATATCTTCAGCACAGGGCATGTGGCCAAAACCCAAACCCAAAAGTGAACTTAAAAAAAGGAAAAATAATAATGTGAAAAATTCAATGTCTACTAAATAGTAAGCCAAGTATTTGAAATCATGGTATCGTGTTTGAATGTGAGAGAGACAGAGGCAGAGAGATATACGTAGAGAGGTGCGTTAGTCGTGATGGCCCAGAGCAACGAGGCTGGTAGGGAGTGAGTGAGAGAACAATACGTGATAGTAATCATGGTGACGTTGTGTGTTAGGCTGTGGTTACACATGCAGCTCAGGTTACAGTGAAGGTAAGTGTCGGTGTGATGAGGTTAGCCGTGGCTCTACGTTGTGCCCTGACCGATGTGTACACCTGTGTGTGTGTGTGTGTGTGTGTGTGTGTGTGTGTGTGTGTGTGTGCGCGCGTGCGTGCGAGTGTGCTTGTTTGAGTATACTTGTAGTGTACTCGTACCGCCCCTCCCCGGTCTCTAATCCTCACGCCCCTCCCACTCCTGGTGTATACATATTACGTACACGTGGATTTGATAACGTGCGAGTACCTGCATTTATGTGTGTGTGTGTGTGTTTGTGTGTGAGAAAGTGCCTAGTGTCCCCTTCTCTTCCTGCCCTCCTGTGCCTCCCTGTGGTGTTCCTACAACTGAGGTGGCTTCCCGCGCCCCGGTACACTTACCGTAGTCGTCTTCAGCGAGGGATTGCTGGAGAATCTTGAAGGAGTACCCTTGAGCAACATCCTTTTCAGGGCTTGAGTAGCTGGTAACCTCACCTTCAGGCTCCTTGACAGGGTTACTGTCCATCTCCTGCACCATGCGAAGCACGTCAGAAGTCTTGCCGTCGTAAGCTCGTTCGTTCTTCATGAAGTTGACTCTACTCGTACATGGCAGCATCAGTGGTGGTGGTGGTGCAAGTGAGGTTGTTGTTGTTGTTGTTGTTGTTGTTGTGGTGGTGATGGTGGTGGTTGAGGTGGTGGTGGTAGTGGTGGAGCAGGCACGATGGGGAAAGAGGGAAGGGACAAATCAAGAAAATCATGCAGTCAAAAAAATGTTTGGCCGGTGCACTAACAAAACACACGCACACACAGTCACACCCTGCCGAAGTAACAGCTCCCTCAAGCCCGGAAGCGTGGAGCATCACCCTGCGGTGGCGTTGCCTGTGGATTTAGAAAAAATGGGGAGTGTGGGAGCATGCAGGACACACCGGCACCGCCAGAGAAAACCACGAGAGTGAGTAGTGTTTGTACACGGAGGGCGGCGGTGGTCACCTGGCTGGGACGGGGCCGGAGCCGGGGCAGGGGCAGGGGCAGGGGCAGGGGCCGCGGCCGGGGCCGGGGCCTGCCGGGCCGCCGATGGCTTCGGTCGTGGAAACTCGGGAGGAGGCTCAACCTCCTTGTTGAAGGGGAGGTAGGCAGGTTGTCGAGACTTCCGGTCGTCAAGGTCTCCGTGGATAAGTTTGTACGTGGGAGACTCTGTTTGGATCTTAGCCTCCTTCGCGTACTTCTTGAAGTTGATGCTGTACTCGCGACACACACGCACAGACAGACAGACGCACACACACGTGAAGGGGGACCAGCACATTAGATAAGTTATCGTGAACATATATTAGCTAATAAATAACTAGCATGAAATTTTTGCTCCCTTAGGGGACTAAAATTCTGCTATTTCCTCGATAACAAAAGAAACCAAGCCTTATAATAATAATAATAATAATAATAATAATAATAATAATAATAACAATGATAATAATTGCCATTATTATCATTATAATAACAGCAGCAACTAAAGCAAATAAAAAATCCCTTGCAGATATTAGGAAGCGTATATACGTTAATTGTCAAGATCTGCTATTAGTCAGGCTGAATCTACGCAAGCTTAACGTAACGAGTCCCTTCATGCTCTTCCCATCTTTTCTCATCTCCACCTTCACTCTTAATCTCCTTTGCCAGCTTTACTTCTCCGCCTCCTCTCCTTTCCCATCATCTTTTATCTACTTCACCCCTCATCTCCATACACACACTCCCTCTTGTCATATCCTTTACCATGCATCTTTTCTCCTTCCCACATTCTTTCCTTCTACTGCACCCTCATCCTACCCTCCATTTCCTCATTCTTCTCCTCACATGCCCTTGCCTTTCGTTATCCTTCCTCTCTATAAACTTCCCTGCTGTGCTTACCCGAGGCATCCCTTCCCCAGCACTTCGGCTTGGGCAGACAGGGTCTCGGCGATGTTGTCTTCGCTGTACAGTTGCAGGGGCGTGTTGTACTGGGCGTTCACGATCTGCTGTCCATTCACCTGCAGGAGGGCGAAGCGTGAGTAACGGTCAGGGGGCGTGATGGAAGGTGAGGGAGACTGGGTGAGATGGGGAAGGGATTAGAAAGACAGTGAGGATGAGAAGGGTAGAGGGAAAGGAATTGGAGGTGAGGAGACAGAAGAAAAGATCGAGAATAAAGGAAAAAAAGGTACTGATAGAAGTAAAGAGACAGGGAAAATAAATATGAGAATAGTAGAATTGTGAGAGGTAGAGGAGGAATGGAAAATTTGGGAGAAAACAGAGTGGGACCAAAAAAAGGTGTTGGCGGAAGAGGTGAGATGGAAGAAGAACATGGTGTGGGAGGAAAAGTGAGATTGAAAAAAGTGTAATCAAGAGAAACATATTTTACAAAATAAAAGTTTTTTTTTTCCGAACCTGTAGTCTGTATCTTTAATTTCCTGCAACTGTTAATGCGCTTGAATTTATTTATTACACTTAAAATATCAACTTCAAAGATCAAATTACTTATGTATTTTACTTTAAAGTGATCATTTAACTTCAATGCAATAAGTTTCTTACATCTCTAAATACACTACAACTTATTACATATGTTATCTTATCAAAGAGCAGCTGAGGTCAAATGAAGTCGTTAAGAGTTCGTGGGAAATTGAATACAATGCACAACAGTTAAATGACACGTAAAAATCAAGGGAGAAGAGGTCAGTTATGTCAGTTATGGAGACTTGACCTGTCCATGACCTCAGCCGCTCCCTTGTCCAGTATACGTTAGAGTAGCCTTAACAATAACTAGTGGCACAGCGCGGCATGACAGGAACGCCTACTTGAGGTGCCATACTCACCATGCAAGGTTAAGAGAATACCATCAACTGTAGCGGCGCTAACAACTTAGTGACGCCAAAATCATTACCAACAACCTTAATGGCAGCACCAGCAACTTACTTCAGTCTAGTGCCACTACAAGTACTAGCAATGCCAATGTAGTGCCATCATACCCATCAACAATAAGACTACCAACATTAGTGCCACCAACATCAATCCACACTACCAGTTTAGTATACATGTTATTGTCGTTATTTTACACCAAAAGATGCATATGGAAGCTCATTAAACTTATCAGTACAGTACACATTAAATCATCTGCGTAACCAACTTTACGTATCTCCTGCGTTAAATGTCAGGTAGAGGACACCAATTATCAAAAGGGCAGGTGTTTCCGATGACATGGCGCCCGATAACCTCTTCCAGGAGACATGTCGGGACAGGGGAGAGGGGAGACGAGGGTAGGGTGTATCATAAGACGGACACCACGACCGACAAGACTTTTCCGGTCTAGATTTAAAGTTATTCACTGTTCTAATTCACCTCCCGCTCCCTCCACCCCCGACGTGTTTCAGATGAGGTTCCTGGGCGCCACCCGTTCAGACCTGCACAGTGAAGTGTTAGTGTTTAGTGTTAAGGTTTAGTGTTTCATTGTCTCCATGCGCTGGTCAGACTTCAGCCACGATATTCGAGTCGGACAAGAAGAGAACATGCGGTAAATCTGTAAATACGAGTAGCTTTTTCTTGCCGTCGATGTCGTGTGTAGCGACAGCCTGGGTTTGTTTGTCAGTCTGCGGCGGCGGTAGTTGGGGTAGGGTGGAAAGGGATGCGCGCACACACACACACACACACACACACACACACACACACACACACACACACACGGGAAGGAGTAAGTGAGAGGACACAACACAAAACCAGGCGAGTTTTTAAAGCAGGCAAAGCAGATAGAAAAGAGCGATCCACGTGAACATAAAGCGAGAACGAAAGCCACGGACAAGAAACACACCCACCCACCCACACACACACACACACACACACACACACACACATGCACACGCTGTCATCTTCACCTCAGCAAACGGACGCGCCTTCACGTTGTGTTTGACGCCTACCGGAGCAACATGCTGAAACAGGATGCCATTATGCAACCAGTATACCTGCCAGGGACATTGAGGGGAGGTGGAGGAGATGCACAAGGGGAGAATGCAATGAGAGAGGCAGGCTGTGGGAGGAGGTTCGAGAGGGAGAGTAGGGTGGGAGGTGATGTGTGAAATGGGGAGGGACCAGAGAGTGCAGGTGGTGGGCATGGGGCGTGTCAAAGCGTAGGGGAGTGAGAGAGGACCATATTCTGAAACACTTCTGCGCTGCACATCAACTACTTTCAAAAGGTTCTATGTAGTTGAGGTGACACGGGTTTTTAAGAGTGTTTTTTTATGGTTCCGGTGAAAGATTGACAAGATTTCTACATTGTTAACAGGAGAAACTCTTGAGAACCCGGCTAATAATTTCAGTGGCCTTTGAAAATAGTCGTGGTGAGAGAGCAAAGCATTTCTAAATACGGGTAAGAGGGGAGACGGTTTGAAAGTGGGCAATGACTAAGGGACAGTGTATCTGGAAGGGCAAGAGTGAGTCAACACCAAGAATAAAAACTGAGGTAAAGCCCCCACCAAAAGCATTTTATGTCTTAGATGAGGTCCAAAGGCAGATAAACTCATAGGTAATATTTGGCACATAGCTGACTTCCGTGTTGACTGGTAACTCTTTGGACTTCACCTGTTTCAATTTGCTGTTGAAATTGAACTAGATGAGATGTAGTACTTTAAGAGGAATTAACTGTACAATAATAAACCTTATAGGAGATGAGAAAGGAAGACAAATAGTGCGAATGATGTTTTTAAGATTGTCATATACAACATCCTTTACCTTTGTTTTGTTTTTATACATTATATTACAGTCGTTCCCTGCAGTCTGAAGGCGGCTTCTCACCCACATGTAATTTTTTTTTTTGTCGTATACCAGTGTGTAAGCGTCTTTGTGTGAGGGTGACGTGGATCGTGCCTCGAAAAAGTGTCGCCGCGGATACAGACAGTCGCGGAGGAAATGCTGCTGGAAGGAGTTTGAAGAAAAGCGCCCAAGCATAGGTGTGTGTGTGTGTGTGTGTGTGTGTGTGTGTGTGTGTGTGTGTGTGTGTGTGTGTGTGTGTGTGTGTGTGTCCGGAAGAAATACCGGAAAGAGTTGCCAGAAAAGCGCCCAAGCATTGTGTGTGTGTGTGTGTGTGTGTGTGTGTGTGTGTGTGTGTGTGTGTGTGTGCGCGCGCGCGCGCGCGCCCGAGAGAGAGGTTGTGTTTGGCGCGTGAGAGAAAAAAGAGGTGGTTGTGCCCGGAAACAAGTCTGTCTACCGCTACTCCAGCACTAGCCAAGCTCCCCGCTAGCGGGAGACGGCGACGTAAGTCAGCGTCCAAAGCGTCATCTTACTTCGTTATTCCTGCGCGTGAGGGCGTCGTGATCGGCCTCGGAACTACTGGAGGAGGCGTTGCTGGCTAGGGAGTACTTTCGCTGGTGGCCTGGACCGCTGTTGTGTGTGAAGGAGGCGCTGAAGAGGTTTTCTGTGCTGCTGCTGGATTTTGGGCTGACGCCGCGCGCCGTCTGGTGCACATTGATTGTGTTTACATTTTCCTTGTCGAGCGTCATCTTGAGGAAGTTCTTCGCGTTCTCTTTGTTTAGGGAAATGGTTGGGGAGGTGCTGGTCAGGAACCCGCTGGGGCTAGTGCTACCTGATGTGCTCCTGGAGGAGGCGCCGCTGAGGGATGCCCCAGCCATCTCCTCTGAACTGTTAGAGAGGGGACTTCTGATGATGGTGGAGCCGGGTGTGTAGGTGGGCTGGGACCCCGTGAAGCCGGGGAAGGGGCGCGCCACCACGTTGTGGTTGGAGCCGATGTGACGCACGGGCTGTGGCGGGGAAGGGAAAACACAAAGGGTTAGTATGGACACACACCAACACGCGGCCCTCGGCGACACCTACACTCACACCCACCTCCACCGCCACGACACTGGGGAGTTACTGGGGTGCTGGGGTGGTGGTGGGGGCGCAGTGAGCCTCGCTGAGGGGCTTGGTTAAGAGCGAGGGCGCCATGAGGCTGCATGGCCACGGTATGTTAAAGGCTGGCCTCCTACACTACTACTTCAAAGGTTATCATACAGCTGTCTAGGATAACACACTATTAGGTGAACCACTAAAGTAATAAGAGGAGAGCCGTGTTGTATGAACACACGTATACACAACTATTGCAAAGCTGAGGAACGAGAGTGTGGCGGCGCAACACAAACCAAAAATCAACACACCACACGTCAAACAACGACCGCCACACTGCTCGCAATAACAAAAAAAAAAAAAAAAAAAATATATAAAACAAAATAAAAACAGCACACGCTATGGAACTATATGTATTTTCAAAGGACTATGAAGCAACACTTACATGCTGAATGAGGAGAGGAGTAAAAGTATATATAACCGTGAGGGAAGGGCATGCTAGGGCGTTAAAGCGTAGGAATATACGCCGCAGGGTTGCACCACACGTGTCTGCCGCGGTGGTGAGCGGGGGAAGGGTGGCTGGGAGGGGCCAGACACCGGCGAGGCGCCAGGATCCTGTGTGTCACGACATCACGGCACCGCGTCAGGTCCTCCACAGCCTTCACCTTCACTGCCACCTCTCTGCTTCTCTCCCCAGGCGGTGCAGTGGCTTGCTTTTCGTTTTCCGTTCAGCGGCAAGACTCACTCGATCAGTCATCACGTGTTTCTGCTTCATACCCTTTAAAAGCTTGACGCGCATCTTTATTTTAACCTTACAGTTCTTCCGGTAGACATGCAGGGCTAGAAGCTTTAGGTATTTACCGCATAGCGTGTATAAGAACGAGCCTCTGTTATGTTTTCTGGGAAGGCAAACATGATTCGTAATAAAGGTTTTCTTGACTGCCTGTCTCTTATTTATCGTACGGAACTGTGAAACATGCTTCGTCTTTTGAGCCCTGGCCTGCACGTGGCTTCTTTTCTCTTTCGGAGAATTACGTGTTGCAGCTTACTAAAATGAACACCTTGCAGAATAATAATAATAATAATAATAATAATAATAATAATAATAATAATAATAATAATAATAATAATAATACAACGTACAGTGTAAGAGTAAATGTTTAGTGTGTATTACATTTACAGCCTGTAAATAAAAAAACAACATCATGGATTAGCTTGTCGCATGGAACAGTGTAAGAGAGAGAGAGAGAGAGAGAGAGAGAGAGAGAGAGAGAGAGAGAGAGAGAGAGAGAGACCTGCCTCACCTTCTTGTTGGCAGCAAGAGAAGTGTTAGTGGCTACCGGTACGCCCTCTGGAGTCGTCTTTACTTGGGCCAAAGGCGTCACCTGCGGCCGCCACACCTGGGAACCCCTGCAATGATAACGATCATGTCAATAATAATAATAATAATAATAATAATAATAATAATAATAATAATAATAATAATAATAATACTGTAATAAGGGTAAAGGATCACGAAAAAAAAATCATTCACATCAGCTATTTTGGAATGGCTTATGAGAGGTTACAGCAGATGAGGTTAGCTTACGTATACTTAATATAATGTAATTTAGCATAACGAAACGTAAACATAAGAACATAAGAACATAAGAAATAAGGGAAGCTGCAAGAAGCGACCAGGCTTACACGTGGCAGTCCCTGTATGAAACACACCTACCTATTTCCATCTGCTATCCCCATCCATAAACTTGTCTAATCTTCTCTTAAAGCTCTCTAGTGTCCTAGCACTAACTACATGATTACTGAGACCGTTCCACTCATCTACCACTCTATTTGAGAACCAATTTTTTCCTATCTCCCTCCTAAACTTAAATTTTTCAAGCTTGAACCCGTTATTTCTTGTTCTACCCTGGTTGCTGATCCTAAGAATTTTGCTTACATCTCCCTTGTTATAACCCTTATACCACTTAAAGACTTCTATTAAGTCCCCTCTTAACCTACGTCTCTCTAAAGAATATAAATTTAACAGCTTCAACCTCGCCTCGTAAGGAATACTCCTCATCCCCTGTATCCTTTTAGTCATTCTCCTCTGTACTGATTCTAATAGACCTATATCTTTCCTGTAATGTGGGGACCAGAACTGCACCGCGTAGTCTAGATGAGGTCTGACCAGCGCCAAGTATAACTTTAATATTACTTCCGGTCTTCTACTTTTAACACTCCTAAAAAATAACCTAACCTAACATTACCTAACCTAATTTACCTAATCCAATAGTCTTCTCTACCTCTATAATAATCATGCGACTCAATACTACTACTACTACTACTACTACTACTACTACTACTACTACTACTACTAATAATAATAATAATAATAATAATGATAATAATAATAATATTTTTTATCAGAGTCTCACTAACTACAAGATGTCACCGTTGTCACTCTCTCCCATCTGCTCCGTGTCACGTGAAGGTGATGAGCTTTCTCTTTGCTGTAATTATTTAAGCATGCAAGAATATAATAAGCGTCTCGTGCCTCGTCTTATGCCTTTTCTTTTTGCTTTTCCTGTTCCACTTTTTTCTTTTATCATGAGTTTAGTTTCCTCCATTCTCATTGTTATTATGTCTCTGTATTCTCTACTTAGTCTACATTTTTTTTCTTCTCTCGATCTGCGTCTCTCTCTCTCTCTCTCTCTCTCTCTCTCTCTCTCTCTCTCTCTCTCTCTCTCTCTCTCTCTCTCGTTCACTATGTATTTTCTTTAAGCCAATTCCTCCTTACATGTCTATTTTCTTTGTTTATCCCTCTGTTCTTGAACCTCTTCTGTATTAGCATGCCTCCTTCACTATCTCTCTCTCTCTCTCTCTCTCTCTCTCTCTCTCTCTCTCTCTCTCTCTCTCTCTCTCTCATTGCTTCATTTCCACTGTTGCGTCATCCCCTTATCGCTGTTGATGTCCCTCTTTCGCCTCACTCCCTTAACTCCTACGCATCAGGAGGAAGAGGAGGAGAAGGAGGAGGAGGGAAGGGGGTGAGAGACTGTTAGCTAGGGGTGCGATCTACTGTTGAAGGGGTGAGGGATGTGTCAGGGTGATAGGGTGAGAGTTGAGTGGGGGGTAACTTAGAGTGATTAATGTGAGTGTTCATAGCACAGTGAGAGTTGCAGGGAGGTGAAAGGAGGTGAGGAGAGAAGTGAGAAGGGTGAGGGTGAGTGAAGGTTAGAAAACAGCGTTATTGGTGGTCGTAAGGGGATACTCTCTCTCTCTCTCTCTCTCTCTCTCTCTCTCTCTCTCTCTCTCTCTCTCTCTCTCTCTCTCTCTCTCTGACGCAACGCAACCCGGTAACAAAGTGCTGGAGAACGTGTAGGGAGGAATTTCCTGAGCTCCTGCATATGTAACACTCCCTTTTGGCTTTCACTGTGGGAGGAGGAGGAGGAGGAGGAAGAGGAGGAGGAGGAGGAGGAGGGGAGAGGGATCAGATGGAGGAGCAATCTTTCATTCTGATTCATCACATTTTATTTAATACACACACACACACACACACACACACACACACACACACACACACACAGTTCTCTCTCTCTCTCTCTCTCTCTCTCTCTCTCTCTCTCTCTCTCTCTCTCTCTCTCTCTCTCTCTCTCTCTAGACACAACAACGGGATAAAGTTACCGTTAAAATTCCTCAACACTGCAGTGCAAAACCAATGAAGTGCTGGAGATTACCAAGAAACCTTCCGCGAGATGAAAGAAGCTTTGATGATTTGTTGAATTTTAAATAGTCCTCAAAAAAAGAAATAAGTACTGAAAACCGCACTCATAAACCGTGACAGATGAACAATGTTAGCAATACGCGGCGCAGTTTTCTGTTGCCTTATCTATGCAAAATAAAGGACACTGCGAAACTAAAGGTCGTTTAGCTTATACTTTCAAGGACGAGGTTAATTTGGTCCCTTTTATTTTTTTGCCCGACAGATCTCGCACGAATTGAATTGATTGGATAATTTTTCTTGGTGCCTCAAAAACTCGGCTTGTATGGCGCGTTGGAATAAGTGTAATGGCAGAAAATTGTCACCAAAACTTTTTTCTTTTGTTTTACACTGATGCAGGGCGCTCAAATAGTGTATATTAGTTAGTCATTTCGTTTGCTTAGATAACTTCATGACTTGTGTATTTAGCTTGTTCTTGAAGTGGACAACTACATGAAGCACTTAACGAGAAGGCGGAGAAACAATACTTCTCTTAGGAAATCTCGCCACAATGAAGAACACGTATAACCAAGACTTCAAAATGTCGTTACTTCCAAAACAGTGACAGGTAATACAATTCATGCGGGTCTGTTACCTTTAGCGCCATTCTACATGAGGTTCCGGCTTGCCAAAAGGAGGGCACGAGACTTTGGAGCGTGTTACCGAACGACATTTCCTTTCCTGTGTGATGGATTCGCTATAGTAAGAAATATAACTAAGGAGAATCTCAGCACAGAAACACGCGATGAACATTTCGTGGAGGACAAGTAAGGACAGCGAACTCAAATGTCGACTTTCTACAGACGTTTAAATTCCCCGACGGAGTATCGCCACCATCAGCCAAGTTGTCAATGGAGTGAAGGAAGTCCCTGCCTGGTGCTGCCTTCAAATGCACTGCCATAAATACGTTCTGAAATAGACTAGACTTTCCCTTATTTTACCTTCCTATACTCAACAGAAATCCATGAAGGCAAGCTCATATTTATCGCCATGTGTGTCATATTTTATTTATTTTTTTCCTAAATTTAGTGCTAGACCACCTAATTTGAAAGGAAAGGTTAAGGTTTAGTCTCTCTCTCTCTCTCTCTCTCTCTCTCTCTCTCTCTCTCTCTCTCTCTCTCTCTCTCTCTCTCTCTCTCTCTCTCTCTCAAGGAGCGTGATGGCTATGCTGACAGCCCCCATCACTCCCTCATCCACTCCAATCCATCCTTACCCCTTCCCCACGATGATCACCCCCACTCTCCCTCCCCCGGACCAGGTCAGGGTCGCGTTGAGGGACTGGAAAAAATGTCTGGAGGAGGAGGAGAGGAGGAGGAGGAGGAGGAGGAGGAAGGAGGAGGAGGAGGAGGAGGAGGAGGAGGAGGAGGAGCCTGTGGGTAAACATTTGAACAAGCATGAACAATATCTTCTCTTTTTTCCCTTTCTTTACACCACATCATTCTCTCTCTCTCTCTCTCTCTCTCTCTCTCTCTCTCTCTCCTCTCTCTCTCTCTCTCTCTCTCTCTCTCTCTCTCATCTCTCTCTCTCTCTCTCTCTCTCTCTCTCTCTCTCCTCCTTTTCCTCTTCTGATAACAGTGTTTCTCCACAAAAGTCATTAGTTGCTGCACCACGTCTAGTTTGCCAAGAGGAAAGGAACGCCACACTATGGAAGACAAAATGCCCATGTGTGAATTTTCCTCAGCGATACTTTGTGGGGTGGATTCGGTTCTGATACACAGGATAGAACGTCTGTCTCATTAGCCTCTCCACACACACACACACACACACACACACACACACACACACACACACACACACACACACACACACACACACACACACCACGCTGGCACTACTACCACCATTAATAACAACAACAGCAAAGACAATTACCTTACGCGTTCCTGCAAGTATTAGTCAGAGTCGAGTTTGGCAATGGTGGTGGTGGCGATGGTGGTGGTACGTAGTGATGGTGATGGTGGTGGTGGTGGTGGTGGTACGTGGTGGCTTTGTACCCTCTTCACTTTCTTATTCCTTTTCCTAACTTCTTTTCCCCCCTTTTCGTCTCTTTCTCCCTCCCCCATTCTTCTCTTCACTTTTCCCCCTTTTCGTCTCTTTCTCTCCCCTCATTCTACTCTTCACTCTCACCTCCCATTGTCTCGTAACTCCTCCTCCTCCTCCTCCTCCTCCTCCTCCTCCTCCTCCTCCTCCTCCTCCTCCTCCCGTCCTTGAAGTATACAATTGCCTTCATAATTGATCCATCCTTTTCTACAGGCAGAGTTTCAGAACTGAGTCGGTCACACTTATCCTGTCAGTCAGCTACCCAGTCAGCTAGTCAGCAAACCAGTACACCAGTTCCTAAGCCACCCTACAAGCCAGCCAGTCTTTTAGTCACCCACAAGTCAGTCAGTTCTTCAGGAAGTCAATTCATTAATTCTTCAGTCGGTCAGTCAGGCATTCACTCAACCATTCAGTGAACCAAACAGGGTATTCAGGCAGCCAATTAGTCAGGTAAGTAGTCATTCAGCTAGCTAGTCATTCAGCCAGGTAGTCATTCAGCCAGTCAGCAAGTCAACCAGCTAGTCATTTAACCAGCTAGTCAGTCAACCAACTAGTCATTCAACCAGCCAGCCATTCAGCCAGCTAGTCATTCACCCAGTTAGCCATTCAGCCAACCAGAGAGAGAGAGAGAGAGAGAGAGAGAGAGAGAGAGAGAGAGAGAGAGAGGGCAGTGGCTTTGCCCAGACTCGCCATGGCATCCAAAAACTATTTCAGATTTGAGTTTAAAACCAGATACTTGTGGGCAAGGAGTCAAGATGTGCCAAGGTGCGGACCCTGGCATCGGGCACGACATTAGCAAGGTTGGGGCGCCTTTAAAACCACGGGGAGGCGAGGAATGGGGCGGGATGAGGCAGGAGAGAGGTACAAGGAGGAAAGAAGGAATAGAAAAGGGTGTGGCTGGGGGGGGAAAAAAAAAGGTAAATTGTGAAGAGGAAAATTAGTAAAGTGTTGTAAGACCAGATAGAGAGAGAGAGAGAGAGAGAGAGAGAGAGAGGAGAAGAGAGAGAGAGAGAGAGAGAGGAGAGAGAGAGAGAGAGAGAGAGATGACGCATGAAGAACTGTTTACGTGTAAATGTGCCTGGGAGGTAGTGGTGGTGGTGGTGGTGATGATGCAGGGAGAAACGTAATGTGGCGTGGGTGTGATGACTAACGAGAACGGAGAGGTGTGCACTTAGAAGCAGTGTCGGAGCAGCAGGAGGAGGAGGAGGAGTTGGCACTGTGTCCGGGAAGGAAGTATATTTCAGTGCTCCAGCTGCTGCAATCCACCACCACCTGCCACGACCCGCCCCCGCCGAAGCCTGCCAGCTGCCCCCACTCGCTTCCCGACTTGCCTGCCCCTCTAAGATCCCTCCCCCCTTTACACTCCTCGATCAACAGCCCCCTCCCCTTCCCTGCCCCCTGCCTGTCCCTCTAACACTCCACCTCCGTCTCCTCAATCTCTCCCCTTCTCTCTCCTGTCCCCTACCTTCCCCACCTCCGCCTCCTCCATCCTCTACCTTCCCCCTACCCTCCCTTTTTATATCAAGCTCTCTCCCTATTCTTTAGCTGCTCCCGTTCCCCACTGCCTATCTCTGTTAGACCCCTGCCTCCTACTCCTCGATCACCAGTCCCCTCCCCCCTCCCCAGTCCGTCACACCTAGTCTTCCCCTACCTTCCCTTTCAATATCAAGACATCTCTCTCTCTTTCTCTTCGTCCTTGTCCTGCTCCTCTTAGTGTTTTCTAAATCCACACAGTAGGGTTGTATCAAGGACGAAAAATATAGTTTGAAATAAAGAGAGGACACACACACACACACACACACACACACACACACACACACACACACACACACACACACACACACACACACACACACACACACACACACACACACACACACTCACAGGTGTCACATTTGGCCAAAACAATGCCACCTGCTGCGCCATTTCATCATTACTCTGACCTGCCACTGTAACCTCGCCCCCAGACTACCCCCCCCACCCACTCTCTCTCTCTCTCTCTCTCTCTCTCTCTCTCTCTCTCTCTCTCTCTCTCTCTCTCTCTCTCTCTCTCTCTCTCTCCTCACGAGCTAGAAGCCTCACACGTGCCTTTCTTCCACATAACTCCACCTGTTACCTCACATTCATAGCTGTTTCATTCTCCTCCTGCACCTCTTTCTATAATTAGGTATTATTCTATCAGTCACTATTATTATTATTATTATTATTATTATTATTATTATTATTATTATTATTATCATCATCATCATTATCATTATTATTCCTCCCATTATCATTATTTCCTCTTCCTGGCCCTCCTCATCTTTTCTTTTTCTCCGTTCTCCTTGTTGGAAGTAAGGAGACAAAATATAATTGGGTGGGCGGATGGCGAGTAGCCTTCGTCTTTACTATCCAGCTGCGTCCCTTACTTCAGATTGGACAGACAGCTAGAGTGGAGGTTATCACAAACAGCCTCCTAAGGGGCCTACACGTCTGCTGCTGCTTTGTGTTCGTTCGTACTTATCTTGGCCCTCTTTCCACCACTCCTCACACACACACACACACACACACACACACACACACACACACACACACACACACACACACACACACACACACACACACACACACACACACACTTCCTTTGCCTCGATCACTTTCCGGTAAGTATCACCTCCATTTCCGCTTAAGTCATACCTACTTTCCCCTCCCTTCCTTCTTCCCTCCCTCCCTCCCTCCCTCCCTCCCTCCCTCCCTCCCATCGTTTACCTTCCCACAGCCGCCCTTCATCCCTCCCTCCCTCCATTTGTTTATTCTTTCCCCATTTCACTCTCTTATTACCTTTGATTGACAAGGGGAGATAGATAGATAGAGAGAGAGAGAGAGAGAGAGAGAGAGAGAGAGAGAGAGAGAGAGAGAGAGAGAGAGAGAGAGAGAGAGAGTAATAACCTACACTTAAACCAATTACTTTCCCTTCCTTACCTCACACCAATCACTGTCCTCTGAAACACTAATTTCCCCTCCATTATGTGCCTATCGGAAGTCATCAGCCGTCTCCTTTCTTCCTTCCTTCCTTTCTCTCTTTCTCTCCTCCCGTCGCCTCTCTCCCTCCGTCTCAGTCTGTATTGCACAACTTCTCCACTGGCTCTTAACATCATACAGACACTTACTTTTCTTCCTTTTTCAGTAGATTCACAGTCTCCAGAACCTTTACTCTCCTCCTCCTCCTCCTCTTCTCTTCTCTTCAAACCATCTATCTCACGTCACAGCCAGAGTATATATACACTCGGAAAACAACGTATGACAAGAATCATTCCCTAGGTCATGACTCACACTCTCTCTCTCTCTCTCTCTCTCTCTCTCTCTCTCTCTCTCTCTCTCTCTCTCTCTCTCTCTCTCTCTCTCTCTCTCTCTCTCTACCCCAAATATAAATCCATAACATTCATAAAAGGCAAGTAAAGTTTACAGAGGGATGAAGAGCGGGAAGTGTATTTACATTTAGTAGAGGAGCGCACTCGTGTTTAAAGGGAGACTCCTACATTCTGAAGAAGAGAGAAGGTTAGGAGATGTATCTGAAATATATATACACACAGTGGGAATGTGATGCACGTACCCTAAAGAGACTCATAGAGAAAGAACGCACATGTAAGTTTAGAGAAAGAAAGCGGCTGCTGCGTAGAGCTGAAGAATGAAGTGAAGGTCGCGAAGAGATGAAGAGACGTAGAAATATGACCCCGGATTCAGAAACGCTTTGCTCTCCAACCACAACTGTTTTTCAAGGCTGCGGAGATGATCAGCCAGGTTTTCAAGACTGTTTCTCCTATTATTAATGTAGAAATGTTGTTTATCTGTCACTAGTACCGTAAGGCCTGTATTCGGTAACGCTTTGCTCTCCCACCACGACTATTTTCCAAGGCTGCAGAGATAATCAGCCAGGTTCACAAGACTGTTTCTTCTGTTAGTAATGTATAAGTGTTAATCTCTCAATAGAACTATAAGAACACCCTTAAAAACCCGTGTAACTTAATGTACTAAGAGGCTTTTGAAAGTAGTGGAGGTGCGGCTCAGAAATGTCTTCAGAATACAGTATGTTCTTAGGTATACGGAAGCTGATGTAGGCGAAGTGAAATAAACAAAATGAAGTGTGTGTGGGAAATAGCGTGGGCGGAGTATACACAGAAGGAAAACGTAATAAACTAAAAAAAAAAAAAATGGAGTGTATGAGGTAATACTTGTAGAAAAAAATAGAGGAACATACTATACATTAGAAGATAATACATATAGGAAAAAAATAGAATAAAACTCTTCCTGCCTCGGTGTAGAAAGAAGTTACAGATAGAGACGGAAAGTGTAGGAGTGTTGCAGTGGCAGTCGTGGGTGTGGCGGGAGTAGCATCCGTGGGTGTAAAAGTGTAGCAGTGTTTACCAGAAAGGCGAGGCGTTGCGGCCACAGCTAAATATATCAGTAGTGGTGGCAGAGGCAGCAACGAGCCGGTGTGTGTGTGTGTGTGTGTGTGTGTGTGTGTTAGCTACTTGTCAGAGGGCATGTAAGGAGTTGTGAAAGTGGATGACGATGGTGACGGTGATAGTGGTGGTGGAAACAGAGCGGACGTGATGGTGGTGGTAGTGACGAAGGAGTAAGGAGTGGGTGGTGAGTTAAGGTGGTGGAGGATGTGAGAACATCCTAACATACGTAATGCTAGTGAAGGAGGAGGACTTGAGTGTGGACTGTGGTGATGCATGTTTACACTGAAGGTGGTGGTGAAGCAAAAAGCAGAAGGAGAGCAAGAAGAGGAAGAGATGGGGGAGGGAGATGGCTTGAGTATCATATATGAGTGCACGTGAATATAGCAAGGGAGACAGAGTGAATATTTGGCCGAGGCAGATCAATGCTATGAGCTGTGAGACAGGTAGATTGATGGATATACATTGCATTCTTGTTTGTTTGTACTGAGCTAGTTCAGATATAATGATGGACAGATAGATAGATAGATAGATAAAAAGACTACAAGACAAAAACAGACAGAAGGGTGCCTGTGTACATCAGTGTATATTTACCCTCGTGCGTAAGCTTGCTTGGTATGTATGTTTTGTTTGTGCTCAGGCATGTATGTACAAGTTTTTGTATATTTATTTGCTCTAATGCCTGTCTATTTGCTTTATTTTTGTATTACTGTTTATATGCTGGCTTGTGTGTGTGTGTGTGTGTGTGTGTGTGTGTGTGTGTGTGTGTGTGTGGGGTTGCATATTATCTGGAAACCAGTATTTGTCCTAATCTGCTTTTCCGCACTTCTTGGTTTATCGGTGCCTGCTTGTCTGCATTCCTGTCTGTCTGTCTGTCTATCTGTTATTTCATCTGTCTCCTTCCTGCCTTCGCCATCTCTCTCTGTACTTGCCTCTCTCCTGTTTACTTACCTCTGCATATCTCTTTACCAGCCTCCCTGCGTTAAGTGTGTGTCTCCTTGCATGCCTGTCTCCCTGCCAATCATAATTACTGCCTGACTGCTTGCCTGCCTCCTGCTTATTCACTTCTCTGCCTGCTTGCCAGCTCCCCCTGTATAAATGTATCTCTCCCTGCACGCCTATCTCCCTGCCAACTAATTACTGTCTGACTGCCTAACCTCCTCCCTACCAATCAACATAGCCTGTCCCTGCCAACCAATCAACCAGCCAGCCTCCCCTGCCTTCCCTGCCTGCCTGCCTGCTCACTTGCCTGTCTGACGGTGAGGCGTTCATCAGTCAGCCTCTCTACGTCTCAGGTTTCCTCAGCATAAACACGTCAAGGGGGGAAGGACGAGAAGAAACCAGGGAGGAAGAGAAGGATAGAAGGATGGGGCGAAGGAAGGATAGGAGGATGGGGAGAAGGAAAGGATAGGAGCAGGAGAAGGAGTAGGAGGAGGAGGAATGAGATCAAGTAGCACCTCGCATCAGTCACTTCATTCACCTGTTTGTTTGCGTGCCGTGGCGGCGGAGTGGCGGTCACCAACACCAACACCACCACAACCAACACCATCACCACCACTGCTACCATCACCTCCATCAAAACTTCTATAACCATGCACTCACTCTCTTCATAAGCACTGTCCTCTCTCTCTCTCTCTCTCTCTCTCTCTCTCTCTCTCTCTCTCTCTCTCTCTCTCTCTCTCTCTCTCTCTCTCTCTCTCATGCCCCTCTTCTCTCCCATGCGCCTCGTCTCAGTCTACACTCTACATAATGCTACTTTTTTTCATCCTTCTGACCTCCTAATCTCTTCCCGACCTGCGCCGCCAAAGGGGAGCTAATGAGGAGGGTCACTGAATTATCTTCTTGCCCAATGGCGCTGTTGTTCCTCCCGTTGCCAGCCTAGTTATGGTAATTAGTGCTACGGTAATCAGTTCTTTGATTTGCGCTGCGTGTTTGTTTGTCTTGTTGTTGTTGATGTTGGTGATGATGATGAGGATGATGAGGATGATGATGCCACCGCTATTATTATTATTATTATTATTATTATTATTATTATTTGGATTCTACGTATATTATTGTTGCCATCGTCTTTTTCCTCCTCCTCCTCCTCCTCTTTCTCCTATCGGAAATGGTATTGTTTCGTTGAAAACGTGACAATGAACAACGAACTCATTTTGTCCCGTGACACACACACACACACACACACACACACACACACACACACACACACGTGCATAACATGACGCACCTCCTCACCCTATCATAACACCCTACATGCCTCATAGGAGCGATATCCCATCACATTGGTAAGGCACGAACCGACCTAACGTGCCGAGGCTCAAGAGGTGGTGGGGCTCCGTTTCCTGTAAGCTGGCGGGGTCTTTAATCACCGGAATGGCGCAGGTGGTGGTGTTTGTGGTGATGATGATGAAGGAGGAGATGGTAGTGGTGGCGGTGGTGGTGGTCATATCTTTCTAGCCAGGTGTCGTCCGGTGTGTGTGTGTGTGTGTATGTGTGTGTGTGTGTGTGTGTTAGTGACGTTCAGCTTTCTTTCCATGCCAAGTGACCTGAAACCTTGTGTGTAATAGACCTAGTTTGTGTGCACGTGGGCTGAGGGCGGGAAGGGAGTGGGCGGGGTCATACAGTACTCCGTATATTGTTCATCTATATATATTTACCCCTCCGTTTTCTATTTCTGTGCACGTGAGTTTAAGTGGGGAGTGGGTGAGGTTACACAGTCCCTCCTCATATTATCCACATGTATATTTACCAACCCATTTTCTTATTTGTTTGTACGTGAGTGATCAAGGTCATATAGTGCTTCCCATTTCATTTATCCATACATGTATTTACTCATTTATTCTCACGTTTTGGTCTCTCGCGCCTTTGGATTATTCAGTTTTTAGAGGCTTAGATGGCTGGCCTGCAGTATGAGCCATGAGGTGTTGCGATGGGCTACACTTCTCTCATTTGTATAAATATCATATGGTATGTATGTTTGCATCAATCAGGCAGATGTTCCCTTTCTATTTTAAAGGTTAATGACAAATTTCCCGTTTTCTTAAGTATTAAAAAGGCATGTTACCTTACTATTAAAAAGAACCAATGACAAATATTCCATCTCTTCAGGTTTTACCATAAGCGAACAAATAAATGAACACAAACATATAAACAGACAGACAGAGACAAAGCGATAGACTGATAGACAAACATAGACACGTACGCATACACAGACAGACATACAGGCACACAGACAGACAGACCGATAGACAGGCAAGGAAGGAGATAAATAGATAGGTATAAATTACTTCGACCTTGAAAAGAGGGGGGGAAGGGTTTACTTTCTCCCAGTGTTCGAAGCTTCATAGTGGCGTGCCGTGGTGGGGAGTCCCGCGCAGCACCGGTAGGCAGGATGGTGGTGGGCACGGCACGAACACAGAGAAAGAGAGGGAGAAGTGGAAAACGACCATGACACAGTTACCAGCACCCAGCACTTTCTTCGTGGCCCACCAGCAATCC
Source organism: Scylla paramamosain (assembly GCF_035594125.1). Lineage (NCBI taxonomy): Eukaryota > Metazoa > Arthropoda > Malacostraca > Decapoda > Portunidae > Scylla > Scylla paramamosain. Next base: position 6,119,307 of record NC_087162.1, on the reverse strand, counting down.
CCTTCCTCCTCCACCAACCTTCCCCCATCTCTTCAACACTCCGTCCTCCTCCACCACACTCCTCCCATCACTTCAACACTCAGTCTTCCTCCACCACACTCAACACTCTCTCCTCAACGTCCTCCTCCAACACCCTCCTTAGCACTCCCTTCTCAACAAACTCCCCATTACTTTTCCTCCTCAGTCTCCGTCCTCCTCCACCACTCTCCTCAACTGTTCCCCCAGTAACTATCCCTTAGCCTCTTATCTCTCCCTCCCCCACCAGTCCCCAAACTATCTATAATGTTTCCTCCCCTGCATCTATCCCTACTCATCTTTCTCCCATGTTTCCTGTAATTTCCAGCTCCCCAGATCTCTCAGTCTCCCTCCTCTACTCAGTTATCCCCAGCATTCCGTTATTCACAATCCCCAAAGTCCTCTAAGCTCCTGATCATACATCCTCATACATCCCCTTGACTTTTCCTCACGTCCCCAGCGCAGTCTGACAACTCTTTAATCCTCCCCATAAATCGCCCAACATCTTCAAAGGATCCCCAGAGGCTCTCACAGCCCTCACAACTCTCCCATCCACATCATACATCTCCGTCACCCTCTTTTTTTACCTCCATACCTCTCTCCTTACACATAACAGCTCTTCATCATCCGTGGAGTAGGAGGGTACCCCGTATACACACACACACACACACACACACACACACACCTCCTTCCTTCCCTGCCTGCCTCCCTCCAGCAGAACAGGACGCGAGGAACATGAAAATAAACAAATTATTCGAGCCTTTTTAAAAACGCAGCAGATTGTTGACAAGAGAGAGAGAGAGAGAGAGAGAGAGAGAGAGAGAGAGAGAGAGAGAGAGAGAGAGAGAGAGAGAGAGAGAGAGAGAGAGAGAGAGAGTCTGTGGTAAACTCTCTTAATTGAAACCTTGCTGGAGTCAAAGTGGAGGCGCTTCCGGTAAAGTGGCAGAATGAAGAGCAAGAAAAGTTTAAACTGGTATCGCTTGTTAGACTCGCAAGGCAGCAGTAGTCAGCGCTAATGAGTGTTAAATGAAATTACAACGTGTGGTTAAGATAGTTTTGTCACGAACCGAGTGAGAATAGGCGATTAGCTAGCGCAGCCAAGAGAGAGAGAGAGAGAGAGAGAGAGAGAGAGAGAGAGAGAGAGAGAGAGTAAAGGAGGTTAGAATTACATGCACTGCTTCACCTGCAAGTTCACCGCACCAGTTTCAAGGCTTCGAACTGTGAAGAAATTAATGGACCTGCTGCTTCGTTTCTTGCTTCGGACCTTTACTTGTACCAGCTAAGTTGTAATAACGTGATAGTGATTGTGGTGGTTGTAGTGATGACGTTGTGGTGTGTGATGTTCCCTCAGTAGTCTATTTGTTCAAGAGATGGCGATACTAACGGATGATATTTAATTGTTGATGTGACTAAGCTTATATGGACAATTTTTTTTCTCCTTTTTATCGTAACTTACTGACACGACAAAGCTAATAGACTGTTTCCTCTTTTTATTTATTTTGCCATCGCTTTCTTTTGTATTTAGTACCTTATCCATCCATCCATCCATCCATCCTCCTCCTCCTCCTCCTCCACCTCCTCCTCCTCCTCCTCCTTGAACTCGTAATAGTTTCTTTTATTTACTTTGTTAACGTTCTCTTTGTATGTGCCTTATCCCTCCTCCTTCTCCTCCTCCCCCTCCTCCCCGTCGTGTCATGTGAGGGAAGCCTTACCTCTACAGGGTATGTTACCTGTACATATTCTTTGTGATCTCCGCCGCGGCCCTTCCGAGACACCCACACCTCGCGCTACAGGGATTATACACTGCTTCCCTGCTTTTATCCTCGTTTCCAGCCGCTCACCCTAACATTCCACGCAACCTGGCATCGCTACCCTTGTCACTTCCACCATCTGACTCCACAATCTATCTATTTCACTTTTCTCTAAGCCATGGTATTATGTTCAGCTATCACATCCCAGGCATTCATATATTCATGGGACATCAATCAAGCATACCATATGACCTCCTATCCCAGTCTTAACACCTTGGTAGTGCTATCCCACTCAGCTCAATCCAGTAAGACCTTCCCATCCAGACCATCCAGACCATTCAATCCACCTAACACAGCCTTACCATCTCCCAGCAGTGCATCTATATAGTTTCCCTCACCTCATCCAGTCTACGCAGTCCATTCAACTCAATCCAACAATACCTTCCCACTCAGACCATCCAGTACACCCTTACCAGCTCTCGGCAGTACATCCAGTCCTAACCGTACATTCATCCACTAGATAAGCTTCCTCCCATCTCTTCCAGTCCACGCAGTCCGCCACAGCCCACGTACAATGCCCAGTCCACGCAGCTTGGCCCTGGCGATGTGTTTACCCGCGGAAACACCACGTCACTCCCGCATTCACTGTCCACACACACACACACACACACACACACACACACTCACCAGTCACACATACATTTAACCCTCCCCTCCCCGTTCTACCCACAGTACACACACTTCAGTCACACCTCCTCTTCCTCCTCCTCTTTCACTTCCCTTACACTCGAGTCTCACCCCACCAAGAAGTTCATAGCACACTTGTATCATGATCATTTTCTACCTTGTGGTTTAGCAGTATTGTGAAGCATCGAGTTGGAACCAAAAGTCAATATGGTTTCAATGTCTCTACGTATGCCTTGATTCGAGGAGGATTTGATTGCTTGATTTAAGAAAGGGAAGGCGCAGCTACATCTATATTTGAGTATAGACATTTTTCTGGGAAGCCTCAAGTTGGAACCAAAAGACAATATGGTTTCATTATTTCTACGTACGCACGTCTTGATCTGAATAGGACAGCATCTTTGTATCTATTGCTCAGCGGAAGGGAACGCTTGCCACTGGTCATGAAGTTAGGTAGACAAGCATTCGTGTAATTCATATCAAGCTTACATTGGCTGCTTCTGTAATGAACGCAGCGCTGTGACCTGCTACTGGTTGCTCTTGTTTTTCACCGGATTGCAAAGCCCTCCCCTCCTTTGCATATGCTGCGAGAACTCATGGGAAATATTATGATTGAAAAGAGCTATAGTGAAGCAAACTTTTGATACATTCGCTATAGTGATATCTATTTATTTATTCATTCATTTATTATTCCATTTTATTTTTCATTTCTGAATTTTGTTACAATTTACTTCATTATAGTTGTGAATTTATATTTTCCTCCTTTCTTTATTTTGTTCATTTTTATTGATTTTTTCACTTATTTTTAGTTGTTTGCCTATTTGTTTATTTATTTATTTTCTTTACTTTTGCGGTTTACAATTAGAAAGGAGGAAACTGTGATGGTGTGTGTCCGTGGCGTGCGTGGGTGATCCTCGTGCATGTGACTGACTGCTGTGTGATGCTTAACGTGGAGAGATTCCTCCCCGCTGGCTTATCTCTTGATGAATTAATGAGGGAAAGGAGGAACACCACTCACTCATTCACGATACGTATAGGCGAGCTTACTGGGGTTGTTGTTGTTGTTGTTGTTGTTGTTGTTGTTTACTGTTGTTGATGTGTTGTTGGTGTTGTTACTGTTGTTGTTACTGTTGGTGATATGTTGTTGTTGGTCTTGTTGTTGGTTACTGTTGTTGATGTGTTGTTGTTGGTGTTACTGTTGTTGTTATTGTTGTTACATTGTTGATGTGTTGTTGTTGGTGTTGTTGGTGTTGTTGTTGCATCTTTTAACTTAACTCTTAATCCGAATTGCTAGTTAATTTATCCCACTCACAAACCTCTCAATTATTCACTTCTTTACCTTATTACTATTATTACAAGTCTTCCTCTATCATCTACGCCTCACAGACTCGTTACTCTTCCTATTACACTTCTTTCTTTCCACCTGCACTCTACACGACTCGTCAGTTTATTCACTTACCTGTCTATTACCGCCTTAAAACAGCTAATTAACTTTACTCGAATGCCTAGCGGGGCAGGTGCGCGTGACCGTGAAAACCCATTACCGAGCCTTGACCTGACCCGTGGGTTGGGTGGCGGGGAGCGGGTTGGCATAACGCGGGAGGCTGTATACGGCGGCGCGGCGTGACTGGCACTCCCTCTCCCTTTCCCTCTCCTCCTCCCCCTCTTGCCTGCCTGACACTGCCCCTCCGGAATGCTGCGTGGTGCTGGTGGTGGTGAGAGGGAGTGGTGGTGCTGTGGTGTGGTAATGTGAGAGCGGATGTTGTGGTGTGTTGGTGTGGTCTGGGAGGAGTATTGTGGTGTGGTGGAGGTGGTGGTGGTGGTGATAAGAGGGTGTGGTTGGTGTGGTGTGTGCAGTATTAAGGCAATCCCTGGGGTGTAGTAAGTGTTTTGATGTATGAGAGAGAGAGAGAGAGAGAGAGAGAGAGAGAGAGAGAGAGAGAGAGAGAGAGAGAGAGAGAGAGAGAGAGAGAGAGAGATAATGTAGCAGTATTTCTCCCAGCCAACGTAATTTCCAGCAATCAGCACAATACGCCATAATGAGGCAAATTTTGTAGTGCATTACTGTTGCTCGGGCGTCAGGGATCCTCTTCGCACTCTCCTCTGCTTCCTTCACGCCTCTCCCCTGCATCCTCCTTCCTCCTCGTGTACGTATCTTTTCACTTTCTCCTTCAGTATTTAATTTTGCTTGTTTGCCTGTTTTGTATTGCTTTCCTCCCTCCCTCCCTTCCTTCCTTCCTTTGTCTCCCTCCCTCCTTTCCTTTCTTCCTGTCTTTTCTTTCATTTTTCCTTTCTTTCTTGTTATTTTTCTTTTTTTCTTTATTTATTTTCTTTCCATTGTCTTTCATTTTCTATTTTTTTTTTGGGGGGGCTTTTCTTCCTTTTTCCTTCTTCCTATATTCCTACCTTCCATTCTTCCATCCTAAAAAAAAAAAAATTTCTTCATTTGACACATTACTTCCTCACTTTCATCCACCACCACCACCACCTCATCCATCAACATCAGTGGACCATCTCTACCAGCCCATCTTCAACTCAACCACCCACACCACCACTACGTAACCCAACACCCGTCAATACCCACTAATACAAACCCATCTTCCGGCCCACAGCCATATCCAATCCACCCACATACCTCCCTCCACACCTCCACCACCCAGACTCCCTCACCCGCCTTCTCCTATACACCCGCACGGATAACACCTTCGCACCTCACGCCGGGAACGTGCTCCACCGGCGGGTTCCTGGCATCCTACCCTTTGTGTAGTGAGTTATGGGGCAGCGGGGCCGTCCTGGCTCTATGGGGAGGGGGTGGAAGCGTGTCCGGGAGTACGCTATTGGAAGGGTTAGATGTGATGGGCCCTGGGAAGAATAAGGATGAGATAGGGGGTTCAAAAGTCAGGGGAAGGGATGAGGCAGGAGACTGGAAGGGGTTTTTAGTGTGTAGGGGATTGATAGGGTGAGGAGGTGTGTGGAGAAAATAATAGGAATTAAATATTTGGGGTTTAGAAAGCAGGAGAGGGGGTGAATAGAGGTTTGGAAGGGACGATAGACAGGCGTGTTTGGGGTGTATGGGATTGGTAGGGTGAGGGGTGTGGAGTAGCTTAGAGAGAGAAAAGGGAGGTGTGGTGGGACGAGTCAGGGGATCAAAAGTCAGGGGAGGAGATGAGACAGAGGCTTTAGAAGTACAGGGGACAAGATAGGGTGAGGGGAGGTTTAGAGCACTTAAGAATGGGAAGAGAGAGACAGGATTTTTAAGGACAGGGAAGGAATGAGATAGATTTCGAGTTGTAGGGGACAGGATGGGAGTTCTTGGGGAGGGTGTTTGGAGAGGGAGATTAGAAAGAGATGGAGACATGACAGGGGATGGGACAGGGACATCGAGGGAAGAAAACAGGATAGAGATTTAGGAGTAACAAGGTGTAGGGAACGAGGCAGGACTTGTAAGGGAAGATGTGAAGAGTTGAGCTTTGAGTGAAGTGAACTGACAGGAGTTTGGTTGTGTAACAGAACGAGTAGGAGCTGTAAAGAGGTAGGGGATGAAATTAAAGAAGAGAAAAAAAAAATTGGAGGGCTTTGAGTGAGGGCTTTGGGTGTGGGTTGGGAGAGAGTGTGGCGGTTTGTGTACACTTTGCGACACCCAGGGCTCTGATGACACTGGCCGCCCTCACACCTCGAGTCTCTTTGTTGGTTTAATGTGATTTAAGATTCGGGTTTACTGTAAGTGAACCGTGCGTGTGTGTGTGGTGTGACTTGCTGACTTTCCCTATGTCTGGTGCTCCGGCCATGAGTTGTGTGTGGAGTGACGTGTTGGGAGTGGAGGGGTGATAAGAATGGGATGAATGTGTGAATGGAAGGGTGTTTGCATCTGTTTTCCGCGAGGGTGAGTAGAGAGTAGATGAGTCTGTGATAGGTAGGGAAAAAAACTGGTAAGAGATTGACTTATGGAAATCCGTAACATTACATTCGTTAGGGTTAAAAAGGCACACTTCTACAGATCCGTATGGTTATATTAAGGAGCTATTTCTTCACTACAAACAGTCTTTCCCTATCCACTTTCTCCTGAGAGCGTGGGGCTGTGGGAGTGACCAAAGAGATGTTTAGTAAAGACGCCATCGCACGCTTCTCTATTTCAAGCAACATAAAGCGAACACCACACGTATTTTTCTCAGCCATGTGACGCTTCCATTATTCGGGTACTCTGGCGATTTTTTATGGTGCCAATGTCGGCCGGGGCGCCAGACACCACCCGGCGCCTGGCGAGGGTACTTGACAAAGGACCGGTGTGTGCGGCGACTTGTTTCACATGACAGATCAGAGGGGTGTTGGTGGCACGCTACCCAACAAACACGCCTCGATCACAACTATACTATTTACTAGACTATTTGTTTTTTTCCCTTGACATTATCGTATTTTCACAGAGCTACACGTTACCTTGGGATGAATTTACTTGTGGACACTGTGGTGGTACTTTACTGTTGGAAGTGTGTCTGAAGTGCGTCTTTAACTTTACGTTCAAAATTATTGTCAGCTACTGTGGTGCTTTATGGTTGCATGCGTGGCTACAACGTTACATTCGCTATTTTTTTTTGGCCAAACGCTATGTGCCTTTATTTTTTACCCTCAAATCTGTTTATATACTTCAACAAAACACTGATAGACAAATGCTATTCCCCCCCTTTGACAAACGCGGCCATGTCCAATAAAAGTTACGCGAGGCTTGAAATATACACTCAAAAAATTACCTTCTAAAAAAAAATAAAACATACAAAAGAAAGCTACAAATGAGGCAGAAAACATACGTAAAAAAAAAAAAAAAAAAAACTTGTAAAATAATAAATAAAATAAACAAATAAACAAATCAATAAATAAGACAATACACACAAAAGAAAGCTACGAAGGACAGACCCCACTTTAGTTTCACAGACCAGACTTGACCATGCATACAAGACCAAGTGACGCTACCGGGCACCTTATAAGACGGATGTATGGCCCTGCAGGTACGAGTGTCTGGTTCTCGCCTTTGTGTTCCCTAAGATGTCTTGCCTTGATGAGTGACGCCACCACACTCCCGGTAATGTGTCACCCAACAACTCCGCCCTCTCCTCCTCCTCTTACTTTCTGAAGAATAGCCCGGAGGAGAGGGAGGGGTGGAAAGGTGAAGCAGGAGAGAGAGAGAGAGAGAGAGAGAGAGAGAGAGAGAGAGAGAGAGAGAGAGAGAGAGAGAGAGAGAGAGAGAGAGAGAGAGAGAGAGAGAGGGGGGGGGGGGGAAAGGCGGACAGACAGATACCGTGACACTTTAGGCATGAGGGACGGTGTGTGTGTGTGTGTGTGTGTGTGTGTGTGTGTGTGTGTGTGTGTGTGTGTGTGTGTGTGTGTGTGTGTGTGAAAATGCGTGACAGACTTAAGTGGGGAATTGTTGAGTCAGAGGACGTGGAGGAAGAGGAGGAAGAGGAGGAGAAGTGGACAGGAGGTGAGCGAGAGAGGAGTGAAAGATAAAAACAGAAGGGGAAAGAGAGAGAGAGGAGGACGTGTAGGAGGGGGAGGAGAGGGAGCAAGTAAGAGCACACGTAGTCAATGCAAGCGTTGTACCTCACCCTCTCTCCCTCACCCTTCCCCACCACGCCACCCACTTACCTCCCCATCAACCATCCCCACCTCACCACCCACCACATCCCTTCAAGCGCCCTCCCTAATAAACCCATCACCACCATACCTAGTAGTACCAGTAGTAGTAGTAGTAGTAGTAGTAGTAGTAGTAGTAGTAGTAGTAGTAGTAGTAGTAGTAGTTTATAAGCAAAAAATACATATAAAAAAAGGGAAAACAAACACACACTCCCTCCTCCACTAAAACTCACCTATCCACAACTCCCCATCCACCCCATCCACACATCCCCATCTCCCTTATCCGCACCGCTCCCTCCGCACGGGCGAGACACGTCAAAGGGCTTCAGACAGTGACAGGAGCAGACACCGCGGCGTCAACATGTTCCTATACACACGTTACGATGTTTATTTGAGCCGAGTGACACCGCGGAGAGAGAGAGAGAGAGAGAGAGAGAGAGAGAGAGAGAGAGAGAGAGAGAGAGAGAGAGAGAGAGAGAGAACGTTTATATCTTCGTTAGGCAAAGAAGTTGATATAAGTTCAATCTTTCATCGATAAAAGAGAGACGCAACACTGACAACACTAATCTTTTATAGCCAGAGAGAGAGAGAGAGAGAGAGAGAGAGAGAGAGAGAGAGAGAGAGAGAGAGAGAGAGAGAGAGCTGTAACATATTCGTGACCGAGACTTCCCCCTCCTCCTCTTCTCTCCCCCTCTCCCTCCCTCAGTATCTTATCTCTTTGTCTTCTCTTCACCGCCATGACGATAAAAAAAAAAAAAAACTTTTCAAGAACTACGAGGGAAAGAATACATATCACCTGCACTCATCATTGCCAGATAAAAAATAAAATAAAATGAAATAAAAAACTAGATATTTTTTTTAGAATTAGGATGAATCTTTTATGTACTCGTAATTTTGAGAAAAGATGAAGCAAAAGATGAAGTCTGTCTGTATTTATTCATTTATTTACGTATATATGTATCTATGTATATTTGTATTTCTTTCCCACTCCTCTCTCTCTCTCTCTCTCTCTCTCTCTCTCTCTCTCTCTCTCTCTCTCTCTCTCTCTCTCTCTCTCTCTCAATCATGTGTTTCTGTCGGACTGAAATTTAAGAACGTTCCACCCACTTAAGATTCTGTTTTCCATCCTGTTCAGCCCTTTGTGGGAGTTCGTGAATACGAGTGTGGGCGTGAAGAGGAGGAGGAGGAGGAGGGGGAGGAGAGGAATGATAAAAAAAAGGTCCTGCAGATGGAGAAAAAAAGCGAGAGAAAGAAAAGTGAAAAGGGAGATTAGAAAAAGAGAAGGGAAGGAGTAACATGACGTAAAGTAGATGGAAAAATGAAGGAAGGAAGCAGCAAATGAGGATGACAATAAAGAAGAAAAGGAAGGAGGAAAGAAAGAGGACAAGGAAGGGAGAAAAAAAAAAGGAGGGAGAAAACAAAATAGTGCTAGAAAAGAAATCTAAAAAGTGTAAAGAAAAGAAGTTTGGAAAAAAGTGGGAGGGAAGGAAAAGGAAAACAAACGGTGAACTAAAGAAAAATAGGAGGAGGAGGAGGAGGAGGAGGAGGAGGAGGAGAAAAGTGGAGAGGAGATGGAAAATTTTATAAAACGTGAAAGAAAAGAAAGGCGAAAAAAGTGAAAGTAAGAAAAAAAGGACAAAAGAAAAGAAAATAAAGGAGGAGGAGGAGGAGGAGGAGTGAAAGAGAAGGAAAATACAGAATAAGGAAGAAGAGAAGTTAGACGATAATGAGAGAAATGGAAGAAAGAAGGAAAATGATAAGAAAAAACAGACAGAGGAAGAAGAAGAAGGAGGAGGAGGAGTGAAAGAGAAGGAAAATACAGAATAAGGAAGAAGAGAAGTTAGACGATAATGAAAGAAATGGAAGAAAGAAGGAAAATGATAAGAAAAAACAGACAGAGGAAGAAGAAAAAGAAGAAAAGAAGAAGAAAACAACAGGAAAGACCAGCAAAACATTACAGAACAGTGAAGAATAAAAACCAGACTAAAAAAAAAAAAGACGTAGAAAAAGGAAAGAAGAAGAAGAAGAAGAAGAAGAAGAAGAAGAAGAAGAAGAAGAAGAAAAAAAAAAAAAACAGTACAGCAGAAACAGAACCAGAACCAGAAGCACAACCAGAAGCAGAACAGGAGGAGGAGAAGAAGGAGGAAGAGGGGACTCCAGCAGTGGCGACAGGAATGAGCTCATCGAGGGCCACAACACCATCCCTGTGCCACTCCCGCCGCCGCCTCACCAGGACGTGTTAAAAGCTCCTGCATGACGTCACTGCGGCCCTCAGGCACTGGCCACGCAAGGATGGGAGGGAGGGAGGGAGGGAGGGAGGTGGAGGGCTGGAGAGGAGAAAGAAAAGAGAGGGGTGAGATTAGGCAAGGCAGGAAAGGTGGATTAAGAAAGAAAGGAAAAGGGGAGGGGAGATGGACGGAGAGGGGAATAAGTGAAGAATAGAATAAGGGGATAAGAGTGAGGCTAAATAAGGAAAAGGAGAGATAGATAGATGCAAGAAGGATGGACGAAGGGGAAACAAGTGAAAAGAATAGGAGAGAGGGATGAATATAGTGATTAAAAAAGGAATAGGGAAGAGAGATTGGCGTAAAAGGAATAGGTGAAGAAAACAGAAGGATATAGGATTATAAATGAAAGATAAAAAGGGGAGGAGGAGGACTAACGTAAATAGAGACGGAGGAGGAAGAGAGAGAGAGAGAGAGAGAGAGAGAGAGAGAGAGAGAGAGAGAGAGAGAGAGAGAGAGAGAGAGAGAGAGAGAGAGATTAGAAACGAAGGGATAGGAAGAGGGGGAGGGATATAAAGAGGATAATGAGATGGAAAGGAGATTGTTGCTAGAGGAAGAAGAAAGGAAGAGGAAGAGATGGAGGAGGAGGAGGAGGAGGAGGAGGAGGAGGAGGAGGAGGAGGAGTAGTCTCGCGCGTAATTCTCTCCAGCTCCTTAAATAATAGTGTTGACTGAAGTGTCTCCCCCCCTTTACCATCCCACTCCCCTCCCCTCCCTCCACACACACACACACACACACACACACACACACACACACACACACACACACACACACACACACACGGCCATGACTCGCGAAGATTGTGTATTTCTTTCATTATTATTCACTAACTGTGTGTGTGTGTGTGTGTGTGTGTGTGTGTGTGTGTGTGTGTGTGTGTGTGTGTGTGTGTGTGTGTGTGTGTGTGTGTGCGTGTGTGTGTGCGTTTACTAACTTCATCAGTGTGACCTTCGTAGATAAGAAAGAGAACGGAGAAAATAAAAAGAGGAAGGAGGGGGAATGTTTGTGAAGAAAGATGAGAGAGAGAGAGAGAGAGAGAGAGAGAGAGAGAGAGAGAGAGAGAGAGAGAGAGAGAGAGAGAGAGAGAGAATGAAGAAAACAACGAGGAGGAAGAAAATGTAGGACTGACAGATCGTTTTAATTTGAGGCTCTGTAAACGAGATCATATGGCGCCCTGAAATAAAATCTCCTTCTTCTTCTTCTTCTTCTTCTTCTTCTTCTTCTTCTTCTTCTTCTTCTTCTTTCTAGCTTAATCCCTGTTCATGGTTGCTGTTTTCAATGAGCCTTTCCCTGTGTTTCCATCCTGTGACAATCATTAGCTCATGACACGCCGAGAACCCAGCTTGGCAGATCAACACTCACCTTTGGATCACGAGGTCGAAGTTGTTGCCTGCCCTCACGATGGCCTCCTGAGCCTCCTTGTGCCTGAGGGCGAGGGCATCTCTACCTCCGATGCTAACGATGGCGTCCCCAGCCTGCAGCCCCGCCACAGCCGCCAATGAGCCGGCATTCACCTGAAACAGAACACACTGGTTAGCCACGCAGCTATAGACGGGTGTGAGAGGACTGCGGTGAATTCATGTATGGGGCGAGGTAAAAGGAAAGAAAACCAGGATATTTCCCACTTGTATACTGTATGATAAAAAAGGAGAGAAGTGGAAGAGAGGAATGGGATAAATTCATGTACTCGTATGGGGCGAAACAGAAGGAAAGAAAACCAGGATATTGCTACGTGTATACTTTACGAAAGAGAGAGAAGGGAAGAGATAGAAGCCTGGAAATAGCCATGTGTGTATTATGTGGTGGACAAAGAGAGGAAGAACGAGATAAAAGGCCGAACAATAACAACTTAAGTGAGAGAAGGGAAGAGGTAGAAGAAAGCCTGGAAATAGCAATGTGTCTACTAATGAATGGACAAAAAATAAGAAGAATGATATAGAAAGACGGACAATAGCAACTTATAAGACTAATAAGAGAGGAAGGAAGGTACAGATGAATTATAAAATACATTTCCTATACGTAACGTGACTGTTATTGACATTCAAGTAGCTATTCTCCTCACGACAGGTTAACAACAGGTAAGAGACACAAAGCCGGTGGGTACAAATGTTTTCAAGGCTTAAGGTGTCATCGTAAACCTATTACACGACCTCACACTACGGTGGCAAGAGTGTGTTCTGGGGACGTGGCATCCAATTAGCACTATGAGCCAGCAAAACCCTATACACACATAAAGGGACACGCCATCCTTTGTTGCTGCTAGGGAATCGGCTGCATGTACTGTAATTCTCTACCAGACTGCTTTTTCCTGCTTTTCTACAATTCGAACGACGTGTACTCTGAGGCGGCACTAAACTCTGGGACCGCGTCTGATTATGGTTCATATTCTTAAAAGGTTTGTTATCTCGCCATGATGGTTTTCAAATGCCAAAAAGAGATGATAAGTCGGGTTTTCATGGGTGCCTTTTCCTATCGATAAAGTAGGATCCTTAGCAATCTATGAAAACGTCCTTGAAAACCCTTACAATCTCCGCCAGAGCCTGTTCAGAATAGTAGAGGTCAGGTGCCGAAGTGTTTCAGAATACGGTCTTATTTTATTTACTTATTTATTTATTATTTCTTTTCTGCCTCCCTGTGACTTGGACTATTGCAGAAGAGGAGTATCAAAACACCTTGACTTCTCCTTGACTCCTCCTTAACTTGATAATTACTGGCCACCCCGACTAAGGCCTCTTCAATTCACTTACGTCGAGAAGTGGGGAATAAGCTGGTACGTATTTTTTTGTTAGTTTTACGTAGCCTTTGCCCAGCCTTCTTTCCATGTCAAGTGTGAGATGCATGGGACTCAATAATGAAACTGCTGTGACTTTTCAAACTTAATGAAATAAGATGGTTTGGTACAAGTTTAGTGTATCTGGCGCTGATAAGACCAAGGGAGAGTAACAAGACGAGAGGGCGAGGACTGAAGAGATGATGAGGGAAGTTGTAAAAAATATGCAAAAAACTTGAATATCTATCTCACTGACTAGACACTGAAGGACCTCACAGGCAGCAGGAGGAACAACTAAATAACCAGAAACCTGTAGAGTCCGTGATTTGATATTCTGCACAGTAAGTTTGCGAAGGGATGCTCAAATGTAGCAACAAGTGGTATACACCTTTCAGTAAGCAGCCAAGGAGTTTTAACCCTTTCACCGCAGTATAGGAGTATAATTAGCATAGGCATATGAAGAATAGACAGAATAAGAGTTTCATTTTCTATTTTCTATGCTACAAAACTAATTAATACTCTCTGAAAAATGCTAAGGGATTATGAGGGAAAAATGGCTGGCAGCGAAAGGGTTAAAGACGTCACACTGCATTCCCTTTGCATAATAGTCAAGGCTGTGCTGATTTACAGACCTTGCTGACTATAACTATTGGCAAGTGCACAGTGGTCTTCTTCCTCCTGTCCTTGTCCTCGCCCTCCTCCTTCCTCCTCTCCTTTACCTTCAAGACGTGTCACTAACCTATTCTAAATGCAGCAGTCCACGGTATCACTACGTCTGAGACCTCTTGACTTATACTTCCCACAGGTTTTCCCTCAAGACACACGGCGGGGGATCATGTTGTCAGAGGCGGATATTATTAAGCGGTGAATCACTCTCATTCTAGCGAAGTGTGCCCTCGGGTTTATGTTTTCGTTTCGCGTGTGTGTGTGTGTGTGTGTGTGTGTGTGTGTGTGTGTGTGTGTGTGTGTGTGTGTGTGTGTGTGTGTGTGTGTGTGTGTGTGTGTGTGTGTGTTTATTATAAAACGCCAATGCTTCCTTCTTCTTAAGCATCACGAATTTAGGAAGGATTTACAGGAGAGAGAGAGAGAGAGAGAGAGAGAGAGAGAGAGAGAGAGAGAGAGAGAGAGAGAGAGAGAGAGAGAGAGAGAGAGAGAGAGAGAGAACTAAGTCCTCAGT
>NC_087162.1:6100000-6102500 GCF_035594125.1 Scylla paramamosain | reverse complement strand
ATACAGCCATACGTGTTTCACTGGAACTTTTAGGTTCAGCTGCATCAATGTGCAGCAGCAGATGTGTGCCGCACACCAGGACGAACAGGAGACATTAATGGCAATCAGCAGCATCACTGACAAATGTACCCAGATGAGCGGTGTAGCTGTCACGCTCTGCAGGGTGGCTCACGGCGGACAGGTGACTCTCGATCGTGAAAGAGCGATTCTCCACACAAACACAAACACAAGAGTAAGATTCGCTACTTAGCATGCGCGCACTCTATACACCAGGTAGGAAAATTTTTACGCTGCAACAAGAAATGAAGAGAATAAACGTTGATATCCTGTGAATCAGTGAGCTCAGACGGCCCGGAGTAAATATATTATAATAGTAACAAATAATGTTTAGTTTATATACTCAGGAGTTGCAGTAGACAAAGTGTGAGAGTCATACCTGGAAGTAAGATATTTTAGAGTCTGTTGGACTATTGGACAAACTGAAAATAAGCCCCTTAGATTTACGCACCAACAGCAGACTGCAGTGAAGAGAAACAGAGTCATTTAACAAGAGCCGAGATGGAGTGTGGTAGCAGTGTGAAGCAATAATAGCCAAGGGGAACAAATGCAAAAGTGGGACGGGTGAGACACGGAGGCATCGTAAGACCTTCTGACCTCGGCGGCAGGAGCGAAAGAGGAGAGCGTTGGGAAGAGTGGAGCGTTGTAAACAAGGAGGTGAGTGGTGATATATCGAGTTCAGGTTACACGCAAGACTGAGAACATGGAAAAGCTAAGAAGACAATATTAGAGGTGAAGTACGCGCACTATATACATACATTAATTTTGCGAATGTCAAGATAGAGAAATGTAGAGCCCCAACTATATATTTTTGTGTATTATAGACCAAGACGTGGGGATGATGGCATACAGAGAAAAAATAAGTGAATTGGGAGGGACAGGAGACAAATGGATTAATGATACTACTACTACTACTACTACTACTACTACTACTACTACTACTACTACTTACACGTACACAAATACACAAGACAAACACACACATCCACACACATCACCCCAAAATGCTGCTAACTTTCTAAAGCAGGAACGAACGAGAGTGAAGGTTACCGCCTACACCCTTTGTGCCTGGCATTCTAGAGTGCATGATTATCCCCCCTTTCACCCTTATTATTCTTATTCCCTCCTTTATCCGCTTTCTCCCATCACTTCCTCGTTTCTCTACCTTCCATTCTGTACTGTGCGATTTTTTTTTTTATCTTCTTCCTCTTCACCTTTTCCTTTTTACTCTATTCTCGTTATTTCTCTTTTATTTTGCTACTCTTCTTTATCAGCTTTCCTCTGTACTCCCTTTTCTTTTATGTCTCCCGTTCCGTTCATTCTTTTCTTATTTTCCTCTTCCTTTACACCTTTCCTTCTTACTCTTTACTCTTTATCTCTCTTTTATTTTGTTTCTCTTCTTCGCCAGTTTTTCTCAGCACTCCTTTTTCTTTCCTGTCTCCCGTTCCGTCTAATCTGCATTGTTTGACTCCTCGTTTACTCTAATATTCTTTCTCACTTATATTATTCCCTTCTTTATCCCCTCTCTTCCTTACTTCTCCTTCTTTTCTCTTTCTCTCATTCGGTCTTGTATGCATTCTCTGGTTTCCTCTTTATTTTCTTACTATGTTATCCTTTTCTCTTCACTTTTTGTACATTTTTTTTTTATACGCAATGCTCTTTATATTCTTTATTTCTTTTCTTCTTCTCCCTCTCATTCCTTTTTATTTGGTTAGTCTATATCCTTCTCTCCTCACTTATCATGTTCTTCTTTATCCGCCCCTTCTCCTTATCTTCTTTCCTTCCTACTTCTTCTCGTTTCCTTTCTTAATTTCTTTACGTTCTCTCTTTCCTATTCCGTCTTGTTCGCATCCTCTATCTTACCCCCCGCCCTCCCCCCACCCTTTGCTTCATACCACCTCTCTCCCTTTCTTCTTTTTTTATCTTTGTTTTCTCTCTGTCTTATCTCACACTCATTTTTTCTCCTCCCTCTTGGTCCCAGTCCTGCCTCCGAGCCCCTCCCTTTACTCTCTCATCGTACCCTTCGTCCTCTTTCTCTCTCCCTCTCCTCATTCTCCTCCCTAACCTGCAATTCTTTATTCATTTATCTCTTTGTTAGCTTAAGTCGTCCCATTCTTCTCTCTCTCTCTCTCTCTCTCTCTCTCTCTCTCTCTCTCTCTCTCTCTCTCTCTCTCTCTCTCTCTCTCTCTCTCTCTCTCTCCTAACATTTATCACATCATTGTCTACTTTTTCTTTTTTTTTTTATATTTACTTTCTCTTCTTTTCAGTTTTATCACTTTTCTCATTGCCTTTTCTATTTTTTTCAATTATGTTTCTTTTTTCCTACTTTCCCTCTTTCCTTCCTTCCGTCCCTTCTCTCCTCTCTCTCTCGCTCTCTCTCCTCTCTCTCTCTCTCTCTCTCTCTCTCTCTCTCTCTCTCTCTCTCTCTCTCTCTCTCTCTCTC
>NC_087162.1:6092500-6095000 GCF_035594125.1 Scylla paramamosain | reverse complement strand
ATACTGAAAGACTTAATGAGCGAGTGACGTGCTGATTTACTGAACAAATGTATAACCACTGACTGAATGGCCAGCTAAAGGGTTAAAATGTTTATTAACTGAAGGGGTCACCGTCAGATCAGCCATCCACTTCAGTTCCTAGTTGGTATAATAATCAAAGAGAACCTGAAGGAGCTCTAGATTAGAACTGAAACTGAAGTAATATTAATTAAGAGAGAGAGAGAGAGAGAGAGAGAGAGAGAGAGAGAGAGAGAGAGAGAGAGAGAGAGAGAGAGAGAGAGAGAGAGAGAGAGAGAGAGTCAGACCGGATTACCGTTTTATGTATTACATCAAAAAACACTTAATATGTACAAACCATCCTACCTTTTCCAAGTAACCTCAGCCACACTCATGTAGTACGTGGGCAAGGTGACGCATGGGACAATAACAAAAGTGACTCAATAACAAAGACGACAAAGGTGACAATAACAAAAACATGATAAGAAAAAGTGACACAACGGACTCTATTAATCATACTTCTCTGTAAATGACGAACATGGGAAGAGGGACCAGTTCACACACACACACACACACACACACACACACACACACACACACACACACACACAGAGAGAGAGAGAGAGAGAGAGAGAGAGAGAGAGAGAGAGAGAGAGAGAGAGAGAGAGAGAGAGAGAGAAACGAGAAACATTTAAAAGACAAGCTTCATTCAGTCTTTTAAAAATACAATCAAATAAGGACAATCAGGTAAGAAAACACACACACACACACACACAGACACACACATGAATAGTATCACAAGACGAAAAGTAGACAAAGAGTAAGGTGGGTGAAATTGTAGGAGGAGGGACGACAAGAAGACGAGACACAGAGAGGGTGATGAGATAATGAGGATAGGAGGAGGAGGAGGAGGAGGAGGAAAATGATTCGCCAGTCAGCCAGTTAATTAGTGCACGCCTGGTAGAAGACTCTTAACACACACACACACACACACACACACACACACACACACACACACAGGTTCAGCAATAATAAACAGAACCATAATAATTATCTTTGTTGATTATATTTGTTTAGTTTCTCCTCCTTCATTATTCTTTGTCTCATTATTATTATTATTATTATTATTATTATCATTATTATTATTATTATGGTGATGATATTTCTGCCGTCCTAATCTTTATTTCTCTGCCATCCCTCCTCCTCCTCCTCCTCCTAACAATTATCTTTATATATGTGTATGTATAATTTATCTCTTCAGGGTCACTCGGGCAACATTACAGTTCTTGCTTCACACCCTGACCGATACTTACATGACCTCAGTGCCTTTTAATGCCACTAAACTTGCATATATAAACAAAGAAGCAAGGGTGAAAAGATTCAAGATGAAATGTATTAATATTGATAGATAGATGGATAGATAGAAGGATAGATAGACAGATAGAAAGTGTACTAAAAGAGATAGATAGTCACAGACCGATAGATAAAGTGACATTTTCTTGAGGAATTTACTGACTTGGGTAGATCAACAGATACAAACACGAGTATACAGATAAACAACACTAAAGCAAGCACAGTAAAGGATCCAGATTTATCACACATTAAACACCTCATGCCATTTAACACCAAACCCTTAATTTACTATCTACTCGTTATCATTAAACTAACAGTGACTCAGCCGACCCCCACCAGCTCACCACCAGCCCACCTACCCCATCAGCAGTCAGTCAACTCCGTCAGTACCCCGTCAAGCTGTCAGTTACTCTACTCTACTTCCTACCTGCTTTTTCCTTTTCAGTGTTCACCTGGTCTCATTCACAGACTACCTGAAGGTGCCTCGCTGCCCCCCATCATGATGTGGACAGACAGGTATGTAGTGTGTGCTTTCTTTCACGTACGGGTTGTGTTGTTATTTTGTTTATTTGTATTTATTTATACTTGTGCTTGTGGAAGAGGAGGAGGAGGAGGAGGAGGAGGAGGACGAAGAGCAAGAAAAATATAAAATCAAAGACACTTAGCAACAGTGACAAAAACAACAACGGCAACAACAGCAGGACCAGCACCACCACCATCACCACCACCACCAACAACAACAACAGCAACAACAACAACAAACAAACAAACAAATAAACAAATAAAGATAAGGAAAAGCATTACGAAGAGCAAGACGGGAGAGAGGAGGAGGA
The DNA here is from genome assembly GCF_035594125.1 of Scylla paramamosain. NCBI lineage: Eukaryota > Metazoa > Arthropoda > Malacostraca > Decapoda > Portunidae > Scylla > Scylla paramamosain. Next base: position 6,092,817 of record NC_087162.1, on the reverse strand, counting down.
AGAGGCTAAGAAAGAATAAATAAGAATAAGAAAGAAGAAAAAGAAGAAGAAGAAGAAAGGAAAAGAAAAAAGAAACACAACAGCATGCAAAGTTAGAACGAGAGGAATAAAAGGAGCAGAAAGAGAAGGAGAAGGAGAATGAAAGAGAACAAGAGGAGAGGTGTAGGAGAACCACCTGCAGGAGACAATACGAGAGAGAGAGAGAGAGAGAGAGAGAGAGAGAGAGAGAGAGAGAGAGAGAGAGAGAGAGAGAGAGAGAGAGAGAGAGAGAGAGAGAGAGAGAGAGAGAGAAACTTTGTAGGATGTATAAAGGAAAA
>NC_087162.1:6075000-6077500 GCF_035594125.1 Scylla paramamosain | reverse complement strand
CACTGCCACAACGCACCTGTAGTGAACTCAGCGGTGGCCACAATTGATAGCTTTGGAAGGCTGTCAGGAGAGGAACTAATTTCGAAACTCTTATGATCTGACAATGGTATTTTGTGCTTCAGAATCGACTGTACCGTGCAGCCAGCGGGAAATTTGGCGAGACTAATGGCCCCGGCTGATATATTTTGGCGTGGAGATACAAGACTGTAGGAAGACCCACATATGTTTTGCCAGACCAACTGTACAATGATATAAATCTAAATTGACATAAACACTTCTGACTATTTAATGCGTTTCCTTACCTATTTATTTTCTTGATATTATTTCAGCAAGTGGCAGTGTTTGTGTTGGCCAGCAGGTGTTGCGCCACCACAACATTCCAGTATGTGTACCTTTATTACATCTTGCAATCTCTTTTCTTCACAAAGAGGCCTGTATACGCATTTACTTGTACCTCGAAGTCAACGTACGAGAATTTGCACCTGGAGTACGACGGATGCTGGATGTCTGGCAAGGATAGTCTGTACACGCGCTGCTTTGCCAGTTACACCCACGAAGATTCCTCCGCGACTCCTCCAAAATTTTCACCCAAAGAAATATGTTTGCGTGGCGTGTATGTTTGGGTACATTAGATGTTAAAAGTGTATCATTGTACTCTCTCTCTCTCTCTCTCTCTCTCTCTCTCTCTCTCTCTCTCTCTCTCTCTCTCTCTCTCTCTCTCTCTCTCTCTCTCTCTGACAAATTGATATACCTTAACAATAACTATTTTAAAGGAAGTCCTGTGGATGGAATGCTTGTGAGAGAACTAATAATTTACCTGTACTCGCATTTACCTGCCAGTGAACACACACACGTAGTACATCCGCATCATAACTCAACGCTCACGGTCTTGACACAAAAACCGGATCAGTCACTTCATTCATACTTTCTTCCCAATCATCCTGCAACACTTGCTATAATTAAGCGCTTTCTTTCGCTCTCTCCAGTCATTCCTACCACTTTTCCTCTTTTTGTGCGCGCCTTATCAAGCAGGAATAGCAAGCAGAAGGTCATCGCCTAAGGTTACGCTACTTTTTACTCCTCGGTCTCCGGACTGGCTGTGGCGCGACGAGAGTGTAGTACAAGTTTACCGTCTTGCTTCTGAATTATTCATCCCTTGCTGGCTGACTTTCCATGCGTATTTATGAGGAAATGAAAGTACGCTGATTCACTGCAGGACGTGTTGAAGGAAAGTACGTGAGAGAGAGAGAGAGAGAGAGAGAGAGAGAGAGAGAGAGAGAGAGAGAGAGAGAGAGAGAGAGAGAGAGAGAGAGAGAGAGAGAGAGAGAGAATTAAATGATGAAAGACAGACTAAGCGAGAGATTGAAATGTTTTGGTTTGCTATTTACTTAGGTTGTGGGATCGAGTGTCTGCGCGGTTGCACCAAATAGGGAGGGGCGCAGCGCGATTCTGGGACGGGTGGACGAAAAGGACACGCTGCTAATGAATGGTTTGTGGACCCGATTTGGCACTGATTACTGCACTGCCCACTCGTGTGTGTGTGTGTGTGTGTGTGTGTGTGTGTGTGTGTGTGTTTCTCCCTCATTCTTTCAATCCAAGTGTATCCCCTCCATCTCTTCTTCTTCTTCTTCTTCTTCTTCTTCTTCTTCTTCTTCTTCTTCTTCTTCTTCTTCTTCTCCTCCTCCTCCTCCTCCTCCTCCTCCTCCTCCTCCTCCTCCTCCTCCTCCTCCATCTTCCTCTCATCCAAGAATGTGGTTAGAAATAGAAACTCCCAAATTTTTACTGCAGAAATTCCCAATGCGCTGAAATCTAAAGTGTACCAATCACTCACACACACACACACACACACACACACACACACACACACACACACACACACACACACACACACACACACACACACACACACACACACACACACACACACACACATTGAGATGAACTTTAGGTATGTGAAGAGAGTCTAGGAGAGAGAGAGAGAGAGAGAGAGAGAGAGAGAGAGAGAGAGAGAGAGAGAGAGAGAGAGAGAGAGAGAGAGAGAGAGACTGTAAAGTGAAGCAAGGAAGACGAAGTAAAGAAAAATAAAGAAAATGAAATGACAGAGATGCAAGAAAAATTTAAGAAAGAAGGGAAAACGAGAAACTAACAACAAAAGATTGATAAGAAAAGATCGTGGTGAAAAAATATAAACGAAAAATAGAGATAACGCCAGAGAGAGAGAGAGAGAGAGAGAGAGAGAGAGAGAGAGAGAGAGAGAGAGAGAGAGAGAGAGAGAGAGAGAGACGAATGAAAAACGAAAGGAAGAACTGAGGACCATGACGGTGAAAAATCAAGAATATATAAGTAAAAGGAAGGTCAAGGGAAAAAAAAATATTGAGTAAAAAAAAAATAAATAAAAATTTCTGTGGTCATAGTAAGAACCACACACACACACACACACACACACACACACACACACACACACACACACACACACACACACACACACACACACACACAC
>NC_087162.1:6002500-6070000 GCF_035594125.1 Scylla paramamosain | reverse complement strand
TTTTCTTTTCTCAACGTCAGAATCTGTTAGTTACCTTTAACTTTAAAATTATTTCCACTTTTTTTTTATTCTCGTACCGGTTTTTTCACATTTTTCTCCAGTATTTATAAATTTTCGTTACCTGCTATTTGCTAACCTCAGTATATATATGGCGGTTGGGTGTGCGTGCTTACTCTTTCTAATTTCAAAGTGTGTGGCAGTATTCCTCATTTCTTCTAACGTCTGCTGGATCACTCAGTTTTCGTTACTTCTAAGCTCGGTATCTTGTCGAACCCCAGGAATCTATACAAAATTGATGCAACCTCTTCTAAGCCCAGAATATACGTCAGTTTTCCACACCTCCTCTAACCTCAAACTCTAAGTCGATATATCTTGTCTAAGCCTAAGAATCTACAAAAATTTCTATAATCTCTTCTACTCTTAGAATCTACGTCAGTTTTCCTCACCATCTCAACTTCCAACTCTACACCCTTGTCCTTCACCTCGCTGCTCCTTACCACCTCATCTCCCTTCTACCACTCCCAGAATCTGTGTTAAGTTTACTTCCCTTCTCTAACCTCAAGATCTATACTAATGCCCCTCACAGCATTATTCCCCGCCTCACCTCCCTTCCCAGAATCTACGTGAAGTTTCCTCACCTCCTTTAACTTGAAGATCTACAGTCTACATACAGTCTCCGTCCCACTCGTCACCTTACCCTAGAGCCAATCCGTCCCAGGGGTGGATTAAGTCTTCGCTAATGGCATGTGCGCGCCACGTAATGTAACCCAGACGCAGATCAGTTGCATCCACCCTGACAACGCAGGTCAGTCCTTCCCCTTCGAGATTATTAAATTTCTCTTTAATTTACACGTATAGGATTGCAAAATAAGTCACCATTAGTTCATTATATCTTAGCTACTAGTCTTACTTTTAAATATACACTAAATAATGCAGGTTATCTCTTTTTAGACTCATTTGTTTCATTCTTTTTTCTTTGAAGAATGATGCGAAATTTTATTTATATTTTTTCCTATTACTTCTTGTATTATTTTTGCTTTGAACTTGTATTAAGATAGTTACAAGTTATAATTATTACCTGCAGCAGACATGAGGAGGAGGAAGAGGAGGAGGAGGAGAAGTCACTGAGGATAAGGAGGCATACTTGTTGCTAAGGAGAGAGAGAGAGAGAGAGAGAGAGAGAGAGAGAGAGAGAGAGAGAGAGAGAGAGAGAGAGAGAGAGAGAGAGAGAGAGAGTGCGTGTGTGGGCAGGGTGGATGAAGTGCAAGGGATGGGTGGGGGCAGTGCTTTCTCCTAAGAGTGGCCACTGTTCAGCGTGTAAGGCATTGTTGACCAAAGCCGGACAGACAGTGTCACTAGAGAAATTTTATGACGCTAACGTGCTCCGAGTATGTAAATCTGCTTATTATAATTATAGAGTATATTTCAAACTGTGCCATGTATAAAGTAAACAGATGGATGTAAAAAATTTAGCTCACGGAAAAGAAAGAATAAAACTTAGGAAATATAGAAAGCGGAAAAGAAAATGTCTGTATTATATAAGGAAATGTTACAAAAGCTAGACTCGATAATGAACGTAATGTTTGTTATGGTAATGAAGCTTCCTCCTTCCTTCACCATCAGCCTCCCACTGTGCTGCTCTACCCTGTACCAGTAGTCAGTGCCTAATAGTGCAGTCAGCCTAGAGAGGAGCTCACGGTCTGTTGCTGTTTGTTATCCTTGGTAATCCTCTGCATGACCACCCCTTCTTATCATCAGTAGCCAAGTAACCCTATCCCCACTGGCCTGACAGAATAGACAGAAGAATAAGAGAAGGGATAGTTCTCTTTGCATACTACAATACACCACACAGCACGTCCACCACAGCCACCACCGTCATCATCCTTCTCATCAGCATAGCCTCAGTAACGTAATCTCCTGGCATATTACGAGTATGTGGTGTGTAGCATCAATGATTAGGGTTGTTTTCGTCCACTGCATGACCCGTATTCAGAACGCTTTGTTCTCTCACCCCGACTATTTTCAGAGGTCACTGAGATGATTAGCCGGGTTCTCAAGAGTGTTTCTCCTGCTAATAATGTGGAAATCTTCTTAATCTGTTACTAGAACCGTAAAAACACCATTAAAAACCCGTACAAACTCATCAAGAGCCTTTGAAAGTAGTGGACGTGTAGCCCAGAAGTGTTTCGGAACATAGTCCATCATGATGCACCACGCAACACAACCACTCTCTCACTCAGCTCTGCCAGACACATCCCTCTCCGTTACATGCTCATCTGTATGTAGACACGCGGCGGGGTGAAGTGGGGTGAAGGGGGGAAGCATTTAACTCTCGAGTACTTATTAATGACAAGGAGGTGGTATTCCCGCGGCTTGACATCCTGTACTCGCACGGCATGTAAATACCTCCCCTCCCCGCCCAGGTGGCTGGTGAGCGACGCAACACTTTCATGACGGGGAGTGCTTCTGACGCGAGCCAATCGAAAAATTGTTTGAATTTTTTGATAAATGATTAGATAAATGCAGATAACTGAGTGGAGAGATGATATAGAGTTCTGGACTACCCTAGAATACATAGACGGGCAGCTGGCAGGGATCAGCGGAGAAAGCTGATGGGGAAAGGCTTTGTCCTGCAGTGGAATAATGGAGGCTGATGATGATGATAATGGAGTGGAACACTTCAGTGGACAAGGCAGAATTCAGCGCATGACGCCCTTGAAATAACTTGATAAGATAGTCTGGCCTGAGGACGACATACATACAAGTACAGCGAAGGCGTGACGTACTCATGGCGTCTCTCATGAGAGTGACGTGTGGGTGCGTTCCCATCACCTCTCCCAGTGTGCCTCGTCCCGGACACCCCCCGTGGGTGGCGCGAGAGAAAGTTCCCGCGGCGGAGAGAACCACCTCCGTCACTTTCCCACGTGCTTGCCCACAGTGGCAGGTTACCCCCGCCCACCTCTCCACCCACCACTACTCACCTAACCTCTTCATCCCTCCCGCCTTCCTCCCCCAAGAGCCATCATGCCACTCAAGGGGTTTTTAAATCGTGCGTCGCTGTGTGTGTGTTGATTTAACTGTACCGTGCAGACTTTTTGCTTAGCGGCGTGGAGAGAGTGAAGGAGTGAGGTGATGGTGGTGGAATGCATAGAGGTGTTGTACTGCTCGCTACTTTCTACATGTATTACACTGTGTTCTTGATGCAAAGGGTGTTCAAAAGCTTAGAAGTGTTGCAGTTGTATTAAAAAAATTATTCGATCTAGTTCTTGAAGTGGTTTGATATTCGACTCTTGAAAAAAGATTATGAGGTTGCGAAAGAGAAACATACACACACACACACACACACACACACACACACACACACACACACACACACACACACACACAGTAAGGCAGCAGAGTGCTCCAGAATATTACCATTACTGATAACACAATGGTTTGGCCCGATAACCTTCTCAATATTTTATCAGGGTGGCTTACTGCAGGGAGGCATTGCACGCTGTCCCTGTTTTTAACTAAAGGTATTAACAGGTATACTACTGAAAGATAGGACAGGGATTATTCAGTGTGTGGATTTAGTGCTGGTATACACCCGGATACATACACACACACACACACACACACACACACACACACACCCAAACTTGTATATCATAAGATTCATATATTCAAGTGGCACGTCATGGGGTATTAAATTCCATCCAGACGAAGGGATAGGAGGAGATAAGACAGGTGGATGGGTGTGGTGCAGGGAAGGGAAAAGGCTGGGGCAAATGGAAGCGTTGGGTGTTGGCAGTGGAAGGCTGGCATAAACATAACGATGAATAAGATGAAGTGTGCTTGCTAGATTTTAAATTATGCGTAAGAGCGTGAACCATCTCTCTCTCTCTCTCTCTCTCTCTCTCTCTCTCTCTCTCTCTCTCTCTCTCTCTCTCTCTCTGTGTGTGTGTGTGTGTGTGTGTGTGTGTGTGTGTGTGTGTGTGTGTGTGTGTGTGTGTGTGTGTGAGACCCAGTACATCTCACACACCATCACCATCTATTTATGTAAACTTCCCTCATCTACATTTATACACAGCAAACTTAATACGTCACAGTAAACAACAACAACAACAACAACAACAACAACAACAACAGAAGTTAAAGTATACGTGGGAGCAGATACAACGAAAATAAACCTCTATCAGTCACCACAACCAGTTCAGAAGCAAACAAAAAATATAAAAAAAATAAATAGATAAATTACTCCCTAGTTATAATCATGACAGTAGTAGTAGTAGTAGTAGTAGTAGTAGTAGTAGTAGTAGTAGTAGTAGTAGTAGTAGTAGTAGTAGTAGACAGAGTAGGAGTGGGGTAGTGATGGTGGTGGTGGTGGTAGTTAGTCAAGACCCTATATTCTTAAAGACCAATCGAGATTGCTAATGAGGAAATAAAAAAAGCAGGCAAATCCAGCATGAATGGTCGTCGTGGTTTATAAATACAACAACCAACCATTATCCCAAGGCGAGGGTTTTAATCCGGAGTAGGTATACAGTTTCGCACGCCCGCAGACCTAACCTTATACGGAGAGAGAGAGAGAGAGAGAGAGAGAGAGAGAGAGAGAGAGAGAGAGAGAGAGAGAGAGAGAGAGAGAGAGAGAGAGAGTTTAGCACATCCGAATAAATTACTTTCTATGATTTTAAGAGAGAGAGAGAGAGAGAGAGAGAGAGAGAGAGAGAGAGAGAGAGAGAGAGAGAGAGAGAGAGAGAGAGAGAGAGAGAGAGAGAGAGAGGCAGTAAGGAAGGCATTAGTTTACAGAAGTCTAGCGTTAGCCTGATATCACGTCTAATTTTACACACACACACACACACAATATTATCTCACAAACTCACTTTCCTTCGTCCTCTCCTCCCACAAGCAGTCGGAGAAGCAGTTACAGCCTTTGATTTTTAAACCTCTACTTCAGTAACCGGAGTATTTTATTACTTGGTGTATAAATGTCCTTGCATTCTATTTTTCTTTTCTTTTTTTTTTTTTTACGTTCTGTTACTATTATTCAAAGTTCTTGTCTCTGTGCTTTTATAACAAGAATGTGCCTCATGTTTTATATATTTTTTTTTGTTATTCTTAGCTGCACTTCTTTATAAACACTTTTCTTGGTGTTTTCTGTTTTCTGCTACTCACTGCTCTGCCTACGTCTCTTCCTGCTCGTCTACTTGTCTATCTGTTTATCTATTCTTGATCCTCGTCTGTATCTCCTACCTCCATCTTTCAGCCCCATCCATCGTTACTTAGTCCTATTGTGGTCTTTTCTACGTAGCCTGAAAGTACATATCAGACATATTTGCTCTTGTTCAGACACGTTGCCATGTGTCCTCGCTATCTGCTTGTCCTGTCTGTCTGGTGCGCTCAGGAATGAAAGGAAATATTTTAATGGTGATCAAAGTATTTCCTGAGAGAGAGAGAGAGAGAGAGAGAGAGAGAGAGAGAGAGAGAGAGAGAGAGAGAGAGAGAGAGAGAGAGAGAGAGAGAGAGAGAAAGCCTGTCTGTGTAACCCGTCAATAGGTTGTTATGTTAGATTAGATAACAGCATGTCACCACCACCAGCAACAGCGAAGACAGCATGCTCATCATCATTACTGGCACCACCACCTGTGTCACCACACCTGTCCTATCACTACTGTTGGGAAAAGTAGTTAAAGGAGCAGTGTGGGCGAAGTTAAAGGGCGCGAAGGATTTAAACTGCATTGGCAATCATTTTCTATCGCTGAAAATCGTAACGTCACAAATGAACAGTTAGACTCTTGACTCGTTGATAAGGCCCCATTGTTTTAACATGACTGTGTTTCAATAGAGACAAGTGTTAATAAATTAGGTTACATGATGTGTTAGCACAGTCTCGCTCCCATCATATTTTTTTATCGTCTTTGACCAAAGCATGTGATTATGGCAGTTATGGTTTGACTATAGGTAATGGTGGTTATAGTTGACAGTGTTACTCTATGATGATGCACTGTCATTAATTTTGTAAGTTCTCACCTTTTGGACACAGAGAGGTGTAGCAAAATCTTTGCCACCCTGTAGCCTGAAGCCCCAAGGGGTCCCGTCAGTTCGGCTTAGCTTAACAGTCGAAATCGACATGATTGTTGTATGTAGAAATGATTGTCCCACGCGAAGACAAATAAAACTTAGGCCTCGTTCACTGGCCCCTCACAAGACAACACGGCACTGCCAGGACCTGCCTGCCTGCCCGACTCGCCAGATCTGAAGCGAGCAGACGACTGGCTGCTTCGCCATATTGAACTCGCGCCACAATATTCTCAAGCGAAAACCTATACTATATCTTGCTAGACACTGCTATATAAACATCCTTTATCTAACAGTATAATTTAATCTATAAATTCATCATCATAATCTACTTATAGTGTCATTGTCTTATCCCTAGAATTATTTAATAAAATACTATCTTACACATCATGAGGTTGTATCCGTACAAAACATCAGTTATTAGAGTTGTTGTTACGGCGAAAGGAGGTCGTTCCGCCAAATCATAGGAAAGCTTTCTATTAGTATGGAATGTTTAATATTAATGCAATAATAATATATATATTATATAATGGGATGTATTGTAATTATATGGTTGTTGCCACATGCTTTGTATGAAGATACTTCATCACCAGGCGATCCAAACACCAATCGGAGAAGAGGACGGAAAAATCAGCCAATGGGAGAAGTTCCCGCGAAATTTGCGTGTGGTCTGTTTAGAAAACGCGCGAAAACATGTAGACCAAGCGGGACTGACGTCAAGTACGGGCGGAAGCAAACAGTGCTGTGATATTAACATTACTCTCGCCCCTTTCCGTGGTGGTTGACGTATCCAAACCCTAGCCAAGATGTTTGAAGCACGCCTCGTCAAGGGAAGTCTGCTCAAGAATGTGCTGGACGCCATTAAGGACCTCCTGAAGCAGGCGTCATGGGACTGTGCGGACTCCGGTATTCAACTGCAGGCCATGGACAGTTCTCATGTGTCCCTCGTGTCTGTGAACCTGAAGGCGGAGGGCTTCGACAAATACAGATGTGACAGGAACCTCATTATGGGCATGGATCTGAGCAGGTGAGGCATTTCGTTGGTTTACCATAGTACAAGTCGGGTTGAGAAGTGCCTCGGCATTTCTTATTTGTTATTGTCAGATTGCCCATATTCTCCATTGGTATTATATTGTTATGTACTCCTTATCGCTTGTCTGGAGGTGGAGGGAATTACAACGCCAACAGTGCCTCGAGTGTTGTGTCGTCATGTTAGGCAATGGTGGCACGGGGGCCCTGGCGAGGTTGACGTAAAGTTGGGATGAGATTTGTTCCATTTTCTTATCATGCCGAAGTTTCAGAATGCATTTTATACCCAACCGCATGTGTTAGGTTACTGTGGAGAACACACAGATCTGGGGACTGAGGTGCCACTGAACCCTGGATCTCAAGGTCAGGCAGGGGTGGCCTCCGGGAGCTCATGTTCGGGAATGCCCATTGATTATAGCATTGTGTGGTTTTTATTGTTTGATAACTTACAAGAGCTCGACTCTCTCCTGCTGAATAATTCTTGGTCTGGTGCAGATGTTTCCCTTACTTTTTTTTCCCCCTTTTTAGCAAGCAGCGTCCACATTGATTTTGTTCTCTGAGTGAGAAGTTTCTTGAGGGATCAAGGTGAATGTTAGGTAAACTAGGTCACAAGTAAATGAGCAATTTAGTTCTTTTTTTAAGGGGACAGTTGTTGTTAGGTTACTTAAAATGAAAATTCCAAATTCAAGTATTTGGGCTGGATGCCCTCCATATAATAATCTGGTAAATTTATTTGACACTTTGTATTGGGAGTCATAGTCATATATAGCAAATCATCTTTTGCAGGAATATATTCAGTAACAAAGAAAGCCCCAGAAGTGCCTCTTAACCATTGCACATTAAAAAGACAGGTGCCATTTGAGTCTCCTGTCAGATTTAGCCAGTATGCATTCATTCCCCTGCACCAGTAATGTGTGACAGTGTTTGTCACCTCTCTCGTGGTGGCTGTCACTGCTCCATAGGTAATGCTAGGGGGCACAGATTCAAGCTACTCAAACCTCATGCCTCACTAGACTGTAGATGAAGATTTTTCAGTATAAGGTGTGTAGATCACTGGAATTCTCTCACCAACAGTAGTAAGTGCTGCCACCATTGAAGGATTTATAAAAGATCTGCATCAGTTCCCTAGAAATATTCTGTTTTCCTTTTACAGACTATAATTGACACATTTATTATGCACCATCATCCACACTACCTTACTACACGATACAACACTACACTATACACTACCCCTCTATTACGCTGAATTAAACACTGTATTGATTACAAGTCATCCCCACTCACTTAATTATTAATACACACTGGCCAATATCAGTCTGCTTATGGTACTTATTTCTGCTTATAGACATATAAATTCTAGCACTTGCTAAACTGTGGGTTAGCAGCTATAGGCTACCCACTTAACGCATTCCTTGGATTGAGTTTGCAGTTGGGTAGCCAGTCAGGTAAATAGGTGTTTCTGTGACTGATTCAGCCTCTTGTGTGTTTTAGCTTATATATATTTGTATGTGTAATCCATATCTTATTATTTTGCTTAATTACAAAGCATTCTTCATGTTTTCACTGGAATTTTGATTTCATGCCTCTCTCTCTCTCTCTCTCTCTCTCTCTCTCTCTCTCTCTCTCTCTCTCTCTCTCTCTCTCTCTCTCTCTCTCTCTCTCTCTCTCTCTCTCTCTCTCTCTCTCTCTCTCTCTCTCTCTCTCTCTCTCTCTCTCTCTCTCTCTCTCTCTCTCTCTCACTTCAGAAGTTAACATATCAGGATTACAGAAGTATCTGATATACAATATTATTATCACATCAGTAACAGCTAAGCCATAAGTAAATCTTAGCTCTTCAACTGGTAACAATTTGTATTACTAAAATACCCTTTCCTTGTTTCAGTATGTCCAAGATCCTGAAGTGTGCTGCCAATGATGACATCATCACCATGAAGGCACAGGGACAATGCAGACACTGTCACCTTTATGTTTGAGTCGCCCAACCAGGAGAAGGTATCAGGACTATGAGATGAAACTGATGAACCTTGACCAGGAGCACCTTGGCATTCCGGTGGGTGGCCTGCTTGTTAGTGACAATGCAGTAGATGAATTTAGCCTGGAATATATTGGAGCTATATAAAACCACTGGCCAATGAGGTATTGCCATTTTATTCATTTTAAAAAGTTCTAATTGTTTGATTTTTGTTTTGTGCCCCCAGGAAACTCAATATGCTTGTGTGGTTAAGATGCCCTCTGCAGAGTTTGCCCGCATTTGCAGAGATCTCAGCAATTTTGGAGAGAGCATATGCATTGCTTGCACTAAGGAGGGTATTAAGTTCTATGCAGCTGGTGATATTGGAACTGCTAATATTAAGGTATGGGTTCCTTTGTTCTTATGTCTTATTGATTCTAAGGATTCTGTAATGGAGGGTGGGTGTTTAGTAGGAGATTCTGCTTGATTGAAATTTTTGTGTCTTTTTTTAAATGTATTGTCCAATACTCATAAATGCATCTTATTTTCATAATAATGAAGTAACTTGATGATTTCATCATCTTACCCTATGCTTTATGTATCTCTGACAACCTCACTTCTGGGAGCATCTCCCAACAAGTTGGCTGTGGCAGGAGTCTCCACCACTCCATGTTTAAATACTCCCATCATGTTTATTCAAGCCCTTGGCCTCTGCTAAAATTTATACACATGTCATTCCTTACTCCATCTTGTCAATATAGTCATACTGTCTCAGTTGCTCATTTCCACTCATTCCACCACTCCATAATTTACAATGCTTGCAAAGGCACTTGATCTTCTGACATGCCTACCTTTCACAATCCTCTATTCTCTCCATCTAACACACTGTTTACAAAGCACCATTCCCAAATATATACTTAAGGTCTGTCACCTTCATTCTCTATCCTCCCATAACCATCTCACTCCTGACTACCATTGGCACACCATCTATAAGAAATCCTAAAAGCATACATCTCCACTTTTTTTCTCACAAATATCTTATTTTTCCCAACATTCACCTTCAGTTTCTATCCTTCGTTATAAGTATGTTTCGTATCTGCAGCTGGCACAGACGACATCTGTTGACAAGGAAGATGCAGTGATCATCGACTTGCAGGAGCCTGTGACCCTAACCTTCAGCTGTCACTACCTCAACATGTTCATCAAGGCCACACCACTCTCCCAACAGGTGGGTTAAGTGCATTAACTATTTTCTTTGTGGAGTACAAGTTAAGTATATTTTATTGCATCTGTATGTCCAGCCAGCCAACAAAGATAACCCTTCATCTTTACAGCAGAAACTTGCATTTATTTATTTATTTTTTTTATTTTTTTTTTTTATTTTTTTCCTGTTTATATAATATTTTTAATTGTAAACAGATTTTTTCCTTGAAAATATATTTCTTTATTACTAAGTCTCTCTCTCTCTCTCTCTCTCTCTCTCTCTCTCTCTCTCTCTCTCTCTCTCTCTCTCTCTCTCTCTCTCTCTCTCTCTCTCTCTCTCTCTCTCTCTCTCTCTCTTGTCATGGTCTTAACCTGTGCAAATGTTATGTTTAGCATATCATTCCATAAACTTCTTTCCATCATTTTTCCTCCAGGTTTCCCTCTCCATGTCCCCCGATGTCCCCTTGGTAGTAGAGTACACGATCCATGACCTCGGCCACATCCAGTACTTCCTTGCTCCGAAGATTGGTGAAAATGACTCTTGAGCCTTCCATCCTCTTAACTCATCGGATCTGTTCACATTCATAGATTTGTGCAAACGTTCACTCCTACATTCATATGCTTACTTTTTTTTTTTTTTTTTTTTTATAATAATGATTACTATTATATTTTATATAACCATGCTTTCCACTTAGATACAGGCAAGCTAATCCATTCAAGGTGTAATATTTCTACATCTATATGGTGTATTACAAATAAAGCTGATAATTTTTACTTAGACTTTTATTTCACTGTGCTAGTATGTGTATATATATATATATATATATATATATATATATATATATATATATATATATATATATATATATATATACACAGTAAAATCCCTCTCATCCAGCATTTGAGTATCCGGCAGCTTCAAGTATCCGGCACATTTATCCCCGAGCCTTAAAATCTATAAAAAATCAATGTGTACTCATAAAATTGATTAAAATTCCCGCGTGAGGCATACTTTGTCCCCTCACCACCAGAGCGCACTGCTTTGTGCCACCCGTGGCCCACTGCACTGTGCCTACTCATTGACTCAGTCCCGCGTGTGCACTGTTTATTGCCTGACGCCTTCATCATGCCTAAAGTTGTAGAAAAGAGGAAGCGTGTTGTGCTTACACGTAAGCAGCTGATCTTTGTTATGGTAAGATGCGTAAGTGTAGGGTGGTGATTGTGGACATAATTTCACTTCTATTCAAGTATCCGGCATGTCAGTGGTCCAGTTGATGCTGGATAAGAGGGATTTTACTGTATATATATTATGTAAATATATATATATATATATATATATATATATATATATATATATATATAATATATATATATATATATATATATATATATATATATATATATATATATATATATAATATAATATATATATATATATATATAATATAATATATATATATATATATATATATATATATATATATATATATATATATATATATATATATATATATATATATATATATATATAAAGCAGGATAAGGGTGCAGGCTTTAAGCGCCAGCAACCATCTTGGCTCTTGCATTGTAGCTAGACCTTAATGTCCAGATGACTTTCTTTCACTTCAGGGCTGTGTGGGAATTTGCCACTTTTGGTTGTTCCCAAAGTAAATTTTTTCTCCCATACACAGCTTTTTGCTTTCTTCTGGTGCACTAGTATCTACATAGATTGCTATGCTCAATTCTGGTTTCTGATCCATACATCATTGATAGGAAAAAGCTATTCCATAAACTTCTTTATATCCATAGACATTTAATGACTAGAAAAATTAAACTATGACATGTCTCCCACAGCCATCTTATTTCTTCTTCCATCTTTATACCTGTCTCCAGATGCTTGAACTCCAGTTTTCATTTCCCCCTTAAGCATTCTTCTTACAAATGACATACCCATTGAGGTATCTTTAGGTCAACATCCTCTCCAAAACATTAATTTCATTCTGCAATGTCATGTCATCAGCAAACACTTGTAGCTTTCATCTCCCCCATACTGCCATCCATGTAAATTATCAGTCACTGAGACATCATATTCTTTTCTCCTGTTGCTATAGTGAAACTACACAAGTTCACCATGCTAACACAAGAATTTACATCTAAATAAACACTGAATGCCTTCCAACAAGTGCCCTACACCACATGTATTTTGTAAGTCACACAGGGCTTCCCTATTGCAGGATTTCTGTAATTCCATAAATGCTGCATGTAACTCCATGCTTTCCTCAGAACTCTAATATAAATTTAATTGTGAAAATCTAATATGTACCTATTTCCTTTCCAAAATCCCAGCTTCTCACTGACATTTAACTGTTACATCCATCTGTCTCATTTATTCCCCATGTAATTATAACGTTTGCCTTTATATAGAAGTGCAATAACTGCCTTCTTCCACATCTTGGCAGAGTGAAAAGTTTAAGTAAAGCAATGTAATAATTTGATACCACACTCAGCTGAACAGATTCTCTCTCTCTCTCTCTCTCTCTCTCTCTCTCTCTCTCTCTCTCTCTCGGTCTTTTAAAGGCATAAGGAGAGATGGCGATGGATCACGTGTCTGTTATAGTATAATAGTTTTGTCGCAATCACTACTAGGATAGATGCAAATATCTTTGTGAGGCTGAACAGTTATAAAACACTTAAAACTACTAAGATTGCAATGAAACTCAAATTATTGTTAACCATGTATGGTTAAAGCTACGTGAAGAAATATCATCTGCTATTTACTGAAAGTTAAGAAACATGCTCGAAGTAGAAATAAAAGACCACAACAGACTGGATTAAATGACACTGGCTTCACGAAAATTTGTCTGGTCTGTTTTAAATAAACAATATAAATGGAAGCAGTTACAAAACACAGAGAGGTGGCAATAAAATACCACAACACAACGTAATTAACCTGCAGAAAAGGAGCGGCGTTACGAAGCGTTTCTCGCGAATGAAGATCATGATCGCAGTGCGTGAAGTGTTGTGGGAGGCTGGCAGTAAACATGGTCTTTCCTGCGTCGGGGCTCCCAGTGCGCGGCCAAAACTTATGTACGCACACAGTGTTGTGATACCTGTGCAAAACATGAGTCACGTAGGATTCACCAGGTAACTATAAGCATTTCTGTAATCTGGATTATATATCAGGATTAGGTAGATTAGTGTGGTCTAGGGGGAAAATTCAAGATTACATTATTTAAGGTACAGTAGGTTTTATTATTTTTATTATTATTATTATTATTATTATTATTATTATTATTATTATTATTATTATTATTATTATTATTATTATTTGAATGATTACACACCTGGTAGGGTAATTGTCTAGAGTCCTTACCGGGCCTTATTACTGGTCTATTCACTTCAATTCTTTTACACATACCTTCACATGCACCTAAAACATCATTTTAAAGTGGGGGACAAATGCCCCCTTCCCTCTAGTCCAGCAAAATTGGGGACATGTGGGAAGGCGGGGTTTTTGGGTGGGGGAGACATAAATCAGCGAGCGATTTTCGGCCAGGTTAGGTTAGGTTAGGTTAGGTTAGGTTAGGTTAGGTTAGTTAGGTTAACCTAACCTAACCTAACCTAACCTAACTTAACCTAACCTAACCTAACCTAACCTGGCCTAACCTAACCTAACCTAACCTAACCTAACTTAACCTAACCTAACCTAACCTAACCTAACCTAACCTGGCCGAAAATCGCTCGCTGATTTATGTCTCCCCCACCCAAAAACCCCGCCTTCCCACATGTCCCCAATTTTGCTGGACTAGAGGGAAGGGGGCATTTGTCCCCCACTTTAAAATGATGTTTTAGGTGCATGTGAAGGTATGTGTAAAAGAATTGAAGTGAATAGACCAGTAATAAGGCCCGGTAAGGACTCTAGACAATTACCCCTGGTAGGGCCATATCACCTTTAGTCCAGCCAAGACTGTCCGAGGGAGGGACAGGCCCAGAACCTAACGGATACACCAGTCAGACTAACGGACAGCACTACTATGCATGTTAATGGTTGACTGGTTAAGTGTATCTTTCGGCAATAGAAATTAAATTAAATTAAAGGGTAAATTTATAGTTTAAGCCAATGTCCCCAATCTCTACCCACGGCCCACGGCGTTATTATTAATTTCCGACAAGTAGTGTAATCATTAGAAATTATGTGAATAGTGAGAAGAACAAAATGAGGTAGGTTATTACCACGTAGTGTGTAATGGCTTAAACTATAATAAAACCCTACCCTAACCTAACCTAACAACTGAAGTTCAGGCAACAATACACCATTTATGTTTTACCTGTGGACTTAGAAAAAGTTGAGAGCGCTGTGCATTCCCAGGCCTATTGTGGCGTTATTATTAATTTCCGACAAGTAGTGTAATCATTAGAAATGATGTGAATAGTGAGAAGAACAAAATGAGGTAGGTTATTACCACGTAGTGTGTAATGGCTTAGACTATAATAAAACGAATAAAAGAAAAGAAAGGAAGAAAAAAGACTGGTCACGAACCAGTACAAAGTGTGTATATTGAATGGACAGAGATATAGTCATGTAGAGAATAGATCTTCACACAAAAAGATGTGTAATCTTGACTTAAATACCGGGGGGACTGGGTGCTTCAACAAGTTCATGTGGTAATGAATTCCATCTCTGGATGATTCGACAGGAGAAAAACCATCTACGAGCTTCTAACTGAGAATGTTGCACTTGAATTTTTATTCTGTGGCCCCTACATGCCAACTGCTGGACTCATGGTGAAAATGTCAGTAGGTGAGATACTAAGGCCATGGAAAATACGGTAACAATATATAAAGTCTTGTTATGATAACCTATCCCTGACAGAGAACAGTTCTAACCTGGCAAGCCATTCCCAATAAGAAAGGTCTGTCAGTCCAGTTATCTGTTTTGTCCACCTGCATTAGACAGATTCCAGGAGCTTGTTCTAGCCAGGAAACCCAAGATTCCAGACTGGAAATGCAAAGTCCAGGATAGGTCTGACATCAGATATAAAGAGAGATGACATGAAGTTTACTGACCAGCAGACTGTAGATTTCAGAAAGTTTGTAGCAACACCTCCAGCATTAGCAACTGCACATCTTACATGTTGGTTAAATTTCAATTTATTGTCAACTGTTGCTCCAAGATATTTATATGATGGACAAGACTTTATTGGGCTGTTATTAAGAGTGTAAACAGGGGTATGGAAATGCTCAGCATAGATATGACGTCTAGCTAATCAGAGTTGGACACATTTACCAGTGGAAAATCGCAGCCCCCAGGAAGCAGTTACTGATAATGGCAAGTTAGTGTTATTCTGCATGCTGGGCAGAGATTGATAGTAAGTTGGTGAAGGAGCTGATGAATGAAAATATAACGATATCATCTGCAAATATTTTGTAATTACATTGGATCTGAGAGCAAGTATTATTGAAAAGAATAAGGAAAAGCAATGGACCCAGAACTGAGCCTTGAGGAAAACCAATTAAAACTGGGTTTGGAGTACTAGCATGTCCATTGATTGAAACTCATTGTATGACCTAAAAGAAAACTAGTGATCCACTGTAGTAGGTTGCCTGAGATTCCACTAGCTGCTAACTCTTTAATAAGAGTTTGATGATGAACATGTTCAAAGGCCTTAACAAAGTCAAATAGGATTAAGTCAACAACACGCCCTTGATCATACCAGTAGGTTATAAAATTATATGTTAGCAGTAACTGGTCAGTAACAGAATGGTTATGCCTGAAGCCAAATTACGACTCATCAAAGAGCAGATGGCGAAGTTCATTTATGCTTCCTGATTTAGTAGACATACACTCTTGATGCATTTTTGATGAACAACTTCCTGTTAATTTTCAGTTGGTGAGTGATAGTTAAGTATGCATGGACCTGTGTGCACACACCTGTAGAGAAAGTATGGGTACATTCTACCATTAGCAGCTCTTTCATGTATTCTGTTGTTGCACCCCCCCTGTCACCCCCCTGTCACCCCCCTTCCCACACACACACACACACACACACACACACACACACACACACACACACCTCAAGGACAAGCAAGCATGTGGACCTGGTGGGAAAATGGGGTTTTAGGGAGGGAGTCTATCCCCAACAAGCATGTGGACCTGGTGGGAAAGCTCTTTTGACTATGAACTACATACAGGTCTAAAGTACCTACATAAAATATTAGTAAAATAAATCAGTTACTGAAAATAAATATTGATCTTTTGGTGCCTTTATCTGCAATTACTTTTCTTTCTTTCTATCTTTCTTTCTTTCTTTCTTTCTTTCTTTCTTTCTTTCTTTCTTTCTTTCTTACACAGTATCCAAACAATTGCCTACCTACCAGTCTTTTAATAGCCAACAGTTAAGAACATCTCAAATCAAGTTTAATGTGATGTATAATCTCTTCTAACCCTCATTTCATGGCCCTAAACTTCTTAAGATATATTTTACCCAAAAATATTACTAGAATAAATGAAAATTGTAATGGAATTTTGCATCAATACTAACATAAATATTATTTTATTATTGTTTCATTGCCATCTTTTCTAAATTCATGGGTACAATTTTTTTTGTGATAGGAAAAGAAACTTATAAAAATATATAATTAAAGTTGTGACACATCAGTGGAGATGCATTAGATGTTTTTAATGGAATAAGATTGAAGTCTATAATCTTTTATGCAATATCCTTGGGACCTGAGACTTTGGATTTTAGATTTATTTATGTATTTTATTTGTTTGTTTTTTTGGAATGGACAATTGAAAGCAAAAATAGCTTTATTGTTGTATGGAAAAAAGGTAAAACTACTAGCTTTTAATTTCTATGTAAAACAAAGTAAAACTTCAATAAGTTGCCTCAGCAACAATATATAAATGTGTTCACTAGTAGACCACAGGACAAAACACAATGGTGTATATGTATTGTCCTTTATGTTACAAGCGATAGTTAAAGTGAGCCAGCAGAGGAGGTGGCTGTGCAGCCTGAGGAGGTGGGCCTGCTTGATATTTGAATGCTTTCTCTTTTTCTCCTCTGGCCTGCTCTTTGATATATAATGTCATTCTGTAGGAAGAGGAAACTACAGCAAAAAAAAAAAAAAAATGGTGTTCCATAGGGTAGTAATGTTGGTAATTCAATGCTTTAAATTAAGTTAACTGAATTAAGAAGTTGGAAGTACTTGAGTACCATCCCTGCCACTCTCTACAGTCAGATCAGTAGCCTGCATTACCAACTCAACTTCTCTTGTATTGCAGTGATCATTAAACCCATTCAAGTTCTCTGGATTAATTAAAATATGATCAATTCTTGGAGTCAGCAGATGACAATTTAAGACATATTTTACAATCTGAGTTGAATGGCTGTTGTGGCAGAGAGCAGTGGTGAAAAGACAGTATCACATTAGATAAGTAGCTGTTTTATTCACCTTTATGAAAAATAGGTTTATGATGTAATGGAATACAAATTTTTGGTAATCATTCTCATTGATTCTGATTGTAAGGTTAGGGAAGAGACAGGTTTCTAGTCCTCAGAATTTCAGATCATCAAAGATTAAGGGTCTGCAATTATTTTATGTGGTATGCATAATGTATTGATAAAACACAGAAGCCACAGAATGCCTGACTTCTGATCTCTCTAAAATTTCTGATTGGGGCAGAGCAAACTTGGTATTGTTCAATGCCTCAAAAACTCAATTCCTCCATCTATCACCTTGACACAACTTCCAGACAACTATCCCCTCTTCTTCAATGATACTCAACTGTCCCCTGTTTCTGTACTGAACATCCTTGGTCAGTCCTTTTCTTATAATCTGAACTGGAAACTTCACATCTCATCTCTAGCTAAAACTGCATCTATGAAGTTAGGCACTCTGAGATGTCTCTGCCAGTTTTTCTCATGCCCCCAGCTGCTAACTCTGTACAGGGGCCTTATCTGTCCAAGTTTGGAGTATGTTTCACATGTCGGGTGGTTCCACTCATACTGTTCTTTTAGACAGGGTGGAATCAAAAGCTTTTTGTCTCATCAACTCCCCTCCTCTAACTGACTGTCTTCAGTCTCTTTCTCATTGCTGCAGTCTTGCATCTCTAGCTATCTTCTACTGCTATTTTCATGCTAACTGCTCTTCTGATCTTGCTAACTGCATGCCTCCCCTCCTCCTGCAACCTCGCTGCACAAGACTTTTTTCTCTTATCCCTATTCTGTCTACCTCTCTAATGCAAGAGTTTACCAATATTCTCAATCATTCATCCCTATCTCTGGTAAACTCTGGAACTCTGCCTGCTTCTGTATTCCACCTTCTTATGACCTGAATTCCTTCAAGAGGGAGGTTTCAAGACACTTATCCTTCAATTTTTTACTTCCACTTCAGACCCTATTCTGGAACCAGCATCTCAGTGTTTTTGTTTTTGCCCTTGTCCAGTGTCCCTGCTATTTTCATGCTAACTGCTCTTCTGATCTTGGTAACTGCATGCCTCCCCTCCTCCTGCAGCCTTGCTGCACAAGATTTTTTTCTCTTATCCCTATTCTGTCTACCTCTCTAATGCAAGAATTTACCAATATTCTCAATCATTCATCCCTTTCTCTGGTAAACTCTGGAACTCTGCCTGCTTCTGTATTTCCATCTTCCTATGACTTGAATTCCTTCAAGAGGGAGGTTTCAAGACACTTATCCTTTGATTTTTTACTTCCACTTCAGACCCTATTCTGGGACCAGTATATCAAGTGTTTTTCTTTTTGCCCTTGGCCAGTGTTCCTCTTACATAAAAAAAAAAAAAAAGTTATGCACGTAAACTTGATTGTGTGACTGGTCCACAGCGGCGAGGAGCTGCTGAGGGTGCGTAACCGTGACCAAACCTTGTTGCCTAGTAGTGAGAAGGTGGATGAGGCCATGGGGTCATGGATGGAGGAGAAGATGGTGGAGTCTCGCCTGCAGGAGCACCGCACACTTCTGGAGGAACCCAAAATTGCCAGAAAGTAATGATGCAGGATTATGAATTCCATCATGTTTACAGACTGGTTGTATATCTTTCATTATTTGAAATTTGAGCACTTTTTTAAAATTATGGCTATGTACCTGAATTTTTAGGAGAGAACTTAGTGGATTACCTTGTATTTCAACTTAGTTTGTCTTTCCAACAAATTGTGCCAATGCATACCAAGATTTATGATGCATGTACTAATTCAAGAAAATCTGCACTTTCCCAAAAGGGATCAGCTACCAACTGGAGAGTGGCTGCCGGAGTCCCAGATGGTGAAGTTGACTCGTCCTGGCAAGTTCTGGCACCACATGGGTGTTGAGACAGATATCGGCAAGTGTCTGTATCCTGAAGAAGCTGTCTACCTTATTGACACTGTGAGAGTTTCACTTTGAACTTGGAGTCTTAAATGGCATGGAAATTTATATGAGGCAGAAAACTAAGTAGTTACCACTACTTGTCTCTAGGGACTGTCTGTAAGATTTGTATGAAATTTTATTTAAGATAAAGTCCAACTTGAAGTTTGATTTATTAGTTAACTTCCAATTGGGCTGGATAAATCGTCTTGTTCAATTTCTCAAAAAAAATTATTCCATCATCTTTCTACTCAACAAAACCTTCCTGATAACTATCCCTGTTTCTTCAGTGGCACTTAACAGCCCTCCTCCTTTACACTCCTTCATTAAGACTTGACTGGAAATTTCATATCTCTGCAAAAACTGTTTCCATAAAGTTAAATATTGTCTGTTGCCTCTGCCAGTAAGTTTTATTTTTCCAGCTGCTTACTCTATATAAGATAGTGACATGAATGTTTGACTTATCTGCAGGGAGAGCTTGAGGTGGTGTATGATGGCCTTCCCCTCAGCCTCCAGCAAGCCCAGTCAGTGCTCTTACAGGATGCCCACCACCTGGATCAGTATTTGGTGTACTCGCATCTTACACGCACTGGCTGCAAGGTTGTGCGACACCAGCCTCACCTCATCTTTACAAGTATGGCACAGAAAATTAACTATAACTATGGAATTCCATCCTCATGGGTCAGACATATAATAAGAAAACATTACAGTATAGTAGATATTACCTTATCTTGTAGTTATTTTTTTTAATAATTGCCAACTATGCATGCTTTCAGAATATGAAAAGGATATTAGACTTGACCAACATCAAGCAAGTAGGAAAGGGACCAAGCTAAAACTTGGATCAAATAAGGCTTCACACACTGATGACTCTTCACAAAGTGCCTCACAATGTAAGCCAGTAGATGCAGCTTTGGAGGAGCTCTATGCTTGTCTTGGAGATGCAGCAGTAAATCCTCTCACATTGGAGAAAAATGGAGCAGGTTCTTCAGTCAGTACAGTCACCAATTCCTCCAAAGATAAGGAAAAAGAATCTTGGAAAAAAGCATCACAGTCTAGTCAAGAAATACTGAGTCCACATGAGATAAAACGCAGGGAACTGATTGAAATGTTCCCTACTATGGCAGGAAGTGAAATCATGTGTGTTGATGTAGAACATGTTGACTTACTTCCTAGTAATTCCATTCCTTCAAAAAAGTCATACAGAATATCCATAGAAGCCCTGGAGTACTATAGCGTATATGAGACACGACACCACTACCATTATGAAAGTCAGAGTCACAAAAACCGGAACAGAAAAGAATCCTGGAATCATTCTAGAGATGCTAGATGGGATTCATATGGACGTCACTCAAACTGGCAGTCAAGGGACGATTCTTATCACTCATATGGCTACAGGGAGAGAGAGAGGGACAGGGACAATAGATGGCAACATTCTAGATCTCAGAGGGACTCGTATGCCTGGAGAGAAGACAGGAGTGGATGGCAGGACTCTGCAAATGATTCAAGTTGGCGTCATTACAATGATCCAGACTGTGACACAAGATTCAGAGATAGATTTGGTGATTCTGAGCATGACAGGTGGTCCAGAGACAGAATGGAATCCAGAGACAGATATAGTGGTCCTGATTATGACATGGGATTCAGTGACAGGCACAGTGATAGTCCTCAGCCTCAAGACAGAGATCAGATTGACTATAGTATGTGGCCAGAGTGGAAGAGGAAACGACGTCCAAGGTCAAGACAACAAGGAAGAGATTCATATCCAAGTTTTATGGTAAAGGTGAGTAGGTTTCATCCATAAATGTGTAACATGTTAGTTTCTATGATTCATAATAGTCAGTACATTTTAATTGTATATCATTTCAAAGTGAACAGCTCTTTCCCACTCAACTTATATTCAGTTAGGTTTTGCAATGCACCTGTTCTTGATGATGTTTAGGATTTCAGAGTGAATGTAGCTGAATTTCTCTCCCCTGAGCTGATCATTTCTGACTATCATGTGTTAATAAGAATAATTCCAAAAATATATTTCTTTTTTATCTGCAATAATTTTTGTTCTTATTTAAAATTATAATTTGTCTACCAACAGCTCAGAACCAGAGTTACTTCTTGGAAAGAGTATAAGAATGCACTGGCTGAGATGGATGCCAAGAAGCAGCTGGCCAGGGGCAGCACCAGAGTCCTGTGGGAGGGGCGCACCACCCCACTCCTCACACCTGCTGCCATATCCTCATCAGCTTCTTCCTCCATCACTTCACTCTCATCCAGTGTGTTGTCAGCTGCTTTCTTTATATATATATATATATATATATATATATATATATATATATATATATATATATATATATATATATATATATATATATATATATATATATATATATATATATATATATATATATATATATATATATATATAATGTACCAAGGTTAATGCATACCAATGCTTCGCATGTATTATAAGAACTATGGTTTATTAGGTGTGAAGGTGAAAAAGGAAAAGTACCTTTATGGACAGGTTATCAAGTTAATAATGCATGAGATTATTTTCAAGAATAGAAGCATATTTTAAGAAAACAGTATGGGATTGGAAATAGCAGGGATGTAGAGTCAGTCAAGGATCTTTTGTTGGAAATCCTCACACATTTGTTAGAGAAATTAACTTTGTTAGCACTCTAGTGGGAATTGATTTCAAGCATGCAATGTGTGAATTTGGTTTTTGTGGGAATACTGATTTAACATGATATCTTTTGTCAAAAGTACTATTTCATGAGATTTCACAACTAATATGTACATTATTTTTTATTTGCATCTCATATACTACCTTATAGTAATGCAATATGCTATGAATCACATACTGTACTGCAGAAACAAGGGAAGAGGAAAAATGAGAGTTGTAACCTTAAAATTCCTCTTAAGTTGCAATAGGAGTAAGATTTTTTGAAAATCTAACTTCACACCACTGTGAAATAGTGTGAACAAGATGATGTATATGAAATAAGCAAATTGAATTCTGGGGTGCTATATATAAGAAAACAACTAGAGATTCTAAAGATAATGAAATGCTCTCAGAATTCTTTCTTGTATATAGTACAGCAAATTTTCTGAGTCCCAAACAAATAATTTTATATACTTTTGCAGCATTATTATCCTGCAATCTGAATGCTGCAATCACTGATGTGGAGGCCTTCAGAAATTTAATTCCTCAAGAAGCCCGAATGAAGGTGCTTTATGATGTGTACCTGCCAACAGCTACATATAAGAAGTCCAATCCCCCAAGCCCCAACAAAAGAATCGTGGTAATAAGGTATGACATCTGTCTGGTACTTCACTGTCTGTTCCATGGCCATGCACAATGTTGAATATTTAACATTCCAAGGATATATATTTGTGTGTGTGTGTGTTTGTGTGTGTGTGTGTGTGTGTGTGTGTGTGTGTGTGTGTGTGTGTGTGTGTGTTTACCTAGCTGTATTTACCTGGAGGAGAAAGCAGTAGACTCTCCCACCAAAATGATAATTACTCTCAGTGACGTCTAAAGCACTGGAGGTGCTGTGAACTTATTATTAAACCCAGCTGTGACCTCACTGAACGTTTCCCTTTGTGTCTCACAACACAAGGGAGCAGTCACAACCTACCCTCTAAAGATAACTCGCTTCCTTCACACAAAACTACATGCACCTGATTACACACATACACACCCTTCACTCAAAATCTCATATCATGGCGACTCCTATACCAGCCTCGGAGTCCCCATCTAGGGAGGGGACCACAAAAGGCCCCAGGTTGGACTGGTCTTCTGGTATCAATCCTAAGTGTCCTGACACCCCACCCTCAACTTTTTCTTCATTAACTTCTGCAACATTTGCAGTCTTAGATCTAATTTTCAATCTGCAGAACACCACTTCTCCTCTACTAAACCTCATCTTTTCCTCACTGAAATGCAGGTGTCTGATGCAACTGACAGTAACCCCTTTTCTCCTCCTTCCTACTTTCTCTATCCTCATTTTCAATTCAAAGCTGGGTGTGGTTTGTGTGTGCAGTGACTTAACCTGCTCCTGTGCCCACGCTCTTGAATCTTCAGTTTTCCACCATCTGACTATGACTACAGAGTCACTCTCAAACTAAATTTATCTGTGCTGAATACCTCTCACCTAACTCCTCTGACTATAAGAAATTCTTTGACTACTTAACTTCCAAAGTGGTGCACATTCTGACTTTCTTCCCTCTTGTGGAGATTTCCATTCTTGGAGACTTCAACATCCACCACCAGCTTTGACTCCACTCATGCTGCTCTTTTAGACAAGGTGGAATCAGTTTGTCTTATGAACTCCTCTCCTCTAACTGACTGTCTTCAGCCTCTTTCTCATCGCCGCAATGCTGCATCTCTTGCTATCTTCTACCACTGTTTTTCATGCCAATTACTTTTCTGATCTTGCTAACTGCATCCCTCCCCTCCTCCTGCAACCTCGCTGCACAAAACTCTTCTTTCTCTCACGCCTGTTCTGTCCACCTCTCTAATGCAAGTGTTAACCAGTATTCTCAATCATTCGTCCCCCTCTCTGGTAAACTCTGGAACTCCCTGTCTGCTTCTGTATTTCCACCTTCCTATGACTCGAACTCTTTCAAGAGGGAGGTTTTGAAACACTTAATCTTTAATATTTGACTAACGCTTTTGACTCTACAGGGGCCGACACCTTATTGGGCCTTCTTCTCCTTCTTCTTCTTCTTTTTCTTTCTTTTTTTTTAGTGCCCCTGCTACACACAAAAAAAAAGGCACTTAATTGTAGTGTATAGGAGAGGAGTTATGTTCATACTGTCTTATTTGTATATCTCTCATTATATAAGTTGACCTTGAAGTCATGTATTGTTTCTGCATGAACCACCTCCATTTTCAATTAATTCCATATTTCTATTACTCTGTGTCTAAAACTATTCATTTTTGTATCTCTTCTGTAGTTGACCAGTTTTATCTTCCTTCCATGGCTTCTTGTGTCTTGTATTCCACAATACAGTGGAACCTTGGTTTTCGAACTTAATTTATTCCTGAATGTTGTTTATGATCTGCTATGTTTGAAAACTGAAACTATTTTCCCCGTAGGAATCAATGTGAAATGGATTAGTCTGTTCCTGGACACCAGATTGCTTTTCTAAACTTTCACAACAGTGCTTTGTGCATAAAATCATACAGAGCTGATGATATGAGATGAGTAAATTAGGGACTGTTTTCATTATATGAGTGCAAAATCTGATTATATGAGAATCAGTTTGGGGCGAGTAAAGTGATGAAGGCCAGGTGGGAGACTTCTAGCTCAGTCTCCCCAACAAATGCAGTTCCTGCCATTTTCTCTCAAGCCTCATCGAGAGAGAGGACTGCTCAACTGGGGAGTATTGTGGAGTATGCTGTTGAACAAGGACTGCAGTGTGACAAACACACACTGCAGTCATGTGTGCTGGCTGCCATGTATCTTCTTCGAGAACCAAGTTATAGTCAGGGAACCATAGCAATTATGAGTTCAAAATTTTGTTCAAAAACTGATTTGTTTGAAAAGGAAGGCATTTAGTGACTGAGGTTCCAGTGTATTAGGTTTTCTGTAAACACTTCCATATCTATCATTCTACAAATTGCAATCAGGTCACCTCTTTCTTTTCTTTTTGTGTGTGTGTGGATGTGTTTTTAAAAGATGATGGTATTTTTATGATTTAGGAACATGATAAATATTGATAAAGAAAGAACATAGCTTATGATTACAGAATGAAAATCAGTACTAGAAATTTGCTTACTATTTTTTTCTTTCTTAACTTACATCTTACTATGTTATAATCGATGCATTCCTATCATGTCAGATCTTTACCTGTTCATTTATTTTATACATTTTCTTCCTCACAACAGGGATGGCAGCATGCCCACCCCTGGCCAGATCCTAGAACTGACGAGTCGTTTTGTGGATGGTGTGGTGATGGTGTGTGCTGTAGTGAAAGATGGAGAGGTGCGGCTGTACACCTTCTCCCCCATCACCCTGCCACCACCCCTGCAATCAGCCAGCTGAGGAAAGTTTGAAGTGGTTAGAGTTGCCAGCAAACCAAAGTACAAACATGTAGCATGTCACCTTTACTCTGGGTAGTGCTGTGAAGGGTGTTTAGTTTGATACATTTTCTACTACTTGGTGTTATCTATGAAATGTAATTATTTTATGATATGATTTGGTGTTTATAGCAGGAAATATTAAGAGTTTTATTGTGAGAGAACATTTAGCTTGTGTAAACTCATGTACACTTAAACATCAATTTAATAGAGACTATTAATTTGCTGTTTAAAAGGTCCATTGCTTGATAATTGGGGACTGGATACCATGATTTTTCATTATTTTCCTATGGAACACTGTTTGCCATAAATGAAGGTCATGAAGCTGTAGTGACTAGCACTGCATGCTTCATTTGACCAGAACTTCTCACCACTTGCACCACTTGCTCTGCCACCTACCAGTCATTTTTTCAAGCACCAGACTTTTTTAATGATACTGTTCACTTTTCCAAAAGGTGATGTCTTTTCAATAAAATTTTGTTGAAGAAACTGTTACCTCTATCATATACACAGCACTCAGCTGGTCTCTAACTAGTTATGAAGAATGGAGTACAACATTTGAAACCCCCACCCTTTGTTACCATACCCTGCCACCAGGAGGTAGGCAGGGAGGCTCCACACCACTTGTCATCTTGACTGCAGGCATCTTCTTCATTTCTTTGCAACCACCTTGGAAACAGGCATTTTCCAGTGCATTCCTTTGTGCAGGTCTGGAAGCCTCAGAACCTTACAACTAATCCGGGCCGCAAGCTTCCAAGATTTCTTTGTGACCTTTTCAGAGAAATAAGCAGGCAGCAGGGCAGAGCAAAAGATAGCCACTCGCAAGCAGTGATGCAAACATGTTAGGTGAAAATAAGCTGATATGTGTGCATTGCTTTCAATAAAATTTCAAGCATACAGAATTACAGTAAAACCTCCATAAACCGTACTATATGGGGCAAGGTGGCCAACGGTTTATCTGAAAGTTCAATTTACCTGACAGTACACATTTTTGGCCGGTTTTTATGTACATAAACATGTACATTTATTGTTACTTACAGCATATTTATTAGCACATTATAAGCCTCAAGATAGATATTTTACAACATATTTTGTTATTATACATTGTACACAACCCACTAACTGATCACTTAAGAGTTCACTTGATATTACGCAACTACACGCTTAGCATTCACTTACGAGCTTGCTTAACTGTACACAACACACTGGTCACATAAGAGCTAACATAACATTATGCACTGTACTACTAGTGTACTTTTCCTTGTCACTCAAAGTCTGAGTCAAAGATGTTGGCTGGTGGCTCTGGTGTGATATGGAATGGAGTGGAGCTGGACAGACTGGCTGAGGAGGTTGATAAGGGCATTTGAACCATCCAATATTTGGCTTATTCAGGTTCGGTTTAGGGAGTTTTTACTGTATTTACATACAAGTCACTTGTGGGTGAAAACCATTATTAAAACTGTGTAGAGTGAATTGTTTCAAATTAAATGAATAGTAACATTTACTTTCAATGAGTACGGAACAATAAAGCCTTCCAGCAGCGTGCAGCGTTCTGGCAGAGCAGGTAAAGGTGTCTAAATGGGTTTCCTGTCTTGGGCCATGACTTCCAACACATCATTGTGTTCTGGTACATTGCCATAATGCAGTGTGAGGTCATGACTGATACAACCAATTCGTGCTTAAACACTGCAGAGTGGCTTGTATTTGCACAGGTGATGAAATAAAATAGGTCTGAAGAAGTGATATATGGGACAGAATGTGGCCTTAACGTAGTGGATTCTGAGCAGTAGGGCAAGGGACCTCACTCTCGCCTCTGTGAATAATCTGTTACCTGAACAGCTGCTAGATATGCTTCCTACATTATAGTTTCTCCTTGCTCTGTAATCACTAATAACGGAAAATATTTTGTTATATAATATTTGTAGTCTGTCTGGACAGATTAGGATAATATATAAGGATACCTGAGATGTAACACGCCCAAAACACAGAAATAGTGTGAAAATACCAGCAAAGAGATGCTTTGACATTTCATTTCATAACTGCCATATGTACAGCACCATTTAGCAAGTTGTACTAATCATATTTGGCCAACATCATGCATCATTTTGATGTGGAATGTCTTAACCAGACTTTTCTCTAGATGTGACTACAATTAAACAAGAATAACCATTGTGTTTGCCTGTCTCTGCTTTGATCAGAAAAAAGCAAAGAATTGAACCTATATAATTACTTTTATTCAACTGACAATTTCACAAGGCCTGGAAGACTAGCTATTCACTTCTGAATAGCATAAACTTCAAGGAGTGAGCAGTTAAGGCTGCTGCAGTCTCTGTGAGGGACACTTCACCAATGAACTGTAGGACATTTTTTCCCTGGGCAGTACACCAGAGAACTCCGCTGGTCTGTTCTTCAGTGGTCAAGTGGGTGGAGCTCCGAGGTGCCTCAATCCGAGGCTCTTTGGAGAACTGAAAAAGATGCCTTACATGCTCTTTTCTTGATTGAATATTATATAAGTGTGTATTAGTATTCTTACTCTAATGACTCTACCCAGCATTTCTTACCCAAAATTAAACCTTTCATGTGGAGAAGCCACAGAATGCTTGACTTCTGATCCTTCTATTATTTCAGAATGGAGCAGGGCAAACCATGTGCTCATGAGTTCCTCAAAACTCAATTTCTTCATATATCCACTTGACACAACTTTCCTGACCACCATCCCTTTTTTAATGATACTCAATTATCACCTCTCCTCTACCTTAAACATATTTGAACTGTCCTTTGATAAAAATCTCAACTGGAAATTTTACATTGCTTACCAAAACAAAGTCCATGGAGTTCAGTGCTCTGTGTTGCCTCTCTTAATGTTTTTCCTCCTAGTTGCTTACATTATACAGGGACCTTATCCGTCCATGTATGAAGTACTGCTCCCACATATGGAAGCCTCAAATTCAGCTCACACAGCCCTCCTGAACTGAATCGAGGTGATTTTTTTCTTGTTTCATTAATTCCTCCCTTTTAAGAGAATGCCTTAATTCTCACATTCATCATGACAATGTATTTTTTATCGTCATCTGCTGCTCCTTTACACTTTGTAACTGTATGCCTTGTGGTCCCCTCCAACAACCTCACTTCACAAGGCTTTCTGCTTAATTTCACCTTATAAATGCAAGAGTTAGTGAGTATCTGTTCTTTCATCTCTTTTACTAATAAACTCTGGAATTCCCTTCCCATTTCTGTATTCCTGCCAACAACTTCAGCTGTTTCAAAAGAGGAGTATTAAGGCTCCTCAAGAGCTAAATTGCCCAACTCTTTGTTTCCTTCTTGGGAGTGGTACTGAGCAGACTTTTTTTTTTTCCCATAATCAGCCCACGATATGTGAAAAGTGTATTATGTTGTGTTTTATACATTCTTATGCCCTTTTCATCTTTCACACTAATGATCTATATATTGTCTTCCCAGTGAAGTTTTGATTTTTTATACCATGAAAAGGATCAAACCAAGATACAATAAATTTGTGCTCCTCTGATATTCATTGCTGATGACATTGTGCTTCAGTGGAGCTCTGTGTGTCATAATAGATAAGTGAAATCAGGGTTATTTGTGCAGCATATCAGCCTCTTCTGCTGCAGGTGTTAACCTCAGAGCTTGTGTACTTCTACGGCACTAATATTTCTAATAATTTCCCCCCACCTAAAATGTGAAAAATGTATTTTATTATACTACTTGGAAATAAGAAAAAATCAGAAGAAATTTTTATTTTTAATGATGAAGTCTTTTACTCATTACCAGTCTAGGTGCTTGGTATGAACAAAACATTATAAAAATTATGAATACTCAGAGTTGGACATTAGATACCTTAAATGTTTATGGAGGAAATATGTTTAGGTAATAAACATTATGTATAATTCAAAAAGTTATCTTGATACATAGTAGTACATCTGTACATCAGTTATATTTTAGTACATTTGTAAATGCGGTTGAAATACAGTAAAAATTCTCACTATTCTAAGGAAATTACTGAAATCCAAAGTTCTTAACAAAATCCTGGCAAGCACTCTGCCCAAGTTGTGTTCAATGTTCAGTGTTAAAGTTTAGTTTCTTGTGTTTTGGGTGTTTGAATACTCATTGAAGTATATAAATTCATAAAAGTAACTATTTAGAAACAATTCTAAATACGCATATGTAGTATTAAAATACATACGTATTTAGGTAGTACCCAGCTGTACACGCTTAGGAAATAGCATAATTATTTTATAAAAGGTTTGTAAACCAGTGATTCCTTGTTATACTTGGTGATACCTAGTTCATTGCGGATCTTAACCTTGTTTAGTCAAGAAACTGAGGTATCAGT
Organism: Scylla paramamosain; assembly: GCF_035594125.1. NCBI lineage: Eukaryota > Metazoa > Arthropoda > Malacostraca > Decapoda > Portunidae > Scylla > Scylla paramamosain. The sequence continues at coordinate 6,039,959 of NC_087162.1, read as the reverse complement.
AACTGTGGGTTTAAAGCATTCACATATGTTATCGTTTGAAGGAAATAAATAATTAAATCTTATTGCAGTTTAAGTTTTAACACCTGTCAGCTCGTGAATCAGGGACATTCACAACAGAGGGTTCATAGTTTTTATTACCATAGTGTGTGTACAATACATACACATACAATGGGAAGATTGGCTGCTCATAAGCACTGAAAACAAGAATGCAGATAGGGAAAGAGAGAGAGAATTTTTATGTTGATATACGATTGTGAGAGTATAACACGGGCAACGAATCAATTTCGTTAAAGGAAATGTTTGCAGACATTCATGTGTATTTGCTGAGTTTCTTTTTTATGTGGAATTGTTTGGTTTTTGTACGTAGCCTAGTTTATGCTATTAGGTATACGCACAGTCATATTGCCATTTCATTTGTGCTCGTGGATTATAGATTTTAAGGTGTTGAATGGGAAATAAATATATGATAATTTGCTTTACTAATACTATTATCACAGTACTATTACTATTGCTGCCGCTGTTGTTGCTTTTGCTGCTGCTACGTTGCCTAGATACAATTGTTACAGCATTATAAGACTTTCGCACAACAACCTAAACCAAGGATAATATAGGGTGACATAAACACATGGCGGCATCATATTTTATACTGTCATTATTGTGGGCAGAGAACCTTCGCTAAAATAAGGTGTGACCCTGCGGTCGCTATATAACGAACATATTATACATTACATAATATAATCCTATGCATGTAATTTTTATTTAGTAAGAAAATACATGAATAATAAAAAGATAGCTAGTATGTCCAAAACAAGGAATAAGTTGACATTCTTGCAAAAAAATATAAAGAATAATTTGAAACGCCATCGCCATCTTTGTTTACAAGGCAATCAGTGTGGCGGCGAGGATGAGGCAAGGAACAGTAACGCCGCCCGCCGCTGCCAGCCCTGCTTAGCCCACGCCACTCGCACCACACAGACAGCGTGAGTATTGCCACAGGCTCCTCCTTAATGCATTCCTGCCAGCCATGTATGCCTAGGTACTCAGTGTACCACCAGGCGAGACTCGCCCCACAGGCCACCACTGTCCGCCTGCTCTGGGGAGCCTGTGCACCCCGGGTCGCCTTCCTAGGCCCGCCCTCGCTCACCAGGGCTCACTGCACAGGCTTAGGAGTCCTTGTGAGTCCCAAGAGAAAGAATATTTGCTGGCCAGTGTGTGGAATGAGATAGGACTTAGTTATGATTTGAATAAAATTGTTTGTAAGGAAGCTTATTTGATGGCTAATTAGTGGTATGAGAGAACTAGGGTTATGATTTCAATATACATATTTGAAATATTTAACATAAATTTAATGTAATCAGTTTAAAGGTAATTATTTGAATCAAATTTTTTTTTGTTTATTTTATGTATTTATTATTATACCAGTAAGCTCACGAGTTTCTCGTTCAGTAAATTTCTAAAGTTCTTTTTCCATTCTTTCACATATACCTGTAGACACACCTAGAATGTAGATATAAGTGGGGAGAAGTGCCCTCGTTCTTAAGAAGGAGGAGGGGGGGGATGTCCAGGGAGGACAGTCTCACCTGTTAGATTAAGTAATGTTAGGTTAGATTGGTATTTGACCAGAATCACTACAAACTCACTTCAACATTCATGACATGTCTCATTGGCCACAGCTCCTTGTGCTGAGTATTTTGAACCCCATATATATATGTGTTGAAAATTAATAATAACAGCATCAGTGATTTTTGAAAATTGTTCTCATTTACTGGCTTAGATTTAGATTTAATTAGGTTTGGTTTAGTTAGGTTTAGTTTGGTTAGGTTTGGTTAGGTTAGGTTAGGTTTGGTTAGGTTAGGATGCTAGCAGTAAGAGCAAAATCAAGAACATGATGGCCATCACAACAAGAACAGCATTAGTAGTGCAGCTCTTACTTATTTTTGGTGGCAAGAGGCAGTGTTTGGCTCTATTATAGCTCTAGGGTCTATTTTAGCCAAAAAAATAGGAAATATGGTCGTGTGACTCTTAATATTTACCCTCTTTTCCTTATGGGGTTGAGGGGGGGAGGCAGTGAAAATGACAACAGAGTGATTTGCGACAGAAAGTGATGGTAGATTATTTAAAAATGCATTAAAACTTATCAGAAAAAAGTAGTTTCATCCGCCATATGGAGTTTGTTGCTAAACTGGACATTTATGATTAGATTAGTGTCCTTAAGGAGGGGGCCGGTTAGTATAGGTTAGTCACTGTAGACTTTATATGAAACATTACCTAACCTAACTGTTTGCACCCCCACCCTCCCCCATAAGGACACTAATCTAACACATGGAAGCCACAGAACGCCAGACTTCTTATCTCTTAAAAATTTCTGATTAGGGCAAAGCAAACTTAACATTATTAAAAAAACTCAATTTCTCTATCTATCAACTCAACACAACCTTCTAGACAACTATCCCCTCTTCATCAGTGTCACTCATCTGTCCCCTTTTACACTGAACATCCTTGGTCTGTCCTTTACTTATAATCTAAACTGGAAAATTCACATCTCATGTCTAGCTAAAACAGCTTCTATGAAGTTAGGCATTCTGAATCATCTACACCAGTCCCAGCCCCCCAGCTGCTAACTCTGTACAGGGACCTTATCACCCATATATGGAGTATGTTTCACATGTATGGAGGGTTCCACTCATACAGCTATTTTAGATAAGGTGGAATCAAAAGTTTTTTGTCTTATCAACTCCTCTCCTCTAACTGACTGTCTTCAGCCTCTTTCTCATCACTGCAATGTTGCATCTCTTGCTATCTTCTACTGCTATTTTCATACTAACTGCTCTTCTGATCTTGCTAACTGCATGCATTCCCTTCTGCGGCCTTGTTGCACTAGACTTTCTTCTTTCTCTCACCCCTATTCTGTCCACCTCTCTAATGCAATAGTTAACCAGCATTCCTAATTTTTAATTTCCTATTAAACATCTAGAAACCCCCCTTTAGGACAGGGGCACTTCTCCCCATTTAATATTTATTTTATCTTTTAGGTGTAACTAAAGGTATACGTGAAAGAATGGAAGACTGGACCAATAATAAGACCGGGAAAGGACTCTAGAAAATTACCCCTTGTTCTGCTGCACTGAGTATATAACAACATTATACAGCAAAATAATTTGATTTGTAGGAATATGTGCAACATGCATTCTTCTGTGAGATTGCTTTTATTCTGTAGCTATTATATTTATATTGCATCCTCTCAATACTTTCAAGTTACATATTTTAAATGTATCAGGGTATTTCAAGGTACTGTTGTGGCACCACCCACAGCTGACCAGCCACTAGTAACACTCTTAGCTGAGCAGGCAGCAACTCACACAGAGAAGTAGTCAGGACAGTACTCAATCCATCAGCAGGTGCCGTATTGCTGGTGGAAGCAACTTGTAGGGATTGGTGTAGCAGTGGAGTGCAAGGCAAGAAAAACATGCAAAGACTATATGCACAGCACAGCCATATATTTCATAATTAGAGAACAGGGCACAGGTATCTCATGACTTGCAGGACACTACAGGCACCAAACCTTGCACCAGACCAAGCACAGAGTTATAAATGCATGGCATACACCTCCCATACCTACCCAGAATACAAAGTCACTTGGGCGTCCATGCAGAACTTGCATGAAGGAAACACGACCTGACTCGCAAGGTACGACTCATGGCTCACAGTGTGACACGGAGACTACAGGTGGATGCATCAAAGTCTCTTTCAACTGCACTTCCCAGTAGCTGGTACCTAATCCTTACAGCCACAGGACGTCTTCTTCACACGGTCCTTTCTCAGGTCAGCCCTCAGGTGCACAACAAACACTTCACAGAGAATCCACCAGCCTCTGTTCCTCCAGCAGCAGGGAGGTTCCACACCTATCTATAACGTCTATCCTCTGTGACCTTTCTCCTGGCTGGTGCTCCCTCTGGCCTCTACAGTACCTCACACAGGCTGCCACATGTCCAGGTATCAACTCTAGTCACTACATATGCGTCCACTCTTGCCTCAGGTGTGCTCACCATGGCGTCACAGCTACTACCTCAAGACCCCCAGGCACCAGACTCGTCTTGCTGCTGCTGTTGCCTCTGCTGCTCTACTCCATGTCTGCTTTCCTCTATGTCTGGCTGCCAACTCTACAGTATCCTTCCTCTCTTGTGTCTCAGTGCCATCTGACTATCTCATTTACCTGCCTGCTGCCTCTCTCTCCTGCCTGCAAAGAGTGGGACCTGGAAATCAGGTGCCTTCCCACACCTCACTGCATTTGGCTTGAGAGGGAGAGGCCAACAGGCAAGACCGCATGCCGCCTCACAGTAGCGTCCATCCTAGCAACACCACCAGCGTAAGGAGGAGGCAGTAGACACCTGCCGAAACGATAATTACTCCCAGTGAGGTCTAAAGCACTGTTCAGGGGGTGCTGTGAACTTATCATTAAACCCAGCTGTGACCTTACTGAACATTTCCCTTTGTCTCACAACACAAGGGGGCAGTCACAGCCTGCCCTCTAAAGACAACTCTCTTCCTCCACACAAAACTACAAGCACCTAATAACACACACACCCTTCACTCAAAAATTTTAAAAATCATCATGGCGACTCCTACACCAGCCTAGGAGTCCCCATCTGGGGAGGGGACCATAAATGTTCACAGGTCGGACTGCCTTTCTATCGACAACCCTAAGTGTCTTGACACCCCCCTCAACTTTTTCTTCATTAACTTCTGCAACATTCGTGGTCTAAGATCTAATTTTCAATCTGTACAACACCACCTCTCCTCTTCTAAACCTCACCTTCTTTTCCTCACTGAAACTCAGGTGTCTGAGGCAACTGACAGTAGCCCCTTTTCTGTTCCCTCTTACTTTCTCTATCCTCATTTTCGATCCAAAGCTGGATGCTGCGTTTATGTGTGCAATGACTTAACCTGCTCTCATACCCACGCTCTTGAATCTTCCGAGTTTTCCACCTTCTGGCTATGACTACAGAGTCACTTTCAAACTAAATTTATCTGTGCTGTATACCTTTCACCTAACTCCTCTGACTATAAGAAATTCTTCGACTACTTAACTTCCAAAGTGGAGCACATTCTGACCCTCTTCCCTTTTTGCAGAGATCTCCATTCTTGGAGACTTCAATGTTCACCACCAGATTTGGCTTTCCTCTCCCTTCACTGACCATCCTGGTGAACTAGCCTTCAACTTTGCTATCCTCCACGACCTAGAGCAATTGGTGCAACACCCTACTCGTATTCCTGACCGTCTTGGAGATACGCCCAACATTCTTGACCTTTTCCTGACCTCTAATCCTGCTTATGCTGTCACCCTTTCTTCTCTGTTGGGCTCCTCCGATCACAATCTCATATCTGTATCTTGTCCTATTGCTCCAGTCCTTCCTCAGGATCCCCCTAAGCGAAGATGCCTCTGGCATTTTGCCTCTGCTAGTTGGGGGGACCTGAGGAGGTATTTTGTTGATTTTCCTTGGAATGATTACTGCTTCCATGTCAGAGACCCGTCTTTGTGTGCTGAGCGCATAACAGAGGTGATAGTGTCTGGCATGGAGGCATACATTCCTCACTCTTTTTCTCATCCTAAACCTTCTAAACCTTGGTTTATCACAGCTTGTTCTTGTGCTATACATGATAGAGAAGTGGCCCACAAAAGGTACTTAAGCCTTCCATCACCAGAATCTCATGCACTTTATATTTCTGCCCGGAACCATGCCAAGTCTGTTCTCCAACTAGCCAAAAACTCCTTCATTAACAGAAAGTGTCAAACCTTTCAAGATCTAACTCCCCTCGTGACTTCTGGCATCTAGCCAAAAATATCTCCAATAACTTTGCTGCTTCTTTCCCTCCTTTATTTCAACCAGATGGCACCACTGCTATCACATCTATTTCAAAAGCTGAACTCTTCGCTCAAACCTTTGCTAAAAACTCTACCTTGGATGATTCTGGGCTTGTTCCTCCCTCTCCTCCACCCTCTGACTACTTCATGCCACCTATTAAAATTCTTCGCAATGATGTTTTCCATGCCCTTGCTGGCCTAAACCCTCGGAAGGCTTATGGACCTGATGGGGTCCCTCCTATTGTTCTCTGAAACTGTGCCTCTGTGTTTTTCACCTTGCCTAGTCAAACTCTTTCAGCTCTGTCTGTCAACATCTATCTTTCCTTCTTGCTGGAAGTTTGCCTACATTCAACCTGTTCCTAAAAAGGATGACCGTTCTAATCCCTCAAACTACCGTCCTATTGCTTTAATTTCCTGCCTATCTAAAGTTTTTAATCTATCCTCAACAGGAAGATTCTTAAACATCTATTACTTCACAGCCTTCTATCTGATTGCCAGTATGGGTTCCGCCAAGGCCTCTCTACTGGTGATCTTTTGGCTTTCCTTACTGAGTCTTGGTCATCCTCTTTTAGAGATTTTGGTGAAACTTTTGCTGTTGCCTTGGACATGTCAAAAGCTTTTGATAGAATCTGGCACAAAGCTTTGATTTCCAAACTACTCTCCTACTGATTCTATCCTTCTCTCTGTAACTTCATCTCAAGTTTCCTTTCTGACCATTCTATTGCTGCTGTGGTAGATGGTCACTGTTCTTTTCCTAAATCTATTAACAGTGGTGTTCCTCAGGTTTCTGTCCTGTCACCCACTCTCTTCTTATTATTCATTAATGAATAATAACCAAACTTCTTGTCCTATCCACTCCTATACTGATGATACCACCCTGCACTTTTCCACGTCTTTTCATAGATGTCCAACCCTTCAGGGGTAAACATTTCACACAGGGAAGCCACAGAATGCTTGACTTCTGATCTTTGTAAAATTTCTGTTTGGGGCAGAGCAAACTTGGTATTGTTCAATGCCTCAAAAACTCAATTTCTCCATCTATCAACTCGACACAACCTTTCAGACAACTATCCCCTCTTCTTCAATGACACTCAACTGTCCCCCTCTTCTACACTGAACATCCTCGGTCTGTCCTTTACTTATAACCTGAACTGGAAACTTCACATCTCATCTCTAGCTAAAACAGCTTCTATGAAGTTAGGTGTTCTGAGACGTCTCCGCCAGTTTTTCTCACCACCCCAGCTGCTAACTTTTTACAAGGGCTTTATCTGTTCATGTATGGAGTATGCATCACATGTCTGGGGAGGTTCCACTCATACTGCTCTTCTAGACAGGGTGGAATCAAAAGCTTTTCGTCTCATCAACTCCTCTCCTCTAACTGATTGTTCAGCCTCTCTCTCACTGCCGCAATATTGCATCTCTAGCTGTCTTCTAACGCTATTTTCATGCTAACTGCTCTTCTGATCTTGCTAACTGCATACCCCCCCTCCTCCCACGGCCTTGCTGCACAAGACTTTCTTCTTTCTCTCACCCCTATTCTGTCCACCTCTCTAATGCAAGAGTTAACCAGTATTCTCAATCATTCATCCCTTTCTCTGGTAAACTGGAACTCCCTGCCTGGCTCTGTATTTCCACCTACTTATGACTTGAATTCCTTCAAGAGGGTGGTTTCAAGGTACTTATTCATCAATTTTTGACTACTACTTTGACCCTTTTACGGGACTGGCATTTCAGTGGGCATTTTTTTTTTTTATTGGGTTTTTGTTGCCCTTGGCCAGTGTCCATCCTACATAAAAAAACGTTACTTATGTTATTCTTGGCATCATTATACGGAATTGGATTATTTAGTTATTATTATGAAATATAAAGAAAACTTAAAAAGTATAAATTTATACCAAGCTTGGGATATGATGTAAAGGGATTAATGAATGCAGGACAGAGCATGGAACAGAACACTGGCAAGACAACAACTGATGGTACTTTGCTTGGCAGGCTCAGAGATGCTACTATGCCACTGTGTAGGTGGTGTAATGCATTGGTGCAAGTTCAAGACCCTCTTAAGGGTGAAGGAAAATTTGACACCGAATTAGCTGGCCTTGCTCCAGGTGGACTAATTAAGTGTTGAGCACTGTAATGCCTGGAAAAGTAGTTTGAATTTATGCAGACAATTTATTTCCTTAAATGCCTCCTATAAGTCAAAAGAATTTTTTACATCCATAGGTTTGATGTGTGTTTTCTATAAAAAAAAAAAAAAAAAAAAAAATTGCTAGTTTAAGGGATTCACACATTGAAAAAAAATGTAAACAATTCTTTTTGTTCATAAAATCTGTATAATAGATTTCTTCCAATAAGAAAATCAACACTTGGAAAACAAGTAGCATTTAAATGGCATTTACTGTCCCAGGAACTTATCATAAAGTAAGAGGAGTTTTCATTTCCACACATATGGTATACTCTTGGTAGCTGCCACACCAGTGATGTAAAGATAGATTAATAATAATAATAATAATAATAATAATAATAATAATAATAATAATAAAAAGGAACATAAATAAAAAAATAATAGATAAGTTAATAAATGAAACTGATATTACAGTATCCACATATACTACATAAAAAGGAACTCCCTTGGAAAATGAAATTCTTCCAAACAAAACACTTAGAAAACATAATTTAAGCAAACAATTTACTGCCCAAAAAACATTGCATAAGTTTTTATTTATTTATTTATTTATTTTTCCTTATAGACTGGTTATACTTTTTTATATTTTTTATTTTTATTTATTTATTTATTTATTTATTTATTTATTTATTTATTAATTATTGTTAGTATTATTATTATTATTATTATTATTATTATTATTATTATTATTATTATTATTATTATTATTATTATTATTATTATATTTTTATTTATTTATTTATTTTTTTGTCATACTAGTGGTATAAAAAGGGATATTTCTTGCAAAGTCTTTAAAATTCAGAACTCATTATTTACTTTTAACTGAAAGGACTAGTGGTATGATCAGTAAGCTAAGAAATGACAACATGGATTCAGTTTTTTTAAAATCCTGTTAAAACAAGAAAATATTATTATTTTTAATCTTGATTTCTCCTGGGCTCAGTAGAATTAGGATGAAATAGACAATATTGTAAGGATTAGGAGTAACAGATTTGATAAAGTTAAATAGATTTAAATAGATGCTGGCCATAACAGGTGTGTTGGTTACTTAGTCTCAGTCCATTTTGTTTCTCTTTCTGGTACAGATTGTATGTGATATACAGTGTGTTCTTATCAGATCATGATAATTGGTGGGTATTTTATCATAAGATAGTAGAGAAGGTAACTCAAGATAGTAGAGAAGATAACTCAGTATACTTTCTTTTTCTTTTTTCTTTTTTATATTAATTATCTTGCCCCTAATACACCTGTGACTGCTTCCTAAGATTAATACTTCAACACACACACACACACACACACACACACACACACACACACACACACACACACACACACACACACACACACACACACACACACACACACACACACACACACACACACACACACACACACACACACACACACACACACACACACACACACACACACACACACACACACACACACAAAAGAAAATCTGGTTATTTACACTTTATACGATTTAGACTGAATGTGTTTAGTTTATTTATTTGTTTTTTTTTATATATAGGTATAGTAAGATGGTTCAGTTGCTTATTTGATAATATAGCAGTTGTATGCAGCCTTAATACAGCCTCTATTAAGTCTAACCTGACCTAACCACATACCTTTCTGGCTAGATAGGGGCTCATCTTAAGTTGCTGCTTGAGTCTTCATTGGCAGGTCCATCTGGTTTTCATCCACCCAAGCAAGGCTTGTAATTATGGGTGATCATGGTAAAGAATTACCAGCCATAATGTTTCCCTTTGTGTTTCCCATTCAAGCAAGCCTCACAGCACTGGGGGCTCCACTGATGTGATGTGAGGAAGATATTGCAGTCACAAAAGAATATTTCAGAAGCTGCTTCAGTCTTGTAGGAAAAATTTTATCAAGTCCTAGTATAATCAGGTGCTCACCCAGCACACCGAACATATCCAGGAGTCGCAGTCATTGTCTCTAAACTGGATTAAAATTCATATCATGCCTTGAAGTGATTGCCTAGTGAATCTACTTGTGATTGTTGGCTATGGCACAGCTCCTTTACATATGTCTGCTTCACACAGAGTAGCAGGCACTGATGCACTTATGTGGGTGTTTTCATGGCACAGTCCTGTGATGTAGTGGTGAGGGGCAGGTCTCATGAGACTGAGGTGTTATTTTAGCATTCCATGTTGGTATGGAGAATTTATGAGGAGGAAACCCATTTATCCAAATTTTTCATTTTTCCTGTTCCATTCAGCTTAGAGTGGGACTTTGCTGTACCTTTATTTATACAAGCTAGGGAAAAAATTGTTAATTTCTGATTGACTTCTTCTTTATGACTTAGACTAAATTTAATTATTATTCTTATTGTTCTTAGCAAATGTGTTTTGTAACAAATTTGCAAATTTTTGTTGTGCAGATGTCTTTGGACGGCCAGCTGGAGGGGGGGCAACAGAACCCAACCGAGGCCCAGCAGAGCCTCAACAGTTTCTGGCCCAAGGTCACTGAGGACATCCAACAACTCACACAGGTTGGCATAACTTGATGTATTGCTGCATGTAATCTTTGCTTCACAATGTGATTCATGCCTTATATGAGACATCTAGAATCACAGTAGTGTAATCATCACCACGGGAAATGGAGTTAATGGTGCCCAGCCTGCTGATGTTGGGGAGATATACTCTTATAATAAGGAAAATGACTTTATTGCTGGGATCATAAAAACACAAATTCATCATGACAAGACAAAGCAAGCTTTGGTGAGGAGCTGGGCAACATTAACTTAATTTTCTCCACATTAGCACTTACGCTGTTGTGAGTCTAGATGCCTCGTATAATATCATAGCGCTGTGTTGGTTGGGCAGTAATGTGAGGTGTACAAAGGAATATTGAAGCACCTTACTTAGATGAATCACTCCTGGAAAATAATAACAATCTGTAACCTTTTAGGATAAATAATTTAAATTATATAATATTGCATTTATTTAAATCATGAGTTCGTTTTACAAATTTCAACTTTACTGTTTATGTAGGAATCGTTTTGGAAGCTGTTTTGGTTATGCGACAGGTGATGGAAAGTTATAATTAATGGCTCTAAATCTTAATGGGGCCAAGTAATTAGTGAGGTATCACAGTAATTAGTTTTGGGAATCTTGTCATTTATAATGTACAAGATGTGGACAAAAAGTATCTGATCTCGAATTTGTTAGCACAAAGTAATAATGCATGAGCAAAATCCACATGGGTTTTAGGTGACCTGAGCATGCACAAAAAATTTCATGTCTATAAGTGGTGTCAGTTGCCTGCAGTGATGCGTTGAGTACAGACATGAAGACAGTGCTGTGTGATTTTTCTTTTTGAGTCAAGGTAACTGAGTGCATTGAACAAAGACACTGTATCAAATTCTGCCAAAAACTTAGTGATATTCAAGTGCAGACTCTCAAGAAGATTCAGAGGGCCTTTAGAGATGATGCTATGGGAAAAACACAAATAGAGGAGTGGTACAACCAGTTCAAAGATGGCTGCACCTCAGTGGACAGTGAGCCACGTTGTGGCAGACCATTGACTAGAAGAAACAATGAATTAATTGCAAAGATTCAAGGAAAAGTCTATGAATATCATTGTTTGACTATTGAGGAGATTGTTGGTGAAGTTGGAATCAGCCATGGGTCAGTTCAGTTAATTATAACAAGATATGATCATGAGGAGGGTGTCAGGCAAATTCATAACAGAGTTGCTGTCAGACCAGCAGAAAGAAAACAAAGGAAATCTTCCAGGATGTGCTGGAGTGTGCTAGCCAAGATCAAAACTTCAGGAACACTGTCATCACTGGAGTTGAGACATGGGTGTATGGCTGTGACCCTGAAACAAAATTACAATCATCCTGATGGAAGCATCCATCTTTGCCAAGACCAAAGAAAGCAAGACAGATTTGCAGCAATGTTAAACTGATGATGACCTGTTTTATGACAACAGAGGTATTGTACACCATGAATATGCACCACAAGGTCAGACAGTTAACAAACAATACTACCTGTGGGGGGGTTCTTCTCTGCCTTCGTGAAGCTGTGCAGCAAAAATGATCTGACCTGTGGGCAGCAAAGAACTGGCAACTCCACCATGACAATGGTCATCCAAGCATTCCTCATCAAGCATAACACACCACTTATTTGTCAGGCTTCCTACACTCCAGATTTGGCTCCTTGTGACTTTTGGGTATTCCCAGAGCTCAAAAATACATTCAAATGGAGAAGATTTCAGTCAACAGAGGACATTAAGCAAAATTTGACGGTACATCTCTACAGCATCCCAAAAAGTGATTTTCAGAAATGTTTCCATCTGTGGCAGGAACATTGACAGAAGTGTGTAAACTCCAAAGGCGAATACTTTAAAGGAGACTAAATAAAAATGATGAGTCTTTTAATATTACTTGTTTTTTGGCCAAAGTTCTGATACTTTTTGACTACACCTCGAGCATTAATGATCCAGATAATGGGATTAGTAACAGTGTTAGCAGATTCATTGATGACACAGAGATCGATTAATTACGTTCGATTTAGATGCAGTCATTCTACAGACAGATTTACAGAGGATGAATGAATAGACAGATGAATGGCAAATCCAATTTAGTATCAGCAAATGTAAAATACTTAGCATAGGTAGAGGAAATCCTTAAAATAGTAGAGAGTAAAGAATGAGGCTCTGGTAAGATCAGAGGACAAAAAGATTTCTTTGCCAGAGGAAATAATGCACAGAAGGCAGAAACAAAGCAAATCCCTTTATGCAAAAAAGGAAAACAATATCAAAGCTAAAGTGTGGCAAAGTTGCAAGCATAGATGGAATAACTGGAAAATGTTACAGTATGTTGTAAGTCTCTTACACTGGAGCAGAAAATGGAAATTCTAGACTGATATGAAAAGGGATAGAAAACCTCTGTGATCACCCAAGCTGCAGGACTGAAGGAGAGCACTCTACGCATTGTGCGACAGAATGCAGACAAGATAAAGGCAAGTGTATAGGCTGGGACATCAAAATCAGCCCAGAGATGGAGATGGGGGATGGAGAAAATGCTGACAACATGGATTGAACATGAAAACAAGACAAGTGTCCTCATCAGCATGGCCATCATTCAAGAGAAGGCCAAGAGTCTAATGCATGATATTGGGACTAAGGAAGAAGCTAAAAACTTTCAAGCAAGTTGTGGGTGGTTTCACAAGTTCAAGAAATGCCAAGGATTCCACAACATCAAGATGATGGGAGAATCAGCATCTGCAAACACCAAGGCAGCAAAAACATGAAGGAAGGAGAATGTTCAGCTAAGCAAGTTTTTAATCTTGATGAAACAGATTGGGCGTTGACAAAGAATAACCTGCGCATTGCATTGGCCAAAATAAAAGATGGTCTGACAGAGTTGGAAGAAATTGACCCCAACATTGATTGCAGTTTGTTGGTAGCAAGAAATGTCATGGGCATTATCTGCTACTCTGAAATATTAAAAGATCTGGAAAAGCAACAAATTCAGCCCACAATGTTTAGTTATTTTAAAACTGCAAAGCAACAAGAAAAGTGGATGAATCAGAAGTGGTATGTGTGGAAGGACACGGTGTCAGGAGAGAAGTGGAAAAAAGCGGAAAAGTGAAAGAAAGCAACTTTAATGACTCAGAAGTGGGTGACCCTGAGGAAGTGGATGCCTCTGAGGAGGTGGAAAAAGAGGATTAGTGATGTGTGTGCATGGAGAAGAGGGGGGCAACAGTGGAGGTGGAGGAAGATTAGTGAGATGTGCCACGCATGTGTGTGTGTGTGTGTATGGCGAAAGAAGCAGTTTGTGTGTATGCCTCTGGAGGACATGTGAGTAATTAAGCAGTTATCATAAATAAGGTTATAAAAGTTCAACATTATGTTTATGTAGTATGTTTACTAACCAAATAAAGAAATTTTTGTGATATACTTAGTGGTGTTTCATGGTCAAATCCCTGCATCTCAACCATATATATTAATTCTAATGGCACAATTACTTTCTAATTATGCTGTTTTAATGAACCTATATGTCATATAAATAGGGATTTACCTATACTTATGTAAAGCTCTTAATTCATAATTTTGCTCATCTCTGTGTCATCTTCATGTTTCCTTCCACCTCTTTCTAACTTAACAAAACAATACCATTTCTGTTCCATTGTACCATTTTCGTATCTATAGAAAAGCTTTAGTTCCTCTTTACATTTGTTCATTGTATCCTTTTCAAAGTTCCTTTCTTCTGTGTGTGTGTGTGTGTGTGTGTGTGTATATATATATATATATATATATATATATATACACACACACACACACACACACACACACACACACACACACACACACACACACACACACACACACTTTTTTTTTAAAGAAATCTTGTAAGATATTTGAAGAGGATTGAAGAGGAAAAGTGTTGCTAGAACCAAAAGCTGATAGGCACATTGAAATTATGATTAATATCACTATTAAAACTGAACTGCGGTTATTACGTTTAAACATTAATATGGTACTCTTTAGCTCTTAGTATGACTATTAAGCACGACTTTCCTAACCCACTCAGAGTGACCTGCGACAGCAAGAGCTCCCCCTTGCTAGGATAAAGAGGATAATGAAATTGGATGATGAAGTGAAGATGATTAGTGCTGAGGCACCAGTCTTGTTCAGCAAGGCAGCAGAAATATTCATCACTGAACTCACTCTACGTGCCTGGATACATACTGAAGACAATAAACGGAGAACTTTACAGGTGGGATTATACAAGATGGTGAGTTTGAGTGAAGCTAGATTAATGAGCAAGGGAGCCTGGAATGATCTATGGAAGACAGACTATGTTGCAGATAATAATGACATGGACCTAAGTATTTAGAATTGTGCAAGGCATGTATGGGACAGGGTGTGTGTAGTGTTTTCTGTTGGCCACTACATACTGCTGGGGTCCTGAGCCTCAGACAGTAAGAAGGGGGAGGGGAAAACCATATAACAGATTTTAAAAGTAAAGGAAATATTTCATTGCATATGTTCCAAAATATGTTTCCAGATTATGTAAATTTCAGAATTGTAAATTGTTGCTTATTGGTTTGTAAATTATTGAAAATATTTTTTGAGCATTCTGTTTTTTCTTTTGTCATTGCACTTATTGTGAAGATTAGTCTATGAAAACTGAGGCTGCATTACTACCTGGAAACTTAAGTAATAAAGAAAAATATAAATATAGATTTGTAAAGAATGGAAAGTTGCTGATAATGCTTTATTATTAACTTCATATCTCCTTCATATCTAGGTTGTTGATAGTGCTCCTGTCATATCTCCTGTCTGTGAGGATTATTTAAAAAAGACAATGTTGTTTTATTGTATCATTGACATCATCCCTCCTTCTTGCAGAGAAATGACATTGCCATGGCCATCACCAAGTATGACCAATTTGATTTTCTCATTGACATTGTGCCAAGAGATGAACTTAAGCCCACGAAGAGTCGAGATGATGGGAACCGTGCTGGAGTCCCTGCAGACCAGGTGTGTTCGCTGATGCTATTGGCGTCATTCAGTGTACAGAGGGCTGAAATGTGAGAATGGAATGATAATATGTGGATATGGTGTCTCATGGTGTGTGTGTGTGTGTGTGTGTGTGTGTGTGTGTGTGTGTGTGTGTGTGTGTGTGTGTGAACTGTTATAATAAACTGGTTTTCTAGAAACAAGAAGTAAATAATTCTTGAATCTTAGGCTTCCTGATTGCAGTCACAAGAAAAAATCCTTGCTGCTGTTCAAATGTAGCATCTCGTCTCCCTTTAACCAATATAGTGTTGTGCCTTGTCAGAGATAGGGGTTTTGTCAGGTTGCAATTTTTTCATTTTTTTTTTTTTTTGTCCCTTAAAATGAGGAAAAATAACAAATCGTTTGATATAAATATTAATCCCATGCCATGGATGGAAGTGTGGCTGCCATACTATTTTGATTCTTGGATTTTTTTCCTTCTCAAAGCTCATGACATCAAGGTAGTGATGTGGAATTTTATTTTTATATTTTTTAAAGCTTTTATTCTCACCTTTGTGTACACTATAGTGTGTGTAATAAATAAGTACTTCTTTATATTATAAATATGGTGGAACCTTGGTTCTCAAACTTAATTCATTCCTGAATACTGTTCAAGATCTGAAATGTTTGAAGCTGTTTTCCCCATAGGAATCAATGTGAAATGATTAATCTGTTCTCAGACACCAGTCTACACTGTTTTAGCAGCTTATGACAGATGCTCCCTCAGCAAAGACGGCTGCTTCATATCTCCAACTCACAATTATTTATCTGGAAAGGATGTGATGAATGAACTTAGTGATATAGAACTCATCAGAAGATACTGTTTAGACCTTGCAGGTATTCTCTTTGTCACCAGTCTAGTGAGGGAAGCCTTACAGAGGGACACAGTGAGAAGCAACCCACTTACTGTCAAAATGAAGTTGATCACAACACTTAGACATCTTGCTGCTGGGAAAAGCTACTAGAAAAATGCAGTTGTGCAGTAGTGATGGCATTAGGGGTCTTCGAGAGATCCACAGATGGGTCAGAATTACTCCTGAACGCCGAAAACTGTTTGTTTACATTGAAGCTTTTCAATGAGATCACATTTACCTTATTTCAAACACTGAATTACTGTCTTACACTGTGTATCTTCTCTAAATATATGAAAATAAAGTAGATATTTATAGAAACTATAAATTAGTAATAAAAGGCAGCTTTTGCTATGTCTTTTAATATTTGAAATCAAGTAACTGTTGAAGAACCAAATTATGGTACCACAACCAAAGCAATAATGAGTTCAAAATTGAAAACTGAATTGTTCAAAAAGGGAGGCATTTAGTAACCGAGGTTCCATTGTACCTATAAATAAACAAGAATTGTACATTCAAGAAAATGGTTGGATGTACATCTGGCAACACTTCATGTCCCAAGGCTTTGGCTACTACATCCACAGTTCTCAAAGAATAGAACATACTATGAATTTTATGACTCAGTTTTCTATTCCAGTTACTATGAAGTCTTGTTTCCTATTTTTTATGTCTTATTGATTTTAGATTTTAAAAGTAATTTCTCAGGAGAAAATAACTTACTTTTTTATGTGATGATTTTTGGGGAAACACAACAGTTCACCCTTTGTATCCAACTCTGCAACATTTTTAACCAAAATCTTTATCTCTCTCCAATACCGTAGCTTTCAATTTCATTTTATTGCATTACTATTATACGCATGTTGATGTAGGCATTGAAAAAACAAAATCTCCAAATGTCTCAGTTCCAACAGAAGTATTCAGTTTATAATAACTCCAAGCCAAAAAGATAGGTATATATATATATATATATATATATATATATATATATATATATATATATATATATATATATATATATATATATATATATATATATATATACTAAACACTGCATTGGTTAAGGGAGATCTCTGCCTGGTTATTATGATGGTTTTTGGAAACATATTGCTAGATTATTGTGTGGACTTTGGGAACTTGCTTAATTATTTGGTTTACAGCATTATTTCCAGATAGCTCAGCACTACCAAGCTGTACTTCAGTCAACAGCCAACAACAGTAACAGTAGCTCTCAGACTGTGCAGCCAACCAGTGTTCAGCCACAGACAATTCAGATTGTGCATGCTGGTGGACAGACACCCTCTGTTCAGGTGAGTATGGTGGATGTCATTACTAAGACACATGTGATGTGCTTTACTCTTCATCTTTCACATCTTCCATGACTTCAGTTACTCATAATGCAAGAACATGCAGTATTAGATCCTGGTGTTAATGAACTGTTGAAGCACTTTAGGATTATATGCAATACCCAGGTTGTAAATGATGTCTTGTATGTGGCAGACTTATGATGACACCTAAGTAGGCAAGATGGATGGAAAGATAAGGGAGAGGGTAGTGAAAGGCAGGTGCATTATAGAATCATTTGCAAGTATTATGAGAGGGGAGAAATATGTCATGTAGGTGAAAAGATCAGTTAAAGGAGTAATAGTTGGAAAGTGGTGTTAGTAGAGGTGGAGTACTTGAGCAGACAAGGAAATATTTGGATAGGGTGAGGTGGAAGCTTTCCTGCTATGGGCACCCCTTGGGACACCAGAGGGAGTGAGGTGTCAAAGACAGATAGCCATCATGTAGGAACATACTTGTCTGAAAATTAAGATGCTTCAGTTTTTACAAAATGCATTCCAGTCTCATATAATTTGCTTTCATTAATCACTGGTTTTGTTCTATTTTATAAACTTTGCTGTAAATGTTGAGTTCAAAGACATTGATATAGCCAGTGGTTACCTGACAACTCTCTCTTGGTTGATGACAAGCCGTACATGAAATTTTTGGAATAGAGTTAATACAATTTCTTGTCTGAATATCAATTAGCCACCTGTTGATAATTATATGGTCTTAATAAACTAAAACTATTGCATAACATGTATGCTGTAAGAAGGTTGTCACCAATGGCTATTTATTAATGTGTTGCAGACTTCCAGTCCATGGTTCACAGTTCTGGCAGAATGTTTTAGAAATTATTATTGTAGTTGATCATTATATCTCCCATTAGTGAGATATACTGCATGCTGAGTGTGACAGTAACCAGGTGCTTTACAACACTAATCACCTTTAGGGCAGCCCAGTCATAGTTTTGAATATTTTTGCGGAGGGAACCATTTGATTGTAATGAAATAGATAAGAGCACCCATATATTGGTTCCTGCAGTCATCTGGCACCACAACAGCATCCACCACACAACCCCAGCAACAGGGTCCTCAGATCATTCAACTGCAGGCACAGACTCAGCCGCAGCAGAACCAAGCCCAGGCTCAGCAGTCACAGCAGACCTCAGGTGGCATCCAGATCATCCAGCAGATCATTGGACCTGACGGACAGATCCAGCAGATACCAGTGAGTGCTGTTGTGATATATGGTCAACTTTTGCCCTATTCTGCATGAAACTGTTCAGTTTTGAACTGAGTTTAAATGTGACAATTTTACTAACATCCATAAGTATTAAATGTTGTTACCTTGAAGGTATTGAACCAACCATAGTTACTTAAGGAAAAGCTGAGTGGTGTATGCTTCAGGTTTTTGGCACTTTCCCAAATTTTTATACTTGAATATTTTCAGTTATCTTATGAATTTGTTTTTCTGTAAGCTGATTTTCAAGAAAGATCTAATAATGATATGAAACCACTAATTCTTAAAAAAGTTGTGGAAACATGAAGTTAACAGGAAGTGAATGCTTAGTGGGACAGCCAGTGGAGATGTGGTGGGTGGTGACAGTCATATGGACAAGCTTACATTGATAACAATGTTCATTCAGTTAACAATTTTCTGAAGAGTTGATAATTCAAACTTTTATTTTTTATATTTTATTTTATTTATTATTTTTTTCTGCTCAAGGTAAGGCAAAAAGAAAAGGTGATTGACAATAGCATTAATATGAAAAATTTGTGAAAGTGGCAAAATATTCTCTCTCTCTCTCTCTCTCTCTCTCTCTCTCTCTCTCTCTCTCTCTCTCTCTCTCTCTCTCTCTCTCTCTCTCTCTCTCTCTCTCTCTCTCTCTCTCTCTCTCTCTCTCTCTCTCTCTCTCTCTCTCTCTCTCTCTCTCTCTCTCTCTCTCTCTCTCTCTCTCTCTCTCTCTCTCTCTCTCTCTCTCGAGTTCTTGGGAAAAAATTCAACCCGCCCCATTCTGTATGGGTCAGATCCAGTTGACGCCCCAGCAACTTCAAATGATAAAGCTGCAGATGTCGGGAGCCACTCAGCAGCCCATCATCATCCAGACAGCTCCCATCCAGGCTGTCACACAGCAGGCTCAGACAGTGGTAACATCACAGCCACAAATCATTCAGCTTCAGCAGGTTGGTTCTTATTCTGCAGTAGCTGATAAAACTGAGTTTTCTATATTTTTAGAATAGAGGTCGGTAAAAACAGTATTTAAACTTTGTTAAGAATTAGGGTTGAGTGTATGCAGTGATGGACAGTATTCTGATACATGTATTGGCCATAGATATTGATTAGTACTTTTGTACTGGTGTTGTTATTGGCTTAGCTAGTGTCAGTATATCAGTATCACAAAGGTCTTCCTCAAAATGCATTGGAAGAATAAATTTTGATACATTAACATGAATATTCTGTTGGTCAGTACATTATGTTATGTTACATGAAAATATCCTAATTAGAATTTTAAATATATGTGGTAATTATATAAGTCAGGAAATACATTTATGTTGCAGTCAGTCTTCATTACATAAAAAAAAATAAAACAACAAATTTACATATTGGTGGCATATCTTCTTACAATAAAGTATTGGTGATATATTTGTATTGGTGTAACAATCTACAAAGAACTGATATATCAGTGTCACGCAAGGCAGTTTTCAGTTATTGATATATCAGTATTGCTTTAGACTATTCTGTATCAATGCCCATCACTGAGTACATGACATTTGGTCTAGAATTACAGTAAATAATAAGTGATGGTCTTTTTTAGTGGTGTGTATTTTAGAAGAGAAGTCATCAGTTTCAGAGGATTTTTTCTCCATAGCCATCTTGATTTGTAGGTGAAGTGGTGTGAATCTTAATGAAAGTTCAACTTTACTTACACATTTGGAACTTGTAGATCTAAATGGTGCTTATTTGAGGCATCTGTAATTAAAGAGGCATCCCCACCAAACACTTACTAGGAAAAGTAATAATGATAGTATTAAAATAAAAATTTTAATAATTGCAGATTTCCTTTAATATTGAAACAAATTAAATAATTAAAAGATCTTGTTAATCTTATTTTTCTTTTGATGCAATTTTCAATATTATCATCATAATGCACTAAGATAACAATATTCACCTTATCAGAGTGTAGTGGTTTAGGGAGACATGCCAGGGAAGGGTTAAAAGTTGGTGATTGTCATCTCTTTGCCTTCCTTTCTAACTTTTTCCACTTTTTTGCACACTTATGATGCACATCATTGGATCCCAGGACCTTATACACAAAGATTCTTAAGTGGAGGGATTGGACAAAAGTTAAACTATTTGATTTCTTGGTTAAAGTTCCCAAAAGTCCTTAATATTGTGCTTAGTGCACTGAAAAGTTAAGCATGGTGAGGCATGTACTTATTATATTTATAGCATTCAGGAATGGAAGGTGGCTGACCATCAGAAAGCCCAAGACTGCCATGTCAAGAATTATCAGCCCTATTATAGATGTTTTTAGTGACCTGAGCAACTCTGAACTGTTGAAAAAAATGCTGATTAGATCATGCAGTAGTGTTATTTGTGACAGTTTTGGTGGGAGATGACTTGGAGAGATCTGCTGATATGATTGCTGCACTGATATCAGAAATGAAAGTGGTAATTACACTGCCAACTGAAAAATGCAGTCTCTTCTCCACCAGGCATCCCCTGTGTCCTTTTGTTGCCATGGGCATAATTTACTTTCTTGGTAATAGAGGCCCATGTATCTTTTTTTGTGCTGCTTAGTTGAATGTTGGACTAAATTTGCTCTTTAGGAGACTTCTTCCTTCATATACCAGCTAGAGAAGAACCATCAATCCAGTTAGTTTTCCTGTTATGGGCTTTTTTTTTTTTCAGTCTTACGAGTTAGTTATTTATTCCTTACTTAAAAAAAAAAGGACACAGGGATTGGAATTGCTGAGTCAGAGCATCATGGGCTCAGGGTTGTAAACAGAGACAAAATACCTGAATTTATTGTTGATGTAATTTGCTTATAAAAGACCAAAAGAATGCATTCAGATCCTTACAAAATGAAAGGTAAACAAATACATATTTGTTATTCCAAAAATGTAAGAGGCTTATCCCAAACTAAAGTACAGTTTTAAGATAGTACATACAGCATCAAGCAGAACTCTGAACATAATTATAAGAATCTTTGTGCATAGAGGCCCAGGTACTTCTGTCACAATGTCACTACTTGTAAAATAAATTTTGTCACTGAATTTCATGATTAATAAGAAAAAACAAGTGTGAAAGAATGATTTGCCCCGTTAATGTAGCACACTTATTCTGGTGGCACTCCACACTTGCTCATTGGCTGGGGTGAGAGTTGTGGGCATGCAGGACTTGCTGATTTTGCAAGGGAGCCTTCAACATACTTGTCTTGCATTGTCAAATAAAACTCCTGATTTTAATTGTTTGGTACTCAGTTCACATGGTTGATTCTTGTGTAGCAACATATGCTATCAAGGAGAGGAGAGTTATTCCTGTCACACCTTAGCTCGGACTCAAAACTGTCCAATCGGCAGGGATGCCTTGTTACTTGTTGATGCTTTATATGAGGTGTGAATAGAAGGGGCAAACTGAGCAAAAATATTGTCAAGAGAAAATATGCTACCCATAGTCAGCCATCTATCTTTGGCCAGAGAAGCCAGATTGGATCTGCCTTCTGTACATGCACTTTTCACCATTAGCCAGAGATTTATCTAAATTAATTTTGTAATATTTCTCTGTCTTGTGTTTTAGGGTGGAGGACAACCAGTTTACATCACACAGAGTCAGGCTCAGCAGCAGTAGCCTAGCTGTGGGCCACATGCCATGTGGCAGAGCCATCCATCTTTGGAGCTATTGACAAGACACTCCATACATTCTTGATCTTTGAAAGATGAAAAAGAAAGAAAAAAGTACAAGGTTTCTATGCCCGCTGTAGGATGGAGTTAATTTCATTCCAAGTGGCCTTCATCTCTATATATATTTTATGTATCAGTCTGACTCAGAATTTGATTCATACTGGAAGCTCATGAGTCACCTTCAGTTTTTGGAGGGTGATGGAGGTGCAGAGGCTGCCTTGGTCTCTTACATTATCATCTGGGGCAACATGATATTTGAACTTCACAGCACAGACTTTATGTTGGTGTTGGTCAACAGTGCACACTGTTTCGGATGAAACTACTTCATTTGTAAGGAAGAGTGATGGTATGGTACAACACTTACTACTTTTCCTGATTGATTTGTGTGTCTGTATAGAAATAGAGGTTGGATGCACGTGTTTGCGTAATTTATGCAATATATATTTTCTGACATGATTAGATTCATATCAAATAAAACTGTATGTATATAAGAATGTAAAATAAGTCTTTCTTGTTCCTCATCCTTGCCATAATGGTGATTCCCTCTTTTATCATTTTGTAAATTACATCCCAAGCAATAAACTTAGTGTTTATATATTGTGTATGGAATTTTGCCTGAGGTAACATTTCTCAAGTAAGCTTATCATTCAACTGTTTCTGTTGTTGAGAGTTCTCATTAGGAAGGGATAATGTTTAATTCAACGTGCTTCTTGAGTGGTACACTTGTCAATGACTGAAATTGTTAGTAAAGGAAGGGAACTTATTTCAGCACATGGCTTGTACCTTATGATGTAATTCAGTCGAATGTGGTGCTTAGTTAAAACTTATATTATTAAATCAATCTCTGAAAATACATACCAAAGTTTTACATCGCAAATGTGAATCTTGCATTTGCTTGTATGATAGTAAGGGATTGCTGCCTTCCCATGGAAACCATTATGAAAAGAAAATTTACTGTGTAGAGCTCGACAACAAATGCGTCACTGACACCATCATCCCTGAAATGTTGAACCCTTTAAAAGAAGCTTTTAAGCGTAACTCTTGTTTAGTTTAACAGATTTATACGAGAGTAAAAGCTAATGTTACTGCATTGTATTATTAGTGACTTGTATTACAGCAGTGATGCGGCTTATGTTTTGCTGTTGTTCCTCTATACTTGGGTTGACTCATGGAAGCTGCTCAGTTATTGAGATGGTAATGAATGATAAATAATCACTATTTTCATCAATAGTAATATTAATAGTAGAACTAGTAATATTAGTAATTAGTAATATTGTTGGTATTATTGTTATGAGAAATTATACGCTTTCTCACTCACTGTAGGGAAAAAAATATTTTTTCATCAGGATAATTTTTTTCTTCATATGTGATAACTCTACTTTCGTATTATTTTGTCCAAGTTAACATAATTTATGATGACATCAATTTCCCAAGACGTCATTGAGTTTGTGGCAGTGAGGCGCGCGGTTTGTAAGGCCGACTGCGGAACACATCCTCCACCAATCACAGAGTTCGGGACAGCATCATAGCCAGTCATGTCGGAGATAGTCACCAAACAAGGGAGTGAGTGCAGTCTAGAGCTGGGGAGGGAAGTCTATGGACGTGTGGTGTCTTGGCGTGGATATAATCATTGGTACTCCATAATTAGGATTTTATAAGAATGACGAGACTTCAGGAATTAATATCAAAATATAGACGGGGAAGATTCAGAGACTACTGACATCGTTTTTATTTTATTTATTTACTTTTAAGACAAGTGGAGTTTGGTGACTTCAAGATCTGATGTGTTTGTGCCATTCCCAAAATCCAGCTCCATCTCGCCAGCAAGGTACGTGCTGTGAATGGTTTGCTATTATCACAATGCTGATCTGCAACACCGGAAGTATCAGTGAGGATGGTCTTGTATTAGGAAATGCGTACAGCTGTCTTTGTTGCTAGAAGGTTATAATGATGTATTTGTTAGATCAGAGGTTGTGCGTAGTTAGAAGTGCAAGCTCCTGATTTTCTTTCCACTGATAAATCACAACAAAAAGAAAAGAAAGTATAAATTTGGTAATTATTATTATTATTATTATTATTATTATTATTATTATTATTATTATTATTATTATTATTACTTACCATTATTAGTGTTAATGCTGTTACTGCTGTTGTTGTGGACGATGTTAATGCTGTTGCTGTTGGTATTATTATTATTATTATTATTATTATTATTATTATTATTATTATTATCATTATCATTATTATTATTATTATTATTATTATTATTATTATCATTATTATTATTATTTCCTATTACTACCTTAACATTATCATCACCATCACGTCATCCTTGCACTGGTCGGGGGCATCACGTAACCAGGGAGTTAAGTCACGGGAGGTCCAACAGGCAGCCATGGCGGTGGTGGTGGTGGTGGTGGTGTGCGAGTTGACCACTGCATATTTTTCTTAATGTATCGGCTTTAGTCCCGACATTTTCACGAGATCAAGCTATGCTGCGTCAACAGGAAAGAGTAGTAGTCGGAGTTCCGATAGTTCCGAGGGGAGACTGTATCGTTTTCTCAAGTCTTGCTCAAGTCCTGTCGTTAGGTCTATATTCTGAAACACTTCTGTGCCACACCTTCACTACTTACGAAAGGCTGTAGTTGAAGTGACACGGGTTTTTTTAAGGGTGTTTTTTAAGGTTCTAGTGATAGATTAACAATGTTTCAACATTATTAACAGGAGAAACACTTGAGAACCGGGTTATCATCTCTGTGGCCTTTGAAAATCGTCGTGCTGAGAGAGTAAAGCGTTCCAGAATACGGGCTTTACTTCTTACAAGGGATGGCCGCAGCAAACTCCTTCCTTCATCGCTTCCCTTCCGCCACCTCTTCACTGACTAGCTTGGATATAAACGGTCCTCGTCTTCTGCTTATACTTCGACCATTCCATCTTCATCCTTTAGACAGTCCTCATTTTTCATCATTTTCATCTCCTAATTTCATGCCTAATTTTCTCATATTAACACATTCTTATATTTTTATTTCTCTCTCTCTCTCTCTCTCTCTCTCTCTCTCTCTCTCTCTCTCTCTCTCTCTCTCTCTCTCTCTCTCTCTCTCTCTCATTCCTCATATTCATTCCTCATTCATTACTCCTCCCCATTCACTTCACTGTCATTCTTCATTCCTTGTATACGTGCTTATTTCTTCCTTCCATAGTTACGTGCATTCTCGTTTTTCATATTCATTCCTGATTTTTCATATTAATTCCTCATTTTTCATTTTCTCTCTTCCATTCCTCCATCATTCTCAGTTTTCACACACATTCCAATTCCTCATTCGCATTCTACATTTATATTATTATTATTTTATTTCCTTTTCATTCTTCATTCCACATTCTTCATTTCTTCATTCTTCATACGTCATTCTAATCTCTTATTCCTCATACATACACGCCCTAGTTTTTAATTTCCTGATGTCTCCGCCTCATTCCCCATTTTTCAATACATTCTCATTCTTCTTGGTCGTACTTCGTTCTCGAATCTCGATCCTAATGCCTCATTTTTATAATATAGCAGTGTTCTTTCTTTTTCCCCCCCCGTTTTTTTTTTTTTTTTATGCGCAGTTTCATTCTTCACTCATTCCTTTAATTTTCTACATGTTATTATTTCATATTCTTATTCTTATACTGTCTCATTCCTTATTTCCGTTCCTCATTCCTCACGTTACTGTAGGTGCACATTCTCCCTTTTCATTGCACATTCCTCATTTCTGTTCTTTATTTTGGTTCCTCATTCGTCCTCCATATTATTCATTCCTCATTTTCATCAAGCCATTTCTCATTTTCACTACATTATCATTCCTCATTCTTCATTGTCCATTTTCATTCCTCATTTTATATCTTCTCATTCTTCATTTGTTGCATTTCTCTTACTTTAATTTTTTTTCTTGTTCATTCCTAGCTCCTTCGACGCATTCTCATTTTTTTTCATTCCTATACATTCTCATTCCTCATTCTATAGATTCTCGTTCGTATTTTTTTCCTACACATTCTTATTTACATTGCCATTCCTCATTCCTCGTAGACGTCCTCATTTCTCTTCCTCGTACATTCTCATTCCTCATTCCTCGTACATTCTCATTTCTCATTCCTCGTATTTTCTCATTCCTCATTCCTCACACATTCTCATTCCTCATACACGTCAGCATTCCCTATTCCTCATACATATTCTTATTCCTCATTCCTCATCCCTCATACACGTCCTCATTCCTCATTCCCCATTCCTCAGGGCACCGTAGCTACACGTCGAGTCTTCCCTTGTACCTTTACACACATTCCCTTAAACCCGAATGTCATGCACTTTTTTTTTTTTTTGTATTGTATTTTATTTTATTCTACTCTACTGTATTTATCATTACTATTTTTTATTTTATTTTTTATTTCAGGTCATCCCTAGTACGTTTCCTTCCTTCCTTTCTTCCTTTCTACAAATCAGTACTTCCTTAATTCAGTCTAGCTCAAAATAAATACTTGCTTAAATGCTTCATGGTTTCAAAATATTTTTCGAAAAAAAGGGTGAATTTCCTTCAGTTTCGTTGAGATGTTCCGCTGGCATTTTTCTGCCCCTTTTTCCGTTGCTTAAGAGGCATCCCGCTTTAACCTTCAGGAAATTAGGTCACTTTATCCTGCAGTAAGACCCTAACTGGTTGACTAGTTATCGCTTAAATACCCTACATAATTACCCTCGTGGAGTGATAGTTAAGGTGGTGTGGTATGGTGGTGTAGTGTGGTGTGGTGTGGTATCCGTTCCCGAGTCTGCCTGAGTGATGTGTGTGTGTGTGTGTGTGTGTGTGTGTGTTCAGCCAGATGACCCATTTTCTCTCGCCTGTCTATTTTCCCTCCGACTTTTGACTTTCTTTCCAACAGTGTACACTCCACCGTGTTTATTAAAGGGAAAAACGGCCTTACTGACGGGACCCAGTAAATATTCGGTACATTCCATAGATTTGTGTACGTGTGCGCGTGTTGTTAAGGTAATAATTCTGATGTATATGCGGGTTAGAGGTATTGTGTGTATACTTACTGTATGTTTATGTGGCCTCTTTGCAATGTTACTATATGGAGATGTAAGGTCGCATAGCAGGGAAGCCGCTTGATGTGGCAATAAATAGTGTGGTGGTGATGGTGAAGGATGGTGAGTCTGTTCCCATGGAAATGTTGTGTGTGTGTCATCAGCTTCATATGTGACCAAGATGGTTTCCTGGGGATTACAGTCTTTTCCCCTCAGATTTCCAGACGCAGATAAAGTGGACTGTCCTGTGCCAGGGTTCAGGAATTACAATACATTCACGTACACTGGGGCGGAAACAGCCTCCACGGAGCCTCTGAGCGAGTTTTAACTTTTGACATTGTTTCTGTAAATTTCTCTTGACAACTTGGTATTTTCAGCAGATGTAGCAGATATTCCAGTAGAATGATGATCAAGCAGGTATCGAGAGCAGGTATTGGTGGCCCGAGGGTCGGCCGGGAAGTGGTACGGACAGGACCGGTGGCAGAGAGGTGCGCCGGTCGGAGCAGAACAGCACCTAGAGGCCGCGAGGCGTCAGTCTCCGGCGGAGAGCGGTAGCGGAACCCGCCCGTACCTGCCGGCCCGCAAATTTCCTCGTTATGGCTACCTTTTCGCTCACCATCTCATCCAACGGCGTTCAGGTATGTGCCGTCCTCCTGAACAAGCAGGGCAATGCTAATGAGTGACCCGGCGTCTCGTAGCTGAAGGAAGGGCGAGGGAGGGCGAGATGCGCACCTGATGGGGAGAGGGCCATTGCTCGCCCGGAGTTATGACTAGGCTGTATTTTGACCTAGCGTCGCCGCCTTCAGCAGGGCGTGGGTATTGATGAAGGACCTTGTTATATGAGCATCCGTGCTCTAGTTGGTGAAGGCCCATGGCACGTATCACGGGCGGGGTGGGCGCGGGCGGGCGTGTTTATCTGGAGCGCGCCTGGATCAATACACCATTGGTGGCAGGGAGGGTTGAGGCGACCCGTCCTCTCGACCCGCCTTCATAATGCTCTTTATATTTACATCCTGCTGTTTCCTACACTGCCTTAGGCCTTCGCTTCGACGTTGTAGCTGCCTGTGCTGTCTCGTCTAGGTCCATGCCTGACCCGTACCCTCCACCACGCACCTTTTGTCCCTGAAAATCTGCCTCCCGTGAGTTGCATCCCCATACTCGACCATTTTGATCATTTCGCAGTTTCTCTCCGTGGCCCTCCTCACCACTAAAGGGACCCATCTCATTGCAAAGGAAATTCACACCGGAAAATCTTCAGTCGTGTATATAGTATGTGTTGAGTGATAAAGTGAATACATTTTCTTTCTCCTTCACCGTAAAGATCGAGTGGAAGCCCAGTGTTGAAGGGCACCGTTACGGCCTCCTCCGGCCTGCTGCTGCTGCTGCTGCTGCTTCTGCTGCTTAGTGGACTCCTTCAAGCTGCAATCGTGTTGTGTTCGGGTTTTGAGGTGTGCAGGTGAGGTGTGCATCGTGGTGGTGACCTGCAACACAAAGATGACTGCTGGACGACCACTGCAGGACACTTGAAGTGACCTTAAGATAACCACAGTGAACATCCTGCTGCTCGTGAGTCCATTACGATGCTTTAATGAAGTACCCAGCTTGTATGGTGACCATCCACCCCTGAGGCTGTTGCTTAGGGACCTGTATGGTCACAGGTGCCTGGTGTGGTGCCCTATGGAGCCAGTGTTATGGTGCACGGCTCGGGCTGATGTGGTGAACCAAGGCTCCTTTGATGAACCACTTGGAGTGTCGTAATACGCTCCTTGGGTCGGTGTAGTGGCCACTTTGGCTGAGATAATGAAGCACTGGGCTGCGTAGAGTGACCCACTTGGTCCGGTGTACGGAACCACTCGGGCTGATGGTAAACCACTCGAACCGATCATGTGAACCGCCGGGATGATCGTGAGGATTTTTAATTGCTGTGTTACGTAATTACTGTGTGTGTGTGTGTGTGTGTGTGTGTGTGTGTGTGTGTGTGTGTGTGGAGAGAGAGAGAGAGAGAGAGAGAGAGAGAGAGAGACCCAAGCCAGCCAAGCCGTGTTTACTAACAGTCCCAAGGTGGTGGTAGGCTCCTCCCCTCCTGTGTTTACATTCCCCACACTCCTGCCGCGGTGACTCACGTGTGCCCATGCCCTTGTAATGCTGCTGCACTTGAGACGCACACACTAATTTGGGGGTTTCACTTTTCCGTGTGTGTAACTTAATTGTATTTGGGTAATTGTTACTTAAAAGGCAGGTACATTTATTTGTTAGTATCTATGTTTTGTTTTATTGTGTTTTATTTTCTGATGCTTAAGTTTTATTTTTATTTATTTTATTTGTTTTTTTTTTGTAGGCGAATTATATCTACGTTTGGTATTTGAACTGTGCATTTATTTATTTATTTATTTATTTATCTATATCTATCTATCTATCTATCTATCTATTTACTTGTGTATTTATTTATTTGTTTATTTATCTATTTGTTTATTGATTGTAAATTTGGTTGCTTGTGTGTGTGTGTGTGTGTGTGTGTGTGTGTGTGTGTTTAAGACTTCACGTGTCTACATCAGGTACTTACGCTGCAATGTTCTGGGTCTTGGTTATCTTTTTCTTTCTTTTCTTTCTTTTTTTTGTGTATTGGATAACTTAATCATATATAGTCTAACTTTATTAGAAAAAATGGTTATCGAATTTCCTATTTGGACAATGATTTCGAGACTGGGTGCCTTTTATTTATTTATTTATTTATTTTTTTTTTCGCTTGGTGTGTGCATGTATTGAATAACAGAATCTTGCATGTCTACGGAAACTTCACTTTAAAGGCAGTGGTTCTCGAATTTCCTACTCCCTCCCTTCATTTTTTTTTTTTGACCTACTTAACTCCTCGACATTCTTACTTGTTGTTCCGTTCTCATATACAGTAAGTAACGAGTATTATCATCATTGAAATACGCAAACATCATTTTGTTTACTTCCTTGTACATATTTTCACTTTTTTCTTCGTATTCTGTAACATTGCAATCTAAACCATTACATGATCAGACTTATATAATTCTCACTTTTTTTTATAGTTACTTTCGTTGTTTTATGTAACAGTATTAGCACTTTTCGGTTTGCTTTCTTTGTGACGACAGTTTTGAGTTCTCCCCATCACGAGGCAGCGCCCTCTAGCCACCACCACCACCACCACCACCATCACGTCCTCTCTTAGCCAGCGCGACATCTCCTCCTCCTCGCTCCCCAAACCTAGAGACCACCGTGCTAAAGCGATTTTCCTCTCTCATTTTTCTGTAGTTAGTTTAATGCAAGACGCTCAGCCAGCAGAAACTAGATGTAAGATAATACAGCTGTGTGTCCGTTTGAGGGTATGTGTTTCGTATGTATGTATGTTGTGATAGTCTCTCTCTCTCTCTCTCTCTCTCTCTCTCTCTCTCTCTCTCTCTCTCTCTCTCAGCAATCATTATCAGCTAGCAACACCCGGGCCACTGGCGCTTCGAACTGATAACAGAACCACACTCCTCCTCCTCCTCCTTCTCCTCCTCCTCCTCCTCCTCCTCCTCCTCCTCCTCCTCCTCCTCTTCCTCTTCCTCCTCCTCCTTTTCCTCCTCCTCCTCCTCCTCCTCCTCCTCCAACACCCAAGACCCCTCGTGTCCCCTCAGCAGCGCCATCATTTCCACTCCTCAAATGGTTCCCTGGAAATTCGTGGGCGGAATCACGGGAACCTGACTGGGAGGCGAGGGAAAAGTGACGCATGTAGTAAAGTAGTAGTTGGGTTGGTTGGTGGCCGTGTCGTCATCATCGTGTATCAGTTACCAATATCTTTTATCTTCACTGCTGCTGCCAGGAATTACTGCTACACTACACTACACACACACACACACATACACACACACACATCGATCACCAACACACCAATAAACCATTATCTTTACTGTAAGAAAAAACAATACACGTACAAACAAACATTCACCTGTTTTTGCGTGGCTTTTTCTTTCATCATTATTTTCATTGTTATTATTGTCACCAGCTGTTTGTATGTCATCACCACGTCTGTATCTTTAGCATGAGTGTCTTCCTCACTCCTCACCATACATCTCCTTCATCATCGCCAGCCCCACCGTCACCAGTAAACAGGATGATGCCACGGCCTTTGATGACACTTATAATCATCACTCCACCCTTCCCTACCACCAGCACTTCCACCGAGACCCTCACCACCCATCCACCAAGCAGGACCCGCACCACTCCACCTGTTCACCTCCAGTACTTCCTTTACCTTCATCATCTCACCAGTACCTCCACCAATGCCATCACCACCGTCACCACCACCATCACCATCCTTACTTTCACCACCCCACTTCATCAGCGTCAGTACCTCCTCCACCACTACCACTACTCCACTACCACTATCACTACCACCACCACCACCAGTACTTTTGCCCCTACCTCCATCACTCTTTATACCACTTAACACTACCACACCACACCACCCCACCACAGCACCTCCACACCACCACCCGTCTTCTCGAGAGATAGGCAACGACAAGAGGTAACAGGACTGGCCCAGACACACATCAAGTTCGCGATAAAACATTAATTATTTTCACTTTCAAGTTAGGTTTCTTTCCCGCCCAAATATTGGTTGGTAGCCTTCACCCCACCCCTCCTCCGCACCCCTCCTCCCCACCCCCAGACTGCCTGCCCTGGAGCCCCACTATGTATGTGTATGTGGCCGATGGTATATCAAGATTAATGTTGATATGCACTTCAGAAATGTTTAGGTACAGAAAATGCGCCGAACATGTTTTTTTTTTTTTTGGGGGGGGGAGGGTGAAGGAGGGGGTTTCATTTCGTATTTAGTACATTGTTGGTTGGTCTGAATGGTTAATTGGTTGGTTGGTTGTTGTTGTTGTTGTTGTTGTTGTTGTTGTTGTTGTTGTTGTAAGTACTACTATTACTACATACCATTATTACTACTACTACTACTACTACTACTACTACTACTACTACTACTACTACTACTACTACTACGTCTACTATATATGTCTACTGTGTCCATTACTATGTAGTTACATATTCCCCCCTTCTCTCTCTCTCTCTCTCTCTCTCTCTCTCTCTCAGCCTTTAGATGTTGAAAGTCAGTCGATGAGTCAGTGAGTGAGGAGATACTGTGTGTGTGTGTGTGTGTGTGTGTGTGTGTGTGTGTGTGTGGAGGAGTGAGAGTATCATCCGGTGTCTCAGGAAGAGTGGCATAAAAGTTACATACTCTCTAAACTGGCGGAGATGGCGGTGTTGGTGGAGGGAGCTGGCGACACACACGCCTCGCCTTAGTGTGTGGAGGGACCTTTGTATGAACTTGTGCGCTTTTACTCTATATCTTTTCTTTGTTATGCCCTAACCTAACCTAACCTAACCTAACCTAACCTAACCTAACTTGAACTACCCTAACCTAACCTAACCTAACCTAACCTAACCTAACCTAACCTAACTTGAACTACCCTAACCTAACCTAACCTAACCTAACCTAACCTAACCTAACCTAACTTGAACTACCCTAACCTAACCTAACCTAACCTAACTTGAACTACCCTAACCTAACCTAACCTAACCTAACCTAACCTAACTTGAACTACCCTAACCTAACCTAACCTAACCTAACCTAACCTAACTTAACTTGAACTACCCTAACCTAACCTAACCTAACCTAACCTAACTTGAGCTACCCTAACCTAACCTAACCTAACTTGAGCTACCCTAACCTAACCTAACTTGAGCTACCCTAACCTAACCTAACTTAACCTGAGCTACCCTAACCTAACTTGATCTACCTTAACACAACTTAACCTAACTTGATCTACCTTAACACAACTTAAGCTTACATAACCTAATCTAATTTACCTTAACACAACACAATTTAAGCCAACCCAACTTAATCCAACATAACCTAATCTACTTTAGTACAAGTTAACTTAACCTAACTAACCTAACAACACAACCTAATCTACCTTAACACAACGTAACCTAACTTATCATCATAACTTAAGCTATCTTATAGCACCTTAACCTAAACTTACTTAACGTAACCTAACCTAATCTACTTTGACGCAATTTTACTTTACCTAACCTAACCTAACACTACGTAGTCAACATTAACACAACTAAACCTAACCTAACCTAACCTAACTTAACCTAACACTACGTAGTCTACATTAACACAACTTAACCTAACCTAACGTAACCTAACCTAACATAATAATCTTAAACACAATCTAACTTAACCTAACTTAATTTCTCAACATCCTTTTCCATATTGCTATTACTATTTCATATATATTTTGCTTAATATAAATTTCTTATTTCCATTGCAGCTTTTCAATTTTTTCTCCAAATCTAACATGATCTTGCGTATTTCTTTTTGCATTTTTTTGCATATTGCTATTATTATTATTATTATCATTGTTGTTGTTGTTTTGTTGTTGTTGTTTTCACTAGTATTCTATGCCCCTAATACAACCTTTTACTCGTTGCACATACATTCTCACCATCATTAATTTACCTGATTTATTCATTTACCTTCCTTTCTGTGTGTGTATGCGAGTACCGTGACTGAACAGGGCAGGAGGGGCATGCAGGGGAAGAAGGTAGGACAAGCACAGTAATTCTCCAGCGCAGGTGTGGGGAGACTGATGGGGACTTGTGGGTGAAGGCAGGCGTGGAGGCGGGCGCGGGGAAATGAGGTCACGGCGCTGGTAGATGTGTTTCAGGTGTGGCTTAGGTGTGGCCAGGTGTAGGAGTGTTTGCTGACCTTGGCCACCTATCCTAATAACCTGCGGGGCCACGAGGGAGTATGCACTAGGTATAATAGGTGTAATAACATGAATTACATTGAATTGCATAAGGAATGTGGCCTAAGTGTAATGACAGGGATTACTTAGGAGGGTTTGTGGGTCAAGTGTGATGGCAGGGATTACTCGAAATTACATAGGAAGTGGAGGGTGTGTGAACCAAGAGGGACGACAGGCATTACATAGGATTATGTGTAATTACATAGGGAGTGTGGACCAAGTGTGATAGCAGGGATTACTTGGGATTATACTTGGGGGGTGCGGACCAAGAGGGACGACAGGCATTACATAGGATTAGGTACAATTACATAGGGAGAGTGTGGACCAAGTGTGATATGAGGGATTACTTGGGATTATAACAGATTACATAGGGCTTCTTAGGTGATGGAATGCTGTTAGTGGCCAAATATAGTATGTGCACCACCGTCTTACTGTGTGTGTGTGTGTGTGTGTGTGTGTGTTTTCGATCATTTTCCAAACAGACTCCTGCCTTTGACTTGAACGGTTTCAAGATGGAGCTTTCAAGACAGTTCTCAAATTCTGGATAACTCTTTTGACTGGACTTTTTGGGCGTCTTCAGTAGGCCTGTTTTTTTTATATATATATATTTTTTTCAGCCTTTTTGTTGCCTTAGGCCGGAGTCCCTTCTAACGTAAAAAAAAAAAAAAAAAATAGAAGAGAAAAACATCTTACCATCTAACAAGTGCTCTTTCTAAGTATAGCTCATCAAACTTAGATGCGATGTATCAAGCAGGTACTGAATTTCTAGAGTGAAGGTGTGGGTGATCAAATTTGCTCCAGTTGTTGACCGTATGTTTTATAAGCACCGATGGTTGAAACTAGCGTGACTTTACTGTGGGGGCCCTATTCACAAAATCTCTTACATTTTCCACCTCTAATGATTTGATGTCCTTATCTTTATATAGCTACATTAATAATTAGGGTTTTCAGTACCTTTCTCTATCATCTAACGTCGGTATAAGTGAGCACAAGTATATCTGTTTATGTATTTGTTTAAACTTATTTGGCAGATCAGTATTTCATATAAGAAGGCAAGAGCTTAATCAGTCTTTCCTCACGTCAGTACCTTGCTATTTTATCTAACGTCGGCAGAAGTGAGCACGCATATATCTATTTACGTATTTCTTTTGAGTTTGCAGTTTGACTTTTACTTTAATGAACTTT
Source organism: Scylla paramamosain (assembly GCF_035594125.1). NCBI lineage: Eukaryota > Metazoa > Arthropoda > Malacostraca > Decapoda > Portunidae > Scylla > Scylla paramamosain. The sequence goes on along the minus strand of NC_087162.1, from coordinate 6,004,235 downwards.
TCCCCACGTCCTGGTCTTGGCTGTTCTGTTAATGGCGGTGTATCATGAGAATGGGCAGTGCAACAACCTAACCTAACCTAATCTAATTGATGTGGCCCGTTTGTTGTCAGTGCCTTGTGCTTTTAATTTAGGTAATGCAAGTGGCCACCACGTGAGTCTTCAAGCAGCTTAGGTTAGCACTATGTTCCGTCATAACCATCTTGTCATCATTGTGTCATATTCACTTAACTATTGGTGAATATGATAAAAAAAATGCTCTCTCTCTCTCTCTCTCTCTCTCTCTCTCTCTCTCTCTCTCTCTCTCTCTCTCTCTCTCTCTCTCTCTCTCTCTCTCTCTCTCTCTCTCTCTCTCTCTCTCTTTCAGTATTTAATTATATGTAGCTACTCCTGCATCACCATTTCCTCGGCCTGCCTTCCTCTTTAATGTATCCCAAGGTGCGCGTCATAGTGTCCTGCCAGTACTGCCTCGCGACGTGCTTATTTCAGCCGTAAAGTCTCGTACTCGCACACACAGTTGGCCGGGAGCGTCGTCTAAAGAATTATATGTCTTTTACTTACTCCAGTCGTCATATTTAGATGTCTTGGCATTCTCTTTCCCCCGCTTCTTGCCGCAGGAATGGGAACAAAACATCTATAAGTAAGCTTGTGTAGATCTTTAGGGGACGAGAGCTATTTTGGTGCCTGAGTGTATTGTACAAGCTCCTCTTCTCACTCCCCCTTCTCACCACGTATGCGATGTAGCGGCCTGTCTATCCTGCCAGCGCCCTACGATCTCCGTGTTGTGGGGAGTGAAGTCAGTCAGTGAAGCCATCAGTGGTTCTCTCTGTGATCGTGGTGCCTGTGAGGAGGCCGTGGAGGAGACGGGCCGGGCGGGACGTGCACGTGTGGTTATAGGCGCACACCCGTCTGTCGGCCACTGCAGCCTCCAGGGATGTGTGGTGTAATGTTCTCTTCTAGTATTGATAAGACAGGCAGGCAGTCAGTGTGTGTGTGTGTGTGTGTGTGTTTGAGAGAGAGAGAGAGAGAGAGTGTGTGTGTGTGTGTGTGTGTGTGTGTGTGTGTGTGTTTGTACTCATAAGATCAATCATTAGCAGGTCTCGCCATCTTTATTCATACATTGTAAGCGGTGCAGCAGGTGAGAGCATTACCTGTGTCGTGTCATTCCCCGTAACCTCACCTTTGTCTGTCTGTGTGTGCGCAGGGGCCGGGCGGGGCGTGAGGTGCTGCTGCCCTGCTGGAGACGTCTCTGCCGCTGCCGCCTCCGCCACCGCCGCCGTAGCCGGTCCAGAAGCCCCCTCGGCGGGCCTTGGTGATTGGGAATGCCCCTGTGGAAGGACCGTGATCAGTGTGTGTTGGGGCAGAGTCCGTGGGAGTCGCTACCTGGGGTCTGGCAGGCGCGTGGAGGAGGGCGAGGAGGGCTGGACCCACTGGCATGCCTGCTTCAGGAGCCTCCATTCGCGCGCTGACTCCCACACTTCACCCCCCTCTGTCTCCCCCCCCAGCCCGGACCACACCACATAGCGTTCTTTCCTACGTTCCTTCCTCACTTGGTTCATTAAATGTGTCTTCGTTAACCAGTGACTCGCTTGTGTATAAACTGTTCGTCTGAGTCTGCCTGCGTTGGCCCCAGACGCATGAAAAAAATAGAAAAATAAGAGAGGTTGTTGCCTTTCGCGTTCACATCTCGAGTAAAAAAGAAACGCAGAAAATTTATAAAAAGTGAAGAAGAAAAGGA
>NC_087162.1:5967500-5995000 GCF_035594125.1 Scylla paramamosain | reverse complement strand
TGTTTGACGAGTCGGGCTGTCATGTTCGGGCCTCACTTGCGTGTGTTGAGGTGTAGAGAGCGCTCCGAAAATTTTGGTTAGTGTGGTATTTACCCTTCTGGTGAGTTACTAATCATAAGACGACCTTCTTTTCCACTACAGACTCACGAAGCTGATCTGTGACTCATTATGAAGGAAGGCATGACTCCTCGGGAAACACTCGAGCACTCAATACTTCTGGTTCTTTAATGTACATGTGGACAGCAATGACTGGCTACAGACCAACCTTCCCTCTTCCCAGTCATCATCTCTCTGCTGCTATGGCCATTTAAATATGAACATCAAGAATTTTATTAATCATAGTCTGTGTGAAGATTATGAAGATTGATTATCGACTGACTGCGCTTTTTCTTTTACATTTTCAGTTGCATTTTTTCACCTGTTTTTGTTTAGGTTCCTCATCTTTGTCTTACTGCCGTGTGGGAAACAAGTAACTGGCCATGATAAAAGTGGTGGCTTCAAAAGAGGGAGTTGGGAGGGGGTGGAAATAAGGCATGTAGCACCTCCTTCCTGATTCAGTAACCGTGTGGTGGGAGTCTTTAGCCTGTCAGGGTTAGAGTGTTCTGCTTCGTTATGGCGATGTCAGTCTTTGTTCTCCGTGTTCTTGTATGAGCATGACCAGTATTCTGAAATACTTATGTGCCTCACCACCACTACTTTCAAAAGGCTCTAGTTCAAGTGACACGTGTTTTGAATTTATTTATTTGTTTATTTATTTATTCTTTTTTTACGGTTGTAGTGACAGATGAACAGGAGAAACACTCTTGAGAGTCTGGCTAGTCATCTCTGTTGCCTTTGAAAATAGTCGTGGTGAGAGAACAAAGCGTTTCTGAATACGGGCCTTAGTCAGTTAAAAGTCCAGCCGGTAGTATTAAGAATCTCCACCTCTTTATATCTTTGTTTTCTCTCTATTCTAAGGTTACTCGAACATCCTGCCCTTATAGTCCCTTCTACCTTATAACGCCACATTCTTCGACGCAAGAGACAGTAAGGGTGACTGATCTGCTTCTAAGTCAGGGAGGAAATGTGGCCCCTATTTTGAAACTTTTTTTTTTCTTCCTACAAGGACTATATCTTTAGGCCACGATGATGATTGGTCAGATTCTCACTGGTATTTCTCCCAATTGACGACATATAATTAGTCCTTTTTCTTTAATTATCACTGGAATGATGAAATCTCCTTTGTCTTGAGAACTCTTAATGACCTCCACGAGAGCTAATTGAGAGTAGCTGAGGTGAAGCGGCGAAATGGTTCAAGAATAAGGACCTTTACTGCGTGAGTGTTTGTGATCTTGCATGTTTGAACGGTGCCATTTTGAGCTTTCATAGTGGGGAAGATAGTGTTACAGATGTTTTTTTGTGGATATATAATTTTCTGTTTTAACTGTGTCTGGACTTTATCTTATGTAAGTTTGGATAATAGGCGGGAATAGTGGTACGTATTATTCTTCATCCACACTGAGAATGCTGCGTATCAGTCACTCCTTCGTGGCCTCTTTTTTTTTCTTTTTGTGTATATACCTGCTGTTGTGGGGAATTGTCTATCATGGAAACAATAAATAAAGAGAATAACAAAGAAAAATCAGTTAAATGAGTTCGTTAGGCTAACAAAGAAAAATAGTTATATTAGGTTAGGTTAACAAAGAAAACAGTTAAATGAGTTAGTTTAAATTAGGTTAATAAAGAAAAACAGTTAGGTTAGTTTATTATTATTATTAGTAGTAGTAGTAGTATTGTTGTTGTTTTTGTTGTTGTTGTTGTTGTTGTTGTTGTTGTTGTTGTTGTTATTATTATTATTCTCCTTCCTTATTTTATGATGGATTACAGATGAACTTTTCCAGTAACAGAATGACAACCTGGTAACAGTGCAAAAAAAAAAAAAAACTATGACAGAGACAGAATCAGAAGGAGAGATAAGATTAAAAGTTGTGGTGGTGTGACCTGGAATAGAAGGACAGCAGATGACTGAAATAAATGGAGGAGGTTTGGGTGAAGCTTTTGTCGTACAGCATCATGTTAGGGGCTGGTGGTGAGGGCCGCGGGGAGGCGAGGAGGCTGCAGGGCGGTAGTGAAGCCAGGGGTTGGAAGACTGCCAGCTCGGAACACGAGTACCTACAGGAAACGTTACCAAGAATGAGAAAGAAAGGAGGCAGTCAGGCGATGCTGCCGACGCCACACTTATTGACGACAATGATTCACGTAACGTTAGGGTTAGGGGAGGCCTTCTCTGCTACAGGTTATACAAGATCATCATCATCATTATCCTCCTCTTCCTCATTATTATCGTCATCGTCAGGCTGCTCGAATCACTGCAGGATAAAGAAAGGCCTCCCCTAAACTTCTCCAGGTCACCCCAGCAAAACTTCTTATCTCATCGTCCCATCTAGTTCTGTCTGTCTGTCCTTCCTTCTTCACCACTCCCAGGTAGCCATTCCTTGAACTCTGGTGACGTGTCGTGCCGTGTCCACATTTCTTTATCGTGTAGCAAAGGTAGTACTGTTAAGATCTTTAGTTACCGACGTGGCACTCACTAGATCAGACCCACGCTGCTGTGATTGAATGAATAATACTTCCTGGCTGTGATGTGCGTTGTTTAGTTACTGATTGACTCGTGTAGACTTATACTTGATAGGCGATAAGAACATAGGAACAGAGGAGTCGTTCATCGTGTTGTGATTTAATTCAGTGACTCCGCAGCCGCCTTTCTGGTGTGTTGTGATGGTTATTATGATGGTCTTTTGCGCTCGAGAGAGGCAGCAGATTTGATTTTGTTTTGATTACACATTGTTATGTCATTGGGTATAATACGTGAAGACTAAGTTCTTTTCCTCCTCGCTGTGTAAATGCTTCAAGAAAATAGCTACAGTATATTCACAGAAGGAGTCTGACGTGCATGAGACATCCCAGGGCGTCTAACCTCGTACCTTATTTGGTGACCGATGCTTTTCGTAAACGTTCTGAAATTTTAAACTGGAGTTTTAGTTTAGCCCTTCCACTTGTATTTATCACACTTTTCCTTCATCACCAACCACACTGAAACATCTTTTCTTGTTCTACACCCACCTCCAAACATTGTGCCGGATAGAAATTGCAAAATCTATTCTTTTTTATGCCCTTCTTTCTTATAGTTGCTTATAAAGAATCCTTACATTGCTTTTAGTGCCGTGAATTGTTGCATTTCGCAGTGAAAGGCTTAAGCTATGTAGCCATTTTTTTCCTATTATCTCAGGGAAAAATGAGAAGTCACCAGATCATCTTATAAGGCCCATCGTCACATTACGAGCACCACACAGCACTTGTTTGTGTCCGAGGCGTCACCTGCTGCCCTGTTATTTGGCCACACTTGAGAACACTGCCAACGAATGAGCCTTTGGTTGTGTTAAAAGTGAATAATCCAGATGTCTCTTATCCTTATTTTTTTTTTTCTTGATACAGTGAAGCTCTAGTAGGGGAGTTCATATATCTTCGTTCTGCAAGTCTCTCCCTCACTTATGATGAAATTCCTTGATGGTGTAGGGTGATATGTTATGTATACGACTCACAGTTCGGCAGGTGACAATTCAACACCATAGGTAATAGCATAACTACAGTGTGTGATAAGGTAATCGTAGTAAAGGGTAATTCGACATTTGAATAGTAGCAAAAAAAAAAAAAAAAAAAAAAAACCGTGGATAGTAGCATGATTACTATTATTTATTTATTTATTTATTTATTTTTTTTTATAAGGGAGTGTATTATAACAAGTAAGATGCACGATAGAAGAGCCTTTGAATTTGAAGCATCAAGACACTCATCCTTGCCTCCCCCAACAGAAGACATGAGGTGATGGCGCGGGTGGCGGGGGTAGTGGCGGTGGTGGTGTCGGTGGTGGTGGTGGTGGTGGTGGCGGGTTTGCTGGCTCCGGTGCGGGGCTCGAACCCTTCCGAGGCCCCAGATGCAAACCAGTTCAACATAGGCGGCATCCTTTCCAACAATAAGTCACACGACCACTTCAAGCAGACCATATCGGTAAGAGGCTTTTGCTTGTTTTGCTTCTTTTGTTTGTTTTGTTTGTATGGATTTTCTTTTACTTTATTAATTTTTTTCTTATGTTTTTGTATGGATCTTTGTTTACTTTTGTCTTTTTTTGCGTGCTTGCATTTTCTTTTCCTTTCTTTTTTTTTTTGTCTTTTTCGTGTGTGTGGATTTTTTTCTTTCCTTTTGTCTTTTTTTTTTTGTGTTTGGATTTTCCTCTCCTTTTTTGTCTTTTTGTGTATGGTTTTGTTTTACTTTTTATCTTTTGTGTATGGGTTTTTTCCTCTCCTCTTATTTATTTTCTTGCTCATTTAAATTTTCCTTTCATTTTTTTTCCTTTTTCCTTTTTGTTTTTGCATGGAAGTAACGGTGGTACTTATTATATAACGAGAAAAAGATAAATTATACACTTCATGTCATTAATTTTGAGGTCTGTTTATTTATTTTTGTTATTTCTTGCTATTTTCTTTACTGTATATATTTATGTGCACAGTGTGTGTGTGTGTGTGTGTGTGTGTGTGTGTGTGTGTGTGTGTGTGTGTGTGTGTGTGTGTGTGTGTGTGTGTGTAATAGCTCTACAAGACAATCACAATGCAAATGCCTGTGTTTTGTATTAAGGTAGGAGAGGAGGAAGACTAAGAAATGAGGAGAGAGAGAGAGAGAGAGAGAGAGAGAGAGAGAGAGAGAGAGAGAGAGAGAGAGAGAGAGAGAGAAAGGGGAGGAGGAAGAAGGTGCTGATAGGGAGTCGTGCTTCCTCGAAACCTGTCCTCTTTTTACCCTTCTTTCTTTTATCCTTCACCTATTTTTTTTTTTTTTTTACCAGTACAGGTTGGAAAGAGACTTTTTTCTGGGACATCATAACTTTTTGCCTGTGTATGCGTGTGTGTGTGTGTGTGTGTGTGTGTGTGTGTGTGTGTGTGTGTGTGTGTGTGTGTGTGTGTGTGTGCGCGCGCGTGTGTATGCGGAAGAACTGTCAGGAACGTGGACTTTTCTTTCTGGAAGCAACCTAGAAGAGAACCTTAGTATTTATAGAAGCTGACCAAGTTAAAGGAAAATGGAGGCTTATAGACATTTGATAAGGGAGATTCATAACTGCATTGATTATTCTTCTATCATGTGGAAGTAAACTTACTCCTGAACTACCATGGGATTTATGAGTCATTGACACTATGGATACTTAATATGAGAAGCACACTATCAGTTCTTCAAGATATTTATTACCACCTCACCTAACTTAATCTAACCTAACTTAACCTAACCAAACTTAACTTAACCTAACCCAACCAAACCTAACTTTACCTAATTTAACCTAACCTAACTCAACATTCATTAACTATAACTTATTCCAGCACTATCTTGGGACTTCTAACACTCACTTACGACACTTCTTAACACTTAGGACACTACCATTCATTAACAATTAAGACACTAAATAACAGAAACACACTGTCAATTTTTCAGGACATTAACACTTCAGACATTCATCAACTAACTCATTTCTCATTCATCCTTCCTTCATCACCTGCCTTATCCATCACTGTTAAGGCCACCCATACGCACGAACACACCCATTACTCGTCCTTTCTGTACCACCTGATTCTTCCATCAGTACTGGACATCTCATTAACACTTAATAACAATTAGTAAGACATGCACGTTCACTACACACCCATTCATCTACTTAGGAGACTCATTAAAAAGAACATATGATAACAGGTCCTTATTAGAAGACTGATGAACAGGAACACTTGATAACATCCCTATTAGGATACTTATGAACGAGAATACATTGTAACATCCTTAATTAGACACTCATTAGCAGAAACACTTATATAATTTTTATTAAGATACTAATTCGAACATGAGCACATTTCTTATTCATCTTTCCTTCAGCACCCAACTGGTTCACTACAAGTTAACACCGATACATCCCTTGTTCACTCTCACCCAACGCTTGTCCTGCCTATCGCCGCGTCCCTATGAAGACCAGTCCTGCCACCTTCCTCTGTGTCACGTCTATGTTAGCGCTTCCTTTCCCTCTCCTCGTGTTATAATGAAGGGGACTTGAAGTGGCTTATGCCTCCCCAACAGATCCCTTTTATAGACACCTTCCCTTTGTTGAAACAGAAATATGTTGACAGATGTGACTTGGGTTTGATAATTTATATTTAACTTTGATTGTTTTGTAGTTCATATATATATATATATATATATATATATATATATATATATATATATATATATATATATATATATATATATATATATATAGAGAGAGAGAGAGAGAGAGAGAGAGAGAGAGAGAGAGAGAGAGAGAGAGAGAGAGAGAGAGAGAGAGAGAGAGAGAGAGAGAGAGAGAGAGAGAGAGAGAGAGAAACTTGGAAAATTAATTGGTGTCTGTGCTTTTGTATTTTTTAGTGTAGTATTTCAATTTTTTTTTTCTGAATCTAAATGACAGATTTAAAGATATGATAGGATCATTACTTTTACGTTTAGTACACACAACATATAATTCACTTTGGCCTTTTGAGCGCGTTTGTAATATGCAATTCAAATGATAGACTAAGTAATACAACAAATTGCATTGACTCTAAGTGATCTTATTTATCTATATTTTCTCTTTTAGTAGCAGTGTTTTATTATTTTATTATTATTTTTTTTATTTATCCACTTATTTCTACTATAGTCGTATCCAAGATTGCATTGAGGTGCCATCTTACTATTTATCACGCCTCTATGCCACACCCCATGTTACTTTGCCTCTCACTCCCATTATGTCATGCTATATCCTCATGTCACATCCTACTTATTCTTGTCACGTTCACATGTCCCCTTGCCAGTCACCATGTCCTGTCACGACCACATGTTTTTCCCTACACACTGCCACGTCCTTTTCATCACGTACAAACATCATCTTACCAATTATCGCTTACGAAATCTTCTTGTCCATTGGCACGCCCTTTCATCAGGTACAGACATCCCTTTGTTCAGTGCCACATCCTTTTTTCACGTACAAACATCGTCTTATCAATTACCACGTCCTTCTGAAACGTACAGATATTATCTTCCCCATTGTCACATCCTTTTTTCACAAACATTATCTTAGAAATTACCATGCACTTTTATCACGTACAAACAGCACCTCATCCATTACCACATGCATTTTACCACAACGCCCTGGCATCACCACGCCCTTGTGTCACGGGCAAACATCATCTGATCCATTGCCCAGTGCCTGTGTTATGTTCAAGTGTTACTCTGCCTCGTCGCCAGCAGCAGATCAACGACAACAGGACCTACGTGGACGCGAACACGACTCTCCATGAAGTGACAATGCTCATGGACTCCAACCCTATCCGCACCGCCCTCGAGGTGTGCAAGCAGCTCGTCTCCAGATCGGTGAGTTCAGCCAATTGTACCAGTAAGAAATAATGGGTTCAAGTTTGAAAAAAAAAAAAAAAGTTAGATATGTGAAGGGAAGAAATTGGTTTACAAATAGAGTGATAGATGAATGGAATGGACTCAGTAATCAAGTTGTTAGTGCTGAATCATTAAGAAGCTTTATAAGAAGATCAGACAAATTTATGATCGGGATGGTAGGTAGAAATCTGTAGATATGTTTCATGCCACGTGTAGGCCTGATGGCTTCTTGCAACTTCACTTATTTTCTGATGTTCTCATGTTATTAGTAACACAAAATCTCTCCCTCTTCCAAGTTATCTTCCCTCTTTTTTCTTCGTTTATTTTTTTTCGTCTTTTTTTTTTTACGTAATTCGTTTTCTTTAACATAATCTGTCCTCTTGTAAGTTATCTTCCTTTTTTTTTTTTTTGATATTTTTTTCCCCCGTCTCGTATAACGTAATTTGTCTTCCAAGTTATCTTTTTTTTTTTTTTTATCCAGATCGGAAAGTCTAACGAACTATATTGTTGTTTTTCTTATTTTTTTCTTTAACGTAATTCATCCTCTTCTAAGTTATCTTTCATCTTTTTTTTTTCTCTTCATCTGATAATTTTCCTTATCCGTATATTATGTATTTTGTCCTTCAGTTTCTCTTTTCTTTCCCTTTGCATATTTCTTTTTTTTACTTATTACTTTTATTTGTTTTTCGTCTTGTTTAATTATTACAATTTTTTAAGCATAGTCTGATATACTTGCCTTTTTTTTTTAAGTTTAATTCTGTTTCACAACTTTTTTCTTTTACATCTCACGTTTTCTCTGTTGGGTCTCTACGTATTCCTTACTTTTTTTTTTCATTATTTCCAATCACTATACGAGTACATTTTCTATCCCCGCTATTTAATTATATTCAACACAAACTATCATCGTACATTTTGAATCGCCACCGACCACAACAATCACTTACAGATACACATTCAACACCAATTATCGTACCCTTTAAAAGCATCACCGCCACCCACAACCACCGCTGCTAACACATTCAACACAAATTATCGTACATTTTGAATCACCACCAACCGCACCAACCAACCACAACAACCACAACCACTTGCAGATACATTCAACACCAATTATCTTACCTTATAAAATATCTCGCCACCCACCATCCCCTCTGCTAACACACCCTGCCCCCCCCCTCTCCTCCCCAACATAGGTGTATGCGGTAATAGTGTCCCACCCTCTGAATGGCGACCTCTCCCCGGCGGCTGTCTCCTACACCAGCGGCTTCTACCACATCCCCGTCATCGGCATCTCCTCGAGGGACTCTGCTTTCTCTGACAAGGTAGACAACGTTTTTATATTTCTTAATTTTCCTTTCTTTTCATTATTAACGATGACTGAGGCATAAGTGAGAAAGAGAAAAAAATAGTATAGTGGTGATGGCCCAAAGAGAGAGAGAGAGAGAGAGAGAGAGAGAGAGAGAGAGAGAGAGAGAGAGAGAGAGAGAGAGAGAGAGAGAGAGAGAGAGAGAGAGAGAGAGAGAACATAATAGTAAAGAAAAAAAATCTCCCATCAAAAAGCAAAGGCAGAGTAACATTAGCATTTTATAAACCTTGTCTATCACTATAAAAACAAAAGAGAGAAAGAAAATATTAGCTTCTGTCAACACTCATCCATGGGTAATTTAGTTTCCTGTCTTTTTGTCCCTGTACCTTCCACTCACCATCTACGTATTACTTCACAGAATATTAGGTACTGTTAACACTCACCTCATGTACATATTTTCATCTCTTGTCTTTTTGTCCCTTTAACAGTAGTACTCCATTTACCATACTCACTCCACTTATTTATCCACTTACTGTCTATTACTCTTCAGAATATTAAATACTGTTAATACTCATATACTTTACCTTCCACTTACGGTCTATTACGTAGCAGAATGTTAGGTATTATTAACATTCACATAGTTTCATCTCCTGTCTTTTTGTCCCTCTACCTTCAATGCGCCTTTCATTAATCTGTAGAATATTAGGTACTGTTAACACTCACAGGCTTTACCTTCCACTTACTGTCTGTTACGTTGCAGAATATCCACGTCTCCTTCCTCCGCACCGTGCCGCCGTACAGCCATCAGGCCGACGTGTGGGTGGAGCTGCTCAAGACCTTCCAGTACCAACAGGTGGTCTTCGTACACTCCTCGGACACGGACGGACGTGCGCTCCTCACTCGCTTCCAAAACCAAGCTCAAAGTCACGAAGACGACAAAGATATTAAGGTGTGTCTCTGTGTGTGTGTGTGTGTGTGTGTGTGTGTGTGTGTGTGTGTGTGTGTGTGTGTGTGTGTATCTATTTATGTAGCTATCTATGGAATTATCTATCCTCTCTCTCTCTCTCTCTCTCTCTCTGTATATATATATATATATATATATATATATATATATATATATATATATATATATATATATATATATATATATATATATATATATATATATATATATATATTCCATGCCAGTTTTGACATTTAATTCATCAACATGACTGTAGCTTGAAAATTAAATACAAGTTTAATGACATTTTAAAACATATTTCTAAGTAACTAAATTACTGAGTATATTTCCCATAAATTAACTTTGGCGTGCTACATTTTGATATTACTACATGTGACCCTTGCCTTTATTTGACCTTGGTCCATTCTCTGTGACGTCCCTTGCAGTTAGAAAACGTGATAGAGTTCGAGCCCGGACTCAACTCCTTCGTGGACAAACTCAAGGAAATGAGGGAGGCATCAGCAAGAGTCATCCTCCTCTACGCCAAGTAAGTTACTTCCACCTTCACAGAGACTCTTCCTTAACTTTCACCTCACTTCCTTGCTTTGGTTTCCTTCGAGCTCCTGTGAACTCTGCGCTGCAGGATGTGTTTCTCTGGATATTTTTTGTTTTATCCACTTGTTTCCGTGACCTGTGGCCTTTCTTGTGTTACCTACGCATTCTTCTCTCTTTCTCCGTCATGTTTACGTCTTGAGGCAAGGGGAGTAAGGAGTTTTGCTTCATCAAACCACCATCCTCTGGTGAAAATATGGAAAAACTCTTATTTAATTTTATTTTATGTATCTTTATTGTAACTCATGTATTTATTTGTAAAGTTGTCGACTAACGAATTATCTACAAGTGTGAGGATATTGTGATATTACTACTTCTATTTATATGTACTGCTACTGCTACTGCTGCTACTAACACTTCTACTACTACTATTACTACTACTACTACTACTACTACTACTACTACTACTACTACTACATCCCATAACACCCTTCCCTCTCTCTCCCTTCCACTCGTGGTCCCTCATCGGCGCTGCAGCAAAGAGGACGCTGGCACCATCTTTCACGACGCCAGCTACATGAACATGACGGGGCTGGGCTACGTGTGGGTGGTGACGGAGCAAGCCCTCAGCGCCAGCCACGTGCCCCCTGGTGCCATCGGCCTCAAACTAGTCAACGCTTCCGACGAGGACGCCCACATCACCGACAGCCTGTGAGCACCTGAGTGTCTACGTATTTACTGTAGGTGTCTATCCTTGCCTTCTGTACCTGCGTGACTGTGAATATGGGAGACTTGGAGGTGGTAAAGAATAGGAAAGTTTTCGTGCATGTGTGTGTGTGTGTGTGTGTGTGTGTGTGTGTGTGTGTGTGTGTGTGTGTGTGTGTGTGTGTGTGTGTGTTCGTCATGTGTTTTGTTTGGACAGGTACGTGCTGGCGATGGCCCTGAAGAAGCTGCGGGAGGAAAAGAACTCGACGCAGCCTCCGCCCAAGGACTGTAATGACACGAGGGGCTCCTGGGAAACTGGCAAGAAACTCTTCCAGTGAGTACTAGCGCCAGTCTGTTGCCGCCTCGCTCTCCTCACCCTCCCGACACACAATGCAACCCTCCCCCCCAGTGATCCCTAAGCCAGACTCAGGACCGTATTCCGAAACACCTCTGCGCCGTATCTCCCCCTACTTTCAAAAGGCTTTAGTTGAAGTTACACAGGTTTTTAAGGATGTTTTTATGGTTCTAGTGACAGATTAACAGGATTTATATATTACTAACAGGAGAAACGCTCGTGAGACTCCGGTAAACCACCTCTGCAGCCTTTGAAAGTGGTCTTGGTGAGAAAGCAAAGCATTTCTGAATACGGGCATATATGTTACGTTAACCATAATGAAGGACACTGGACAAGGTGCTGCCAAATGTATCCCATGAAGTTCTCCCTTTTTAAACATTTTAGATAACACACACGACCTTAAGCTCCCACATACCTTTCATAATGTTGGAGGATGACTGTAAACTCTGCTTGTGTGTTGCTTTAAGAGTCATCACCACTGCAAAGAGAGCTGGGTACAGGGAGTTCGATTATTTATTGATTTTTTTTTTTAATATCGTTTTACTCTACAACATCACGATCACAAAGCGGCCGGTTGGAGGAAATCATGGAGAAAAATCATCGTCGGTTGCTGTGGCGGGAAGTGACTCACCTTCCTTCCCCCCGCACAGGTACATCTTGGAACAGGTGCTCAAGAATGGCCTCACGGGTAAGGTCGCCTTCGATGAGAACGGCGACCGAATCAACGCCGAGTATGACGTCATCAACATCCAGGAGGTGAACAGGACGGGCCTCCTGAGGAAGGAACACATACGGGTCGGCCAATACAAATATAACAAGGTACCATTAGTCTCTACTGTTTATTTACACCTATATATACTTATGGCATTATTATTGTTATTATTATTATTATTATTATTATTATTATTATTATTATTATTATTATTATTATTATTATTATTATTATTATCACCATCATTATTATTTGTTTGAGTACCGGTCGGTGTGTACTCTCCCAGATCATGGATGTGTCTTTGTATCTGTGTTTTTGTGCACAGTAGACTGATACTGTCCTTGGTAATCATCGCTGTGTGGCGTGTGTGCCGCTGTAGACTCTCCTAGGCAGCCTTTCATTTTATGTCAGTGTGGTGTAGGTGATGCAGGTGCCGCCCCCTCCTCGGCCACACACCTGAGGAGACCAGGCGCACCTCTCGGGGCGGGACGCGGCTCATGCACATCATTCACTTCTTATGTACGGATAGGAGACAGTTCAAGATCTCTGGTGGGATGAAGTAAATAATATGTTATTTCCCCTTTCTATACAACACTTAGTGTTATATAGGTACACTTTCCCGTAGACGTAGCGAGACAAGGTGCAGGTTTTGCTGACATAATCCCTTCATCTCAGCGAGAACGTGTAGGTTAAGAATAATCATGAAGTCCTCATACATGATCACCGTTCGAGGAGCCTGTGAGGAATGGCTACCTCCCTCAGGTGCGCGGACACTACTTGACACATGGCAGAAGTGATAATGTTAGGAGGTGGAGAGTGTTAGCTGAGGACACCCCACTGGAAGTGAGTGGAGGCGGTGGTCAGTCAGTCTGCTTGCTTGGTTAAGTGTCCCTGTTCTCTCGCAGCCGCCTCGCAGTGCAGGGAAAGAGGAGGGTGGGAAGACCATTGGCTCCACCACCCCGCAGTCGCAGGTAACCCAGGTTTTTCCTACAGCCACGGGGCAAGATGGGACACTTTAGGGCAATATTGACCTCCAAAAATGTACATAAGAATATTTGTTCACATAATAACTGGGGTCATACTTAAAAAAAAAAAAAGCGTTTTTAACCCAACGTCACAACGCTGTGCACCTTGAGAGTGTGGTAACAGTGAGCAGCACAGCGCTGCGTCACGGTGCAGCACACTGGCTACACAGGAGTGTCAAGGCCTCCTTCAGTGTGAGGGGCAATGAGCATTGCCTGACGCAGCGGCTGCCGCCTCCCATGGCGGCACACAGGCTGCCTGGCCCACCAGGACGAGCCTTACCTCGCCTGGACGTCACCCAAGGAAATAAATGAACGCACACTCTGGCTGGGGGGGGATCTCTGGCTGACACTAGAGACAGGTGGACAAACTTCCCTTTGTAACATTGAATAACTTTTAATCTGTAAATTTAAGAGTTCATTTCTGATTAAAAAGTTACTTTTTATCACAGTTTTCTTGATTTGTTTTGAAGGATGTTAACTGAACAAAAATTCTACATAATGTGCTAATATTTTTTATAATGGTAACATTATTTTTTATCCCGTAAGACCCTCGGTGTGTGTGCACTTGGATCGTTAGTGAGTAAACATTTCGTTTAGTGGAGTAAAAAATTTAAAAGTAACTCTTATCGATGTGATGAGATGCTTCATGGTTACTGTGACCTCAACACAGCACAAACGTGCTACTCAAGGAGGGCCTGGGGCTCACGCTGGAGGGTCACGATTACGCTGCCCTGAAGATCCCCCTCAACGCACACCCTTGCGTGTCGTTCACTTTGTCCCTGGGCAGGTGCCCGACGGCTGGAGGCAAAGACTCCTGGGTGGTGCCATTAACCCTGTGGCCCTTGTGGATGGTAAGGGAGCGCCGCGCCGCGGTATGCGGAGATAGACCTGGCTTGGCTCTTGAGGCGTTGGTGAAATTCAGAATAGCTACAATGCGACATTTCCCCATCTTGCCCCCTCCCTCCTGCTCAGACCAAAGATTGCTCGTGTAAGCCTGTTGCTGCCGCCGCCGCCGCCGCTGCTGCACTCTAGTGGTCCTCCTGCCCCTTAACACCAGATGATGAGACAGTGGAAGTGGTCATAGGGAGTGGTGGTTCCAAAATTTATGATCTGGCTCACTATTGATGGTCTTTCCCTGTGTGGAGGATTAAACTGTAGCGTCATGCTGATGTTTGCCTCTGAACCACTAGCTTGTGACTCT
The DNA here is from genome assembly GCF_035594125.1 of Scylla paramamosain. Lineage (NCBI taxonomy): Eukaryota > Metazoa > Arthropoda > Malacostraca > Decapoda > Portunidae > Scylla > Scylla paramamosain. Next base: position 5,980,728 of record NC_087162.1, on the reverse strand, counting down.
CCAGAGACTTACCCTTCGTGTCCACCTGTGCTCCTGTGGGTGTGTGAGAGAGTGGTGCCTGGGCGGCCTCAGGAAGGAGTGTGGTGGTGTGCTTGTGTAGGGAGACCCGGGGGTATTTCCTGCCCAGCCTGGATGAGTGAGAGGCAAGTGTGACCTGTAGACGACTTGCTTTTTGATCTTCGTTTACTTTATTTTATTTTTTTATTTTCATTATTAACGGTAACTGTGACAACTATACGAAAAAAAGTAGTGGTGATACCTCAGAGAGAGAGAGAGAGAGAGAGAGAGAGAGAGAGAGAGAGAGAGAGAGAGAGAGAGAAACGAACAAGGAGACAAACAGAACATATATAGGCAAAAAGACTGACAGCAATGAAAACAGACAGACAAATATAGAGAAGCACACAGATAGACACATATGAGCAGGAGGACAGAAGGGCACGAGAGGGTAACGTCTGTATGATAATTGATGAAAACCAAACAAAAAGCAAACACAAAGCCTGGTCAAAGTGAGGCATTATAGTATTACACGGACTGCATCTGTCTTTTTTGCTGCATGCAGTTTACTTATATACTGACCAGTCACACTCCACCCATCTGTCTGTCATGCCGCCGGGAACTCTGTCTCTCCTTATCTACTTATACTATATATATACCTCTTCTGGGGAATGACACACTATACCAGAGGATGAATTGGCTGATATATCACTGCTTGGTAGGAATAGTTCAATGATACAAGTCTTGTGCATGCTGGGAATATACGAGAGATACAAAAAAAAAATTAGTTTTGTCAGCATTACAATGTATGGTGAGCGAGGGTGGCTCATCTTTGTGGGTGAAGGAGTCGAGTCACGGGAGCCCAGTGCGGGAGTCACGCCCTCTTCACGCTATGTAGAATTGACCGTCGGGAGCTGGAGCCACACCAGAGTCCAGCCTCGTGGTGTGGCGACGCGGGCGAGTGTGGCTCCAGTGGTTCTCATCCCCGTGCCCTGCTTGCTGCTGCTGCCCGACCTTGCTGCTACCTCCCGTCCTTGCTCCTTCTCCTCCTCCCTGCCTCAGTGCCTCAGTCTCGTGAACTCTTCGGGGTGTGATGCTCAGCTTGTCTTGTGGTATCTTCCGGACTGGTGTTGGTGGCAGTGTGGTTGCATGGCTGTCTGTGCTCCGCTCCGCCGCTGCAGGAGTTGTGTCACTGGTTGTTTGTCGCCTTATTATCGACGCATAATGAAAAGGTCGAAGTCCTTAATTAATGCCATTTTTTGCAGCACTTTTCTCGCGTGACCATTTTCAGTAGTGGCTTTCTGTAGTCTTGCCTGCAGCCTGCACTTCGGGATGACCCTCCTGTACTGTTTGCATCGTGGACCGCTAGCCATGACGTCCCAGAATGGATCGTGTCCCTCTCCATGCACGTTGTAGCTTCCCACTCCCCCTTATGTTCATCCCTGAAAGGCATCTTGCATGTCTGGTTCACCATTTGATTTTACCCATTTATTTTTATCTCATGACAAGTTGTTAAAACAGCCTTAAAATGTAACGACAATGAGTTAAATTGGAGGTGCCAATTTTTTCTCATAAATGGGTGCCATAAATCTTTTCTTAAGTTAATTGTAATAAGTTGTTTAAACTAACAAGTGTTTCTGTTAAAGATGTAAATCTTATGTACTTAGCCTTTCAGCCCTTTCTACACACACACACACACACACACACACACACACACACACACACACACACACACACACACACACACACACACACACACACACATACACACACACACACACACACACACACACACACACACACACACACACACACACACACACACACACACACACACATATATATATATATATATATATATATATATATATATATATATATATATATATATATATATATATATATATATATATATATATATATATATATATATAATATTTCTCTTGGTGTAGCCAGGAAGAATATTCTCTTTCAGGTAGAAGTGGTTAAAGGCAAGAGCAACCTCTGCACTGTTCACTTTTTGGTTGTATTTTTCTATTCGTCTGATTAATTCTTTTTCTGCGAGTGGTAGGGCTCCGAGGATCTTTCCAAAATTTGTAGTATCAGCGACGTTTTGTACCTCTTGGAACATCTTGAGGCTAATGATGCTCTGTGTGGGGGAGCACCTATATATATATGCAGGGTGGGGGGTGGGGGGAGATCGTGCTGCTTGGTGGTGGGGTGACGGGCGCTTCTTGTTGGCGGGGCGCCATCTTGCTGCCGGACGCTTCCTATTTGTCGAGCGCCGTTGTTTCAGCCTCCGTCCTGCGCTTTCTTGTGGGCAGGATTTGTAGGTCTCTGACTTGAGAATTTATTGAAGGCGATGTTTCTTCCATGTAGAGGACTTCTAGTATCTTCAGTCTTCTTTGGTCCTGTTCTCTGTGTATGATGGTGGTGCCATTCTCTATGATTTGGCGGGTGTGGTAGTGTTCCTTGATGGCTCCGGTTTGTAGATGGCAGGTCAGTCTCCTCGACACCGTAGTTGTCGTCATCCCAATGTAGGATGAAGGTCCACAGTCCTCAGCAGTGCATTTGTGCTTGTAGACGACACCAGCTACCTGTAGAGACGTATTAGGTTTTGCATTTTTGTTTTTTATGAAGACTTGGGATGTTTTCTGGGTATTGTAATATGTGGCTTGATCTGCGTTTGTTGGTTTGACGTTTCTCTTCATTATGTTCTTGATGGCCTCTGTATCCGCCTTATATTCTGTGGACAAGTGGTTCTTGTATAATAGCTTGATTTTATCTTGTGGGCGTGGATGTTCGGCGCTGGAGTGCCATTTGTTGGTGGTATTCTTGATGACTTGATGAATCATCAAGAATACCACCAACGAATGGCAAATAGAAAAATACAACTAAAAACTGAACAATACAGAGGTCGCTCTTACCTTTAACCACGTCTGCCTAAAAGAGAGTATATATATATATATATATATATATATATATATATATATATATATATATATATATATATATATATATATATATATATATATATATATATATATATATATATATATATATATATATATATTTATTTATTTATTTATTTTATGTGCACACACACACACACACACACACACACACACACACACACACACACACTGTTAGTGATCTTCATCACATTTGCTGGTTTAATTTGCTCTTTTTCATTGCATTCTGCGAATACCAGCTTCATGATACTGAGACTCACGTTCTATTCCAATAAATTTCAAGTACTAACAATTTAATACTATTATTATTATTATTATTATTATTATTATTATTATTATTATTATTATTATTATTATATCATCATCATCATTAGAATAATCACTATAAGCACCACCACCATGATCATCATGATGATCATCATGATGATCATGATGATGATCATCATGATCATCATCATAATCACTACCACCATCGTCGTCATCATCATAATATCATAATCACCACCACTACCACCACCACCATCACAGTGGCACACAGTTCAATGTTTATACCATTGTATAAGACGAGTGGCGAAGGTCGCGGCGGCCAAGTCCTAGCGGCCGGGAGTCAGTCTGGCCTGTGATGAGTCACGCTCACTCATCTTGCTCATAAAGTTCATACTTATGGTGTGTGAGTCAACAGTCAACATAATCAGTGCTTGGAAAGAAGTTAGAGGAGAGGGGAAGAAGGAAATTGTATTTCATAGAATGAGCTAAAAGCTTGCAAATATTTCTTCTATACAAACATTCCTCCCTAACCTTGTAGTAAACCTAGAACTGTGCACCGTGAACTGTCCTTATGATTTGTCACTGAAACAGTCCAGGTTTTGGTTTGGTTATCTTCCCATCAGTAGTGCTAGCACTCACGAGCACGCCTCGTGGTGCATTCCTGCCTGACGGAAAGCTCCGCTCATGAACCAACTCTTCCACACCTTCACGTTCATTGACAGCTATAATATAGTCATTTTAACATTCATCCTTATAATAGACATAGATTTTGAAAAGTAAATAAGAATGAAAATAATATTTATAATAATCATGCTCAGCATAAAGTTTCCCTCGAGTATTGTTTCATATGCATATAATCTTAATATTTTCTGGAGAATTACTTTTTTTGTATTTTTTTGAAGTTACTAAAAGTTCTTCTTATCAATACTATATTTTGTTCGTGACTGTGGACGAGGGAAGCTTTCACATTAAAAATGTAGCCCGGGCAAGTCTGACAGCCATTACTGTACTGTATGTAATTCCATGTTTGCCGTGGAAATACTCGTATGTATCACCAGTTCAAGCTAGATGGCGGTACAGACCAAAGTATACACTCTAACATGTAACTAGTCTGTATACTTGAGGTGCAGATTACCCCGAGCGTGCTACTCCCTCACTGTCACCCATCGCCTCGAGGCCGCGAATAAACAACAACAACTATTAGTACAACTGCAACAATGGAAGATAATTACTTGATGCTAAAATGGCCGTTGACTTTACATTGCTTGCGGTGAATGCTGAGTTACTATAATGAATGAATGGTTCCAGATAGCACTCCGCATTCTTCAGTTATATATATATATATATATATATATATATATATATATATATATATATATATATATATATATATATATATATATATATATATATATATATATATATATATATATATATATATATATATATATATGAATAGCCTCTTGGATCCATATATTACTACTAGTGCCTGCAAGCCATGTTGTGAATGCATCGGTAACTTTGGTTGGTTGGTTTACACTTCCACAAGTTATCGTGTCTCCCTCACACCTTATTTTCCCCTTCCCTCAGTCCCCCACCCTCTCACCCATACCTTTACTATCACACTCTCAATATATATATAATATACATAAGGCTTTCTATGCTGCTTTGTTGATCTAGTTTGAACTTTTAGTGGTTATGTTAGTGTGGCGGGTCAAGAGAGCGGAGGAATGAAGTCTTGTTGTTAGTTTGGTTAGCGTAGTCCTGCCTCTCTCTCCCCCCCACCATCCCGTGGCGACCCTCCCACTGACCCTGCCTGACCTGCCATTAGACCAAGGAGTCCATGACGCTGGTGATCAACGAGAACGCCATCGTGTGGTGCGGCAACACCACCACCAAGCCTCAGGGCTACATGATCCCCACCAGACTGAAGGTGCGTCAGCCCCACTTTCATTCCTGCTGCCTGTCTTCTGCTCCTTCCTTTCTGTACTATCGTATCACTTCCAATGCCTGTTAATGTAGAGTAGTGTAGTCACGCAACTTTGGGATGCCATACAAGGATCTGATGCTGTTAGTTGTGTTTTGTAATTCTTTTGTAATCTATCTGTGGATGATTTCATCGCTTTCCTTTCCTTCCCTCTTCACGTTCCCGCTCTTTGTCTTCGTTTATTTTTTTGTTTTGTTTTGTTTGTGGCTTCGTTTTCGTTGGTCTCATTCTAGTCCTCGCCCTATACTACTATTACTAATACTGCTATTGCTGCCTTAACTACTACTACTACTACTACTACTACTACTACTACTACTACTACTACTACTACTACTACTACTACTACTACTACTACTACTACTATTTCTGCTGCTGCTGCTGCTGCTGCTGCTGCTGCTGCTGCTATTACTACTACTACTACTACTACTACTACTACTACTACTACTACTACTACTACTACTACTACTATTACTACTGCTGCTACTACTACTACTACTACTGCTGCTGCTGCTGCTGCTGCTGCTGCTGCTGCTGCTACTGATGCTGTTGCTGTTGCTGCTATTTCTCCTACAAACTATTACTACCAATTATTGCTAATACTACAACAACAAAAACAAAAACTACTACTACTACTACAACTACAACTACTACTACTACTACTACTACTACTACTACTACTACTACTACTACTACTACTACTACTACTACTACTACTACCACTACTACTATTACTGCTGCTGCTACTACTACTACTACTACTACTACTACTACTACTACTACTGCCATTACTACTACTACTACTACTACTGCTACTACTACTACTACTACTACTACTACTACTACTACTACTGCTGCTGCTGCTGCTGCTGCTGCTGCTGCTGCTGCTGCAGCAAAAACTACTACTACTACTACAACTACAACTACTACTACTACTACTACTACTACTACTACTACTACTACTACTACTACTACTACTACTACTACCACTACTACTATTACTGCTGCTACTACTACTACTACTACTACTACTACTACTACTACTACTACTACTACTACTACTACTACTGCCATTACTACTACTACTACTACTACTACTACTACTACTTCTACTACTACTACTACTACTACTACTGCTGCTGCTGCTGCTGCTGCTGCTGTTGCTGTTGTTGTTACTACTACTACTACTACTACTGCAGCTACTACTACTACTACTACTACTACTACTAATACAACCATCATCAGCACCAGCACTAGCACCAGCAGCAACAGCAGCAGCAGCAGCAACACTACCACCACCACCACTACTACCACCACCTCTACTTTTACAACACACACACAATTATTATTATTATCATCATTAATTGTTGTTGTTTTATACATTAGTTTAGTAAATATTGACAATTTGTGTGCCAGTGTAAACGCAAAATCAATTAATATGTCAACATGTCAGTCAGAAAGCTTCGGCTTGGCATGCTGTGCCATTGTCATTTGCGTATGTTTATATTAAGCAATGTATGTGTAATTTAAGGGCAATAAACCTTTACTTACTTACTTACACACACACACACACACACACACACACACACACACACACACACACACACACACACACACACACACACACACACACACACACACACACACTGTACTTTCACCATATATCAAGTTACACAACCTACACCTCAATTGAAATCACAAATATTATAATATCCTGCAGCATTGTGGTGGAATAATTGCAGCAAACGTATCAGCATAACCAATGACTCCCTCCCCTGAGCTTCATCCTTGCAAAAGACAACCTCAATAATGATATAAATACTGTCCTTAGAGTTGTCACCGCGACTTAATGCCTCACACACATATTCAGAAACCCTTTGCTGTCTCACCGCGATTATTTTCAGAGGCCAGAGAGATGATTAGTTGGGTTGTCAAGAGCGTTTCTCCTGTTAATAATAAAGAAATCTTATTAATCTGTCACTAGAATCATAAAAGAAATTGACTTGAAAACCTGTGTCACTTTAACTAGAGCCTTTGGAAGTAGTGGAGCTGCGGGCAGAAGTGTTTCAGAATATGATCCTAAGGTTGGTGTTGACTTTGTGAACTTCCTGCAGGTGCTGACCATCGAGGAGAAGCCCTTCGTCACCACACAGAAGATTGAGAGCAAGGCGGAGTGTCTGGGAGGCGGACGAGTGCTGTGCCCCTGGTTTAACTCGACCAGTGAAGGCACAGACCTGTACTGTTGCACGGGCTACTGCATCGACCTGCTCATCACACTGGCCAACAAGATCAACTTTACCTTCGAGCTCGCTCTCTCCCCAGACGGCGAATTTGGTTCTCTCCAGATGAAAGAGAGTAATGTCCTCTAATACAGAAATCATGTTCTGTCACGTTCTCATTGACTCCACACACTTTAACTCTCTTTGTTTTTCATCTTCGCTCTTTATCATCTATCCCTGTCTAGCTTCATCTTTTCTCTCATCCTCTGTATGGTATAATTCGACATCCCGTCTTTTATTCAGATAACAATTGCATTCTTTTCCTTATTAATCGCCAGTCACATGATGGAAAAGAGGGGGAGGTTTTAGTGATCTTAGTTGTCAGTCAGTTCGCGATATTAGCCACAAAGGAAGAAGGGAGATCACGCCAGGTCACTAAAAGCCAAGAATTATCAGTCGATCATTGTTGCGAGCTTAACCCAAAGATTCCTTGTTATTTCATACTTCTACTTAGTAACTTATTCACTACTAAGCGTGCGAAAGTGTAGTGTAGTGTAGTGTAGTATATATATTTTTTCTTGTTACACTCTCTCTCTCTCTCTCTCTCTCTCTCTCTCTCTCTCTCTCTCTCTCTCTCTCTCTCTCTCTCTCAATTATTCTCTCATTTATTCATCCCATACACCTTTGTCCCCATCTTGCCTGTCTGCTTCTCTGTGGTCCTATCTGATGCTCGGTATGGAAGCCAGCGCACCAACCCTTTCTCCCGTGTTACAGGCAAGAAGGAGTGGACCGGCTTGATCGGACAGCTGGTGAATCAGACCCACGGTGCGGACATGATAGTGGCGCCGCTCACCATCAATCCGGAACGTGCCCAGGTCATCGAGTTCTCCAAGCCTTTCAAGTACCAAGGCATCACCATCTTGGAGAGGAAGGTTAGTGATAAATAAGCGAACTGGACTCCTCCCTTATCAGCCCGCTTTGCTCTCTCATCACGACAATTTTCCAGCGCCATAGAAATTATTGGCAGGGTTCTCAAGACTGCTTCTCCTCTTAATGTAGAAATCTTAATCTGTCACTAGAACCATACGAACGCCATTAAAGTTCGTGTAACTGCAACCATGTAGAGACTTTTATATGTAGTGGAGGTGCGGCGCGGAGATGTTCCCGAATATGGTCCATTAACAAAAGGAGCTGTTTGGGTGATAGCTTTGGGTGATTTTGATATTGCTCCGAACGTCCTGTCATTCTTCGGTCTTCCTTTGCAGCAACCTCGCTACTCCACGCTGGTATCCTTCCTGCAGCCCTTTCGCAATACCCTGTGGATCCTGGTGATGGTGTCCGTGCACGTGGTGGCTCTGGTGCTCTACCTCCTCGACAGGTTCAGTCCCTTTGGCAGGTAGGTCACGAGATTATGTCACTGATGGTGGAAGATCTTGTCTTTCCTTTACAACGACATCTTCGAATCTTCATAATACATTTTTGAGTCGGAGTCCGTTCACTTCACTGTTATTCCTCGATTTCTTCTAAACCTTTTTTCTCCGCTTTCAGAATTTTCGTTGATATGAAACACATCCACATTGTCGTTGTGAAATAGCATATCATCGATTGTTTTTCTTTACTTCTATACATGATTTGTCGGCGGTTCTGTTTACATTACTTTGTGTTCAGCCTCGTATTTGAAGTATTTCTGAAGAAGCAAGCGTGTGGTGCAGTGGTGGCACAGTCAAGGTCAGTATAACTCCCCACACACCACGGTGGTCAGTATGTTCTGAGTGAGATGTGTACGTTGAGTGTCCTGTCAGGGTTTCGATCCTTGGTCAAGCCTCTTCACGACTACGCCCTTTAACATCAGCTTCCCAACACTCAAAAACAGGATACAACAGCAGAAACAAAATGGAGATGAGCTTAAGGTACTTATGATAATACAACTTGTGTTGTGTGGACGGGCAAGCTGTGCACTAAGGTGCGTCTACGAAGGTGTGTGTGTGTGTGTGTGTGTGTGTGTGTGTGTGTGTGTGTGTGTTACAGGTATAAGCTGACCAACACTGACGGCACGGAAAGGAGATGGGCTTGAGGGACTTATGATAATACAACTTGTGTTCTGTTGATGGCAAGGTGTGTACTGAGGTGCGTGTGTGTTACAGGTACAAGCTGGCCAACACTGACGGCACGGAGGAAGACGCCCTCAACCTGTCCTCGGCAATATGGTTTGCCTGGGGAGTTTTGCTCAACAGTGGGATTGGTGAAGGTTAGTCCACAGTTACTGTTTGCCTGAAAAAAAAAAAAGATCCCCGTTTCTCTTATGGAAAGGTTTCATTGTTAAAGAGAAACGTGAAATTAATGTAAGGTTTAGTGGAAACCAGAATTTGTTTTTGTGACGAGATGAGGAGTGGGATTTCCAGCGTCAAGGGGAATGCATGCGATAACAACATTCAGGTTTTCCATCTGCTGAAGGAGAGTAAATGTTGCGTCACAGACTGAAGCACTGAACTGAAGCGTGTTCTGTCCAGTAACGGCTCTTCAGAATGACGTTTGTCGATAACCATCCTACTTTGGAAATTATTTGTTAACTTAACATTCATTATGCCACGCTGTTTGATGAAGTCGTGGAATGAGTGGAAATGAAGTGCACTTTTGAAACATTTTAGAAACACGACTGTCGGCATATACATACTTTTCATTGCCTTATAATGTCGTTAACTTGAATTATGAATTTTCTGGAATGTATTATTAAATGAGTCATTGAGGTGAAGCGCTCTTGTATGCATCTCAGAAACAAGAGTCTCAATTTGTATTATTTTTCGATGAATTTTCTAGATACTGAGTGAATAAATGATTTGAGCTGGTGGTGGAGAGTGCATTGTGAGAGTGGTGGGGTCTAAAGGATGGGGGGGTCAGTGTGAGTGAATGGAGGGGGTGGGGACGGTGGGGGCCGGGATGCAGTGTGGGCGGCTGAACTTGTAAGGGGAAAAAATGAAACTGTTGAAGTCGCTCTCTTGACCATTCCGTTATCCCGTTCTGCCGCATTTTGAGATATTTCCTTGTTATGAGAGAGAGAGAGAGAGAGAGAGAGAGAGAGAGAGAGAGAGAGAGAGAGAGAGAGAGAGAGAGAGAGAGAGAGAGAGAGAGAATTAAAGATATGTATTTAATTTGTTTGTAGTGTGTGTGTGTGTGTGTGTGTGTGTGTGTGTGTGTGTGTGTGTGTATGTGTGTGTGTGTACAATGTCGCCGTGGCACACGCAGGCACGCCGCGGAGCTTCAGCGCGAGGGTGCTGGGCATGGTGTGGGCCGGCTTCGCCATGATCATCGTCGCCTCTTACACTGCCAACCTGGCGGCCTTCCTCGTGCTGGACCGACCCCAGACCTCCCTCACCGGTATCAACGACGCCAGGGTGAGCACGCCTCTCGTTATGCTGAGAGGGAAGGGGGGCGGTGCTGGTAAGGATGTTGGTGATAATGGCGGAATACTTAAGGGGACGCAAATCTCGGAAAAAAAGACATTCACTGAAAAAAAAAAAGTATTTGCATTCAAGAGTTCAAATTTTCAGGGTATTTTTGAAACTTGATCTTATTTACTGTGTATACATATAATGGTATACATATATACATATATATAAATGACCTTATGAACTGCATTTCTTAATCTTTTGCTTATCCTATGGGTGATGTGGTCTCTTTTCCAGCAAAGACACTCCTTCAGCCTACACTCTTCGGCTTTGCAGTGGATTTTTATGGGTTTCCTATCTGTAATATCTATAAGAACAGCAATCTATTGGCCAAGCAAGAACCTATTGCTGTTTGTTGTCCTTTGTCATACTAATCACACAGCCTGTCTTCACCCTAGTTACGAAACCCGATGGAGAACTTTACCTACGCGACGGTGAAAGGCTCCTCGGTGGACATGTACTTCAGGCGGCAGGTGGAGCTGAGTAACATGTACCGCACGATGGAAGGCAACAACTACCCCACCGCTGAGGCCGCTATCACTGCCGTCAAGTCCGGGTGAGTCGCTGCTTCTTACTTCCTCGACTTCCCTCCACTCTCCGCATCGTTGTCAGTGTGTTTGTGGGACGGATGACAAGTCGAGAGGTGGAAGTGTTTCGTCTTTTCAATCCAAGTTATTAATTGACTACAGAGAGGATTGTTTTAATGTATTTTTTTCTGTGGTGGTAGTTGTAATGGTCGGTAGTGGTGGCAATGGTTAGTGATGGTGTTGGAATGGTGGTGGTGGTGGTGGTGGTAGTGGTAGTGCGAGATGATACTTAACTGTTTTTTAAAGTGTGAAGTCGTAGAGGGAAAATGTTTTGTTAAAGGGTGAAGGAGTGGGGACTGTTGTGTTTGCATAACCTTTAGTTGTCGCAGGAATGTATGCCTGTTTTACACAGTGGCAGAAGCACTTAGAACAAAATTGATATGATGGAAGAATGAATATGAGTTTTGTCTTTTATTATTTTATTTAAGTCAAACAAAAAAAATTAGAGTTCAATAGCAGGATGCAGAAAGGAAGTACTATTCATTGCATGGAAAAAAAATATAAAAGCCAATAAAGTGATGCTTTTCTCTTTCCAGGAGACTAAAGGCGTTCATCTGGGACAGCTCGCGTTTAGAGTACGAGGCGGCGCAGGACTGTGAGCTGGTGACTGCCGGCGAGCTCTTCGGGAGGTCGGGCTACGGCATCGGCCTCAAGAAGAACTCCCCCTGGGCAGACCGGGTGACGCTGGCCATCCTGGAATTCCACGAGAGCGGCTACATGGAGGAGTTGGACAACAGATGGATCCTGCAGAACCAGGAGGACACTTGTAACACAGACGAGAAGGCGCCAGCCACCCTCGGCCTCAAGAACATGGCTGGCGTGTTCATCCTGGTGGCGGCCGGCATCGTTGGCGGTATCGGACTCATCATTATTGAAATCATCTACAAGAAGCATCAGATCAAGAAGCAGAAGCGCCTGGAGATCGCCCGCCACGCCGCCGACAAGTGGAGGGTAGCCATTGAGGTGCGTGTTAGAGCTTGGCTGTTGTAATACTTGAGTTACCTTTGCTGTTACTTGTTTAGTTGTCTGCTGGTAACTGATGTAACACAAATACAAACCAGCCAATTCTTCTTTTTACCGTGGAGGAGGAGAAAGTGTTGTCTTGAGTAATGTTTTGCTTCCACCTGCAGAAGAGAAAGACGCTGCGTGCCTCCATGATGATGCAGAGGAGACTGAAGGCCAACGGCGTCAATGAGCCCTCGGTGATATGCGTCAACGTGGAGAGCGGAGCTGGGTCCGGGGCAGGTGCCGGAGCTGGGGACGGGGCTGGGGCTGGGGCTGGGACAACTTCGGGGACAGCATCAGGGGCAGCGGCGGGGGCACCGGCGGGGGCAGGTGCCATAGCGGTCAGCTCTGATGGCGGGGCTGCTGTTAGTGGACCAGCAAGCATTGGAATCATTGACTTGCCACGGATGCTGCCGCCGCCCCCGCCCGCACCCTCAGCCCCTCCCTTGCCTCCCGGCTTACCGCCAGACGTTCCCCCGGCACCTCCTGCCCCTCGCTGGGGCAACGACATAAGGCAACGGCACATTTCCTCAGCTCAGGACGAGGCTTTGCCCCCACCCCCGCCGCCTCCCAAGGGCGTGGACACGATGCGGCTGCACGCTTCCTACAAGAACCTGTTCGGCCCCGATCCGCCTGACCTGGTGGCGTGAGCGTCTGCTGCGGCCTCTGTATCAGAGGCGGCCAGGCTCACAGGGGCGGGGGATCCTGGCGGGGAGGACCACTCACTCCCCTCTACATTACGTCCACTCGGCGG
>NC_087162.1:5942500-5962500 GCF_035594125.1 Scylla paramamosain | reverse complement strand
TAATAATATTAATAATAATAATAATAATAATAATAATAATGATAATAATAATGATAGTAATAATAATAATGATAATAATAATAATAATAATAATAATAATAATAATAATAATAATAATATATTATGGTCACCAGAAAACTGCAAAACAAAAATAAAGCAAAATGAAAAAAAATATTAATTTTTAGTAAATTATGAGACACTTCGATGAAAAAAAAAAAAGACATTGTAAGTTGTTTTATAATCCACCTCAGCTTTCGTATACCAAGAGTAGGCTGCTTTTGGCGTGACTGATGTAGTTACCATACCAGAGGTCAAATAAAGGCAATGTTTATACAGATGTACATCGGTGCGTCATTCCCACCAATACCCGCGCAGAGCACCGTACTCTTCATTTATTTCATTTTTTATTTCCTACGCACAAAAGAATCACCCGAGAAACTGAATACAGATAAATACAATAAATGAATAAATAAATGAATAAAATAAATAAATAAATAAATAAATAAATAATTAACTAATTAATTAAATACAAAAGTAAACAAATAACTAATGATTGACACAAAGTAGCCTTCCGACTCCTGTAAGAGAATGTTTTGTTTGTAAGAATGGAGAGGAGGGAAGCTTAGGAAAGGTATTAATGATCTATGAGCGACGTGATGCTCCTTCTGTGTGTGTGAGAGAGAGAGAGAGAGAGAGAGAGAGAGAGAGAGAGAGAGAGAGAGAGAGAGAGAGAGAGAGAGAGAGAGAGGCGAGGAAGGCTGAAGGCACATAGAATGGAAACAGAAGGGTTAATTGGCTGATTGACTGATTGACTGAGTGACTAATTGACTAATTAGTTTATTGGTTAACTGATTGACTGGTTGATTGACTGGGCAAATGAGTGAGTGAATGAGTGAGTGACTGATTGATTGAGAGACTAACTGACTGACTGACTGACTGACTGAATGAATGAATGAATGAATGAATGAATGATTGACTGATAGATTGATTGAGTGCCTGATTTGTTTAAGACGCCGCAACAAGGATTGATTGAACTGATTGACTTAAAAGGTTCAGGCGCCGCAACACTCAGCAACGCGGAGGGTGAAAAACGGAAGGGAAAGAAGGAAGGTGATACTTATAGTTTGGTGAAGGCGGAAAGTTCTTAAGGCCAGTGGTCACAAAACAGATCTCACACAAAGGTTCAGAGGATGGTAAGAACTCAAAAGAAGTTAATCCCTATGGACCTGCGCATAACATAAGAGTAACAATTTTGATTTTCATGTAGGTTTTTGAATTTCTGTATCGGATATCAGCGACCAAGCAATGTAGTGCAGCCAGTGACTGAGATATTATATTTTTTTCTTTTAATTGTTTTTTTTTTTACTTATATAATTTTTGCATTTTTATTTTTCTTCTTCTTCTTCTTCTTCTTCTTCTTAGTAGTAGTAGTAGTAGTAGTAATGGTTGTGGTGATAGTGGTGGTGATGATGGTACTGGTAATGATGGTGGTGATGGTAGCTGTAGCCGTGATAATGGTGGTTGGTAGCTGTAGTGGTGGTGATTGGTAATTGCAATGGTGGTAAAGGTGGTGGTGGCAGTAGTGGTGTTGGTGTCTGGATAACCACTGTTAGCTACTACTGGTTCGGTTACAATAATCTATTTAGTTTGGTGGAGTTTCGTAGTGAGACGTGTGGTGTCCCTGGCGTAGTGGCGGAGGCTCAGACTGCGAGGCAAGTGGAATGTTGAGCTGCACGTCACCTTACTGGAATGTTAACACCACAAGGTCGGTTAGCACACATAATGTTTCTTGTTTCTACAGTGCAGGATTGAGTCTGGGGAAGATAAGGTGCATTTTTTATTGTCTTATTGTCAATGCTGGTTCATCGTTACTTGATAACAATGCCATTTGGTGACATTAGCATCAAGAGAGAGAGAGAGAGAGAGAGAGAGAGAGAGAGGTGTGTGTATGTGTGTGTGTGTATTTTTATGTGTGTATGTGAGTGTTTCAGAGGTCGAGATGTGATTCAGAGACAGAAGAATAAAACCGTTTCGGAATCTGAAAAAAAAAAAAAAACGAATCCGGAGCTCCATCATGAATACAAGAACGTATCATTAGTCAATAGGACTCAATAGAAACTTTCCTCCTTGACAATTGACACTAGAGAATACAAACAAGGGTCTGGAATAATTTGAAGCAGATGAATCATCACTAACATTGAAAAGCTTGGGACGAGAACAAACCTTCACCCAGACCATTCTTTCATCTCTGTCCTTCATTGAAGAGTCAGGCCATCAACACTCCCTCCCTCAGCGCCTGCCACCTTACGTATATCGTCTCGTGCGTGGTGAGCAGCACGTGCACTGCAATACTTCACCAATGACAACTAGGAAGCCATTACAAGGAAGCGGACCGGCCTGGAGATAAGGTAGTATACGCATGCTGATGGGGGCAGCTTCTCCATCCACCACCAGAATACATAGTGGTCATGTTATCTGAGAACACACTGCACATGTTAGTCCACGCTAAGTATTGTACAATTCGTGCTTTACAATGAGCTGATGTAATTGCTGTGTGATGCTAGTGAAGGAAGCTGATCCATCTCATCCTCAATTTATCTTAACAGTTGTATTCTATACGTCTTCGGGTGAGATTTGTTATTATTCATTCATTGTTCTGGACCAACGTATGCTCTTAACTTCTAAGCCACTAAACAAACGTGTTCCGTTGCAGTGTTTGTTTACATTTGTGTTCCACCTCCTATGGGATGTGTTGGGAAATTATGCATACAGCGACTCGCAGAGAGGCAAGTGACGCACGAGGGAAGGAGTGAATGGTGGTGGATCTGGAATAGGGTTGTGGTGGATTTGGAATAAGGTTATGGTGGATTTGAGATAAGGTTGTGGTGGATTTGAGATAAGGTTGTGCTGGATTTGGAATAAGGTTGTGGTGGATTTGAAATAAGGTTGTGGTGGATTTGGAATAAGGTTGTGGTGGATTTGAGATAAGGTTGTGGTAGATTTGAAATAAGGTTGTGGTGGATTTGAAATAAGGTTGTGGTGGATTTGAGATAAGGTTGTGGTAGATTTGAAATAAGATTGTGGTGGATTTGAAATAAGGTTGTGGTAGATTTGAAATAAGGTTGTGGTGGATTTGGAATAAGGTTGTGGTGGATTTGAAATAAGGTTGTGGTGGATTTGGAATAAGGCTGTGGTGGATTTCAGGTTCGAGAAAGTAAGACATTGATAAAATAACAACAAATATAATAAAAAAAAGATAGTGAATGTTATGAAGCAGATGCCTTTCACATATTGCCATCTTGCAAGTAATAGATACTGAGATACTGAACATAGACAACCAGTTCACCACAAAAAAAAAAGGTAAATGAATAAATAAATAAAAAAAAATAAGTAAAAATAAAATAATTAAATAAAGTAAATAAGAAAATGAAGTTAATACAGGAATCATAAAGCAGTCTGCGTGAGAAAGCATGTGCTAGAATTACAGATGAAAGAACACAGACTACTCAGGTTGATGGAAAGAATGAACAGGAGGAAATGTTGAGAATGCAATGAATGTGAAAACCCGGTAGCGTCAGTTCATTGGTGTTTGCAAGAGTTGATGTTTATTTGGCAGGAACAAATGTGGAGGTTCGTGAGAGGGAGAGTAAAGCTCAGCACATTCACATGGAAAGAGGAACAGATAATTTTGTTAAGTTACCCATGGTTGGTATTTTCTTTCGAGGGATTGATGTTAGTCTGTTTAGTGTTTTCGTTCAAGATGCACACCCGTGACTGGAGTGCATAGCTGAACGGTGTGCTGTCCTAAGGGTGTCACTGCATTTGAAAACCATAATTAGCTATGTTCAGTTCTGTTCTACATTATTTCCGTGTGAATTTGTGCATGTGGTGAATTAAGTGGATAGGTGATGCTTAGTATAGTATAACATTTAGTAGAAAGGTACGAGTGCTATGGCTACATGGCGTTCAAGTGCGGAGTGAGATAACTAATCAAAGGGATCACATAAGGCTGTATGACGCTAAGAGCAGCTGCAGATCATGTACAGCAGAAAACGAGTTGATTACCTGACCAGTTATCAATTCATCAATGCATTCATTTCCTGTTTAGTAGTATGTGTGACCTGCAGCTGTGATGAACGACATGCAGCCCAAGAAGACTGGGAGTGAGTGGCCTTGTCTGGTCCCGCCAGTCTTGTCTTTCACTCATCATGCTGTAGAAATAGCCAGTATCATACTAAGAGAGTTTATGTTCGAGCCACTAAATGTGCAGAGTCGGTCAGGTTGGATGGGTGCGTCTGTGCATCAAAGCAGTGAGCATCATAAGACTGTCTATATTTGCTGATTCGAAATGTATACTGGAGTTTGTGAGAAGTCCTGCTGACTCGAAATGTGGAGTTTGTGAGAAGTTCTGCTGATTCGAGATGTGAAGTTTGGGATAAGTTCTGCTGATTCGAAACGTATATTAGAGTTAGTGAGAAGTTATGCTGAATCGAGATGTATATTAGAATTTGTGAGAAGTTCTGCTGATTCGAGATGTGAAGTTTGTGAGAAGTTCTGCTGAATTGAGATGTATATTAGAGTTTGTGGGAAGTTCTGCTGATTCGATACATATATTAGAGTTTGTGAGAAGTTCTGCTGATTCGAGATGTGGAGTTTGCGAGCAGTTCGCCTCCCAGTCTATATCGGAGAAGCAAGACAAGCAAGAAGAGGAGGAAGAGGACGTAATAGGCAGATACTTACGTGATCACGAAAATGCTAGACACATAAGTTACAGTATATAAATTTTTGAAAGTACGGTAAAGGAAAATGAAAGAAAAATACCCGGACGGAGGAAAGTAGGCATCAAGGAGAGCGGTTACGGATGTGAGTCTCCCGACTGAAAACTGAACCGCTTCGTGGCGCACTGAAAGAGTCACGGGGAGGTCGTTCTGACACCAAGCACCATATCGCGGCTAAAAGTGATATCCCATATTAATTTTAACTGCTACACTGCCATGTATGGAAGAAAATTATTGCAGGTATTTTACTGATAACATTTGAGAGACTACAAAACACAAAGGAAATAAAAGGATAATAATATCATATTATAACGCTTATGCTTCTGTTTTTCTTTTGGTTTCATAGGTTCTCAAAAGTTATTAAATGAAATCATGTAAAAATTTTCTTACACGCATGGCTCTATAACAACCAGAACTGATAGGCGTTATCTTATTATCAAGGATGTGGTGGTTGTGGCGAGAACGATCAGTCTATGATGATTTCAGTCCGCTACTATGCTATTCAATCATCGGTCACAAGTATTGCCTTTATAACTCGTATAAACACTGTTTTCTCTCCTTTGCCAGGGTCATTCTTCTTTCATCCGCTTTTCTTGTACTTTCCAGAATTTATGTGTTGTAGCTTTTATTTTTCAATATTTTCGCTTTCCGCATCGGTGACGTTATTTTCCATCATGGAGAAATCGTAAGAGATTTTTTTTTTTATGCCGAAACTAAGTGGCATGAATGAAGCAGGCGGGACGTGTCCCTCGAGCGGTTCGGAGCTGAGCGGGAGGCCATCCAAACCTCTTCAAGGAATTGTCTCTTGGGCGGGACAGACAAAGCCGAGGAGAGGCTAAACAACGCTCCCTGGACTGACTTATCCATCGCCAACTTGAAACATTATGACATGCGGGAAAGTAATCAAAGGAGGCCTTGATCTTGGTGGTTGGGCTGCGAAATTTTCAGAGGAGTCAATCTGGTACTTTGGAAGTTGTCTTGGTTGAGATGATCTTGTAATAGTGGAATTGAACTTGTAATGGTGGAGATGAGCTTGTAATGGTGGAGGAGTCGGTGATTGTAGCAGACAGGAGACTGTAACACTGATGATGAGGCTACAGTAAATGCTGAATCAGGCCCCAAAACCAGCGTTCATCCCCCGTCTGCCATTTTTCTCCTCTCTTTCTCTCTTCAGTTTTATCATCTTGCTCTTCCTTCTTCTTGTTTTATATTGTAGATTTTTTTATATGCTGTGGGAAGGGAAGGAAAGTGTGTGTGTGTGTGTGTGTGTGTGTGTGTGTGATGGGGAGTTCACTATTCGGGTTTTCTTCTTTTTTCTTTATGATAATCAGTTTTTTTTCTCTCTCAGTAAAAGTTTGATAGAAGTGTCGTCGGTGGGTCATTATATAATTATGAACGCACTGAATTTTTTTTTCACTCTTATAATTTTCCGCTGCTCTCCGTCGGATTTAGGAAAAAATCTAAAAGGTAAAGTCGTCGTTCGTTTAATTATGCTTTCAAATGATTATTATTTTTTTTTCCCGCCATATTTCTTGGATTCTTATGAGATTGAATTCATCGTAAAATAAAAGACCACCGCTAGAACAGAAGAGAAAGCCGCGCCACTCAAGGCCTTGCTCACAACCACCCGTTTCTGGTTCATTTCGTTAGGGGATTTCCTCGCGATTCCTGTTCTGTTTCGAGGCAAGCAATTCGAACGTCCCGCCAGTGTAGCGTATCGAAAACTTGACTTTAGCATGGAAAGGTGTGCATTACTTGAACGACAGGTCTCTCTCTCTCTCTCTCTCTCTCTCTCTCTCTCTCTCTCTCTCTCTCTCTCTCTCTCTCTTTCTCTCTCAAGAACATTGAGAACATTAGTTCCAGCTTTACTACAGCCACTGGTCCTGCTTTCACTCCTCGAGCATCTTGCACCACAATGCTGTACATCGCCTGAATGCAATCGCCTTTATACCACACCTCACTGACCCTGTCTCTGCTGCCTCTGCAAGTCGAGTAGTGACGCAATGTTTTTTCTCCCTGTGACGTCACTACTGTTCGCTCCGCCTCCCTGACGTCACGAGGTCCCCAGTTGCTAAGTAGCGGCCGAAGCTTCCTTATAAGGCTTATAATCGCGGGCATCGAGTCTCCTCCTCGCGTTCGAAGAGCATCGCCATCTTCAGGCACGTGAGCTGCGTTAGGCTTTTGTAGTTCAATGTTGTGTGCTTCGCCTCACGTCTACCAGATCAGAGAGAGAGAGAGAGAGAGAGAGAGAGAGAGAGAGAGAGAGAGAGAGAGAGAGAGTAAAACATGTCCCATCTCTCTCTCTCTCTCTCTTGAGTCTCGCCTTCCTCTTCCCTTCCTCCTTTCCTTACACAACACAGCGCGGCCTCTCCCTCTTGCTGCTGTGTTGCTGCCTCCACACACACGCACGCTTTTCGTGACTGACCGACGCTGTTATTATTACGGACTAGTGTTCGCGTCAAGAACTGTCACCAGTAGTACTACCGCTGCTACCAATGTTGCCATTACTTTTATTGCTACTACTGATGTATTTATATGACTTCTGTTCCCATTTCCTTTATCATCGTTATTATTATTATTATTATTATTATTATTATTATTATTATTATTGTTATTATTATTATTATTAGTGGTAGTAGTAGTGGTAGTAGTAGTAGTAGTAGTAGTGGTGGTGGTAGTAGTAGTAGTGGTGGTGGTAGTAATAGTAGTAGTAGTAGTGGTAATAGTAGTAGTAGTAGTACTAGTAGTAGTAGTAGTGTAGCAGTAGTAGTACTAGTAGTAGTAATAGTAGTAGTGTAGCAGTAGTAGTAGTGGTGGTGGTGGTATTATTATTATTATTAATAGTAGTAGTAGTAGTAGTAGTAGTCTACTAGTAGTAGTAGTGCTAATGATGGTAGTAATAGCTGCTGTAGCAGTCATAGTAGTAGTAGTAGTAGTAGTAGTAGTGGTAGAAGTAGTAGTAAGTGATGGTTATAGTAGTAGTAGTAGTAGTAGTGATGGTGGTGGTAGTAGTAGTAGTAGTAGTGATAATAGTAGTAGTAGTGGTAATAGTAGTAGCAGTAGCAATAGTAGTAGTAGTAGTAGTAGTAGTAGTGGTAGTAGTAGATACTGTAGCAGTCGTAGTATTAGTAGTACTAGTAGTAGTAGAAGTAGCTGCTGCAGTAGTAGTAGTAGTAGTAGTAATATTTGCTGCAGTAGTAGTAGTCGTAATAGTTGCTGCAGTAGTAGTAGTAGTAGTAGTAGTAGTAATAGTAGTACCAACAGCAGCAGCAGCTACTGCAGTAGTAGTAGTAGTAATAGTAATAGTTGCTGCAGTAGTAGTAATAGTAGTAGTAGGAGCAGCAACAGCAGCAGTTGCTATTGCAGTAGTAGTAGTAGTAGTAGCAGTAGTAGTAATAGTAGTAGCACCAACAGAGCAGTAGTAGCAACAGCAGCAGCAGTAGTAGTAGTAGTATCGGTAGCAGCAACAACAGCAGTAGTAGTAGTAGAAGTAGTAACAGTAGTAGTAGTAGTAGTAGTAGTAGTAGTAGTAGTAGTTATAACAACAGCAGAAGCGATAGCAGTGGTGGTATTATTATTATTAATAGTAGCAGTAGCAGCAATAGCAGGAGCAGTAATTCTAAGAGTGATAGCAGTAACAGCAGTAGTAGTAATATTCTAGCAGCAGCAGCAGGAGCAGCAGCAGCAGCAGCACCAGCAATAACAACAACAACAACAACAACAACAATAGGAGCACCAGCAGCACCAGCAGCAGCAGTATAGTAATAGTAGTGGTAGTAGTTGTCGTTTTTGTTGTGGCAGCGGCAGCAGCAATAGCACTACCACCATCACCACCACCAGCACAAAGAGCAGTATTAAGAATAGTGGTATAAATCAGCATATGCTTCAGGTACAAGGGTGTGGCGGGGCGCGGCGAGGAGCCCATGAAGTAGAGATGAACCATTCCGGGAAGCCTGGCGGGGGAACAGAACATGCAAAAGGGAAAGCGTCTAAACAGCTTTCAGTCACCTCCTCGTATCCAGTCGATGCAAACTGGTGGTGGTGAACTAAGCGGAAGAGTACGGTAATTTTAATCTGCTGGAAGAAAATATTTAATGATGTGTAAGAAAATTGACAAATATTGGGGGTGAGGTTGAGGTGGTAGTTTTGGCTTGTTGAAAAATAATGCGTGTGGTTTATAAGAAGAAAAATCGACAAATGTACACAAGACTGTTGCTTTGACATGCTGAGAGACAAAAAAAAAAAATAAAATAAATAATATAAAATAAATAAATAAATAAATAAATAAATAGATAAGTATATATATATATATATATATATATATATATATATATATATATATATATATATATATATATATATATATATATATATATATAATGAATAAGTAAAAAACAAATAAATAAATTAGTCAATTAATTAAAAATAATAATAAGGCGGTATAAGAAAGAAACCCAGTAATTAAATTTATAAATAAGAGTAAGATGGATGGAGCAGGCGGCACAAGGCGACAAATCATCTCTTGAGAGTAGAGTTTAGTGATATGTGTGGGACAAATGTAGAAGGAAAATATTAGGAGAGCCGCTGCTGTGAAAGAGAAGTCTGTGGGTGTTTGAAGAGGGAATTTATATCCATGGAAATAAAGCAAATTAAGACAAGCGAGTGGAGGGAACTACGCTCATTTATGTAACTTACGTCCACCCGCCACAGACACTACCAAGATGTAAAGACGACGACCACCACCACCACCGTTACTACTACCATTACTACTACTACTACTACTACTGCTGGTGGTGCTGCTGCTTCTGTTGTTGTTGTTACTGGTGGTACTACTACTACTTCTACTACTACTACTGCTACTACTACTACTACTACTACTACTACTACTACTACTACTACTACTACTACTACTACTACTCTCCGTCTACTTTTTTTAGGCACCGTAACATCCACTACACTCGCTACCCATACACAGCTGCGCGAGTAACACCCATGAAGCGCCGCGTCCTCTACCGAAGAGACACACGCACACAAGATGAACCCATTGCCTTCCTTCAAATCACCCTGTGCGTTCAACAGGAAATAGTTAGGCCGTTCACTCAGCGCTCTCACGAACACTCACTCGGCAGCCACGCGGCGAGTGTTACAAACATCTACCTAAGGCAAGGCAGAGACGCCGTTGCTTCTCGTTATACAGATCTCGAAATTTTAAAATGAGGTCGTGTTTTCTTGGTGCTCTTAAGCAAACTAACTTTTGATTCATGGTCTTATAATAAAGATATTGCACTACGTCAACTGCACTGATTTTCTGTCTGTGAAGAGAACATAGCATTAGAAGGGCGTAACTGCGTGGTATATTTTCCTTCAAGTTTTTGGTCAAATATCGTGATTCGTGCCTTTATAGTGAAGACACAGCACTCTCGGGCACTGGTTCATGTCGCATAGTCAAAATACCTAACTAGATACCCGTGACTGACGATATTCGGATTTACTTTTTTTTCTTTCTTTACAAAATGGATGAAAATTAATCTTGGAATATAACTGAGCCAGGGAAATGAGAGATCGCGTGGGAACCTCATGATATCTTGATGGTGTGAATCACTGACTTGTAACCACTGCTGACTATATTTTGTTTGTTCGTCGTTACTCCCTTGATATTTTTAGGTTGCTTGGTCAGTTATGTCTGTCTTTCCGTCTGCTCGTGTCAGAGAGAGAGAGAGAGAGAGAGAGAGAGAGAGAGAGAGAGAGAGAGAGAGATTATGTACATTGTCACGTTCTTAACGTTATCATTAATTAATAAGAATACATTAGTCATTACTCTCCAAGTTATCTAAATACCATAGTATCTCTAGCTGAAGTCATGTAGTCTGTAGTCTCTCTCTCTCTCTCTCTCTATCATCATCGTCGTCATCATCACAATTCTACGTTTTTTTTTTTTTTTCGATATTCGACCAAACACGTCACAATAGGAGTTCGGGAAGCGTTCGCACGCACAGGCGCCAAGCAGACACACTGGGCAGGAGTCTAGACTTTGCACTGGATGGCGAGGAGTCGCGGCGAGGCGGCCGAGCGGGGGAGCTGAGCGGAAAACTATGAGTGCGGGGCAGAGTATCTCGTCGGGCACTTCAGGGCAAGCAGGACGGGACTTCGCCGATCTTGTAAAGGAGCGAGAGAAAGAACGCTCTGGCTTCGGTGGGCTCCTTTTGTGGCGTGTTGAGCGAGCATGTTAATTTGCAGGCTCCTTCCTTTTTTTTTTTTCTTCTTTTGTTTTCAGTTTCCCGCTACTTCTTCTCCCTAATCCAGTGAATGCAAAGTGTCTTGCAACATTGGTTTTTGTACGGCACGGTCGGGGAAATTCACTCGTGTGCGTGTCGTTTGGTTATCACGGATCACAGAGACACGAAACACCTACAGGCACTCCATCCAGTGTGCACATGTTCTGGCCACCACTGTAAGGGTCCACAATAGCTCCTCCGCTGGTGGAGACGAGGCGAACACTGAGGAGCGTGGCATTGCGGCGGGACTTTATAGGAGGGCGGGCGCGCGGGTTTTCCCTGGCGGAGGCGGCGGCTAGCTGGCATCGCTCGGCCCACTCCCGCTGGCCCTAACTTGGTTTCAATGCCACATGAATATCGACACGGCATCTGGAAAAAAATTAATAAACACGTCTCTTAAAACCGTTTCCAGTGATGGGCGGGAAAGTAAGAGGTTGAGCAGAGTAGAGACGCGAGGTTTGCCGGCACACCAGTCCGGCGCTCGAGCCTGTCACGTGAAGGTCACCAAGGCGCAGCGGCGAACCTTCAGCCCAGACGTTTTTCACCCATGCGTGTTCGCGGTACTTAAACAAGATCGAAACTGTAATTTTGATTTATTTTGACAAAGCATTTCAAAGCCTGCCCCAAAGAGCCTGCCGTCAGTGAGCAGCCGCCAGCGCTCCAGGGCAAGGAAGAAGAAAGTGACGGCACAATGTTGTGGTGACATTTTTCTCAGTTTTCGGACGTAGAGAACGTTGGCGCCGGGAATCCCTGACTGGGGCCGAGGGCAGCATGGCGACATGCTGGAGAGGAAAGGCGGCGTGGTGTGCACCTGCCCTTCCCATGTACCGCTGCTCACCTGGTGTCAGGGGCTGGTGGTGGTGCCAGTCAGGCGGCGGCGACCCTGGGTGTTCCCAAGAGGGATCCGGAGTCACGGGGTCGCCAGTACCGCGTCTCGACCGTCGTGTTATGCAACTGGCCGCCGCCCGCTCCACCCCTTCGTCATCGAGGAAGACGTGCTATATTTTTTATCTAGATGTTATTAATACCTTTGGAGAGCAGAGGCAACGAGCAGGTAATTGTTCCCGACGTTGAGCAAGCGCCAAGGAGGCAACCGTTGAGTGTGAGCCTGAGGTGGGTGGCGGCGGCACAAGGTGCGTCTCGAGGTGGTTCCCAAGTAGCAACAGTGTAGCGCCAAGCGTGGCGGAGCACGGACGGCGAACCCACGCCGTCGTGGGCATGGGCGGTCACCTTTCTCTGCCACGCTCTCTTCAAGTGTTATTGTTAGTAGCACGCAAGAGTCTCGCCAGTCATAATACCTTGACTGCTATTTTTGAACGCCTTCGATTCCTATGCCCTAATATGCGATAACGTTGTAGGCCCGTCCATGCTTAATAACAGTTGACGAGACCACAGCTTCATTCTTGAATCACCGGGTCTCGGCGGTACTCTGTTCTACAAGGCTGGTGCATCGACATGACCAAATGTGGCGGCGCTGTGCGGCGTGAGTAATGTGGTTGTGTCTGTCCTTTCGTGCTGCTCCTCAAGGCTAACCTCACTATATCTATCATTTCTGTCGAATTAATAATTACCACTTATTCTGGAAACTTCTTATCCACTTTTCATTTCACATAAATGGATAAACATGGATAATCAACCGACTGTGGAATCTGAAAGACTAGCGTGTTTGTACGTTCCGCCGCTCTTCTGCTGCAGGCACCGGGAGCAGACGGGGCGTGGGAGTGAAAGTGAAAGTGACTGAGGCGTCAGCCACCACTTCCATGTTGAGATGCAGACTCACTGTTATTATTACCAGTCAGCGTACAAACACGTTAATTATGTTAAGATAACAAATGTTCATGTGACGGTGAGCGAACCACCC
Organism: Scylla paramamosain; assembly: GCF_035594125.1. Lineage (NCBI taxonomy): Eukaryota > Metazoa > Arthropoda > Malacostraca > Decapoda > Portunidae > Scylla > Scylla paramamosain. The sequence goes on along the minus strand of NC_087162.1, from coordinate 5,949,586 downwards.
CCCAGTCATCTCTGGTGGGGACTCTAGTGCGCTTCATCCACAATGGCGCCATGACGCCTCACTGCCACTTCCTGATCGCTTGTCACAATCCGTATTCCTTTTTCATACACAATTCTCAAGTAAGACCATATTAGCTGAGAGGTGTTTCTGCGGCGCGGCGCGGCGTGGCGTGGCGCTGCGTGGTGGGGGTGTTTCAGGGGGCGCCGGGCAAAAAAGCCACAGCGGTGCGTGAAGGTCCCTCGTGCCCCGTCTTCCTCGTGTGACTCACGCGCCTTGCTGGGCAGCGGGTGGCGGCCGCCCTGCCACCCGCTGACCCTAAACGAACACCTTCTCGAATCATCAAGATCATTCGCATCAGAGACTCAGGAACATAACCTTTTTTGCCGAACAAAGAGGATGAGTCGTACTGCGGAAGCTTGCGGCACCATGCGCCGCTTTGCTGTTTTGTAGCCACGAAACGAACGTAGTAATCACACCACGTAGGAAGAATAGGGGGAGGGGAATCCACGCAGCTAGCATTAACTTGATCGGAAGCACTCTGTCGGAGACTTCTAAGCATCCCTTCACACATCTTCATGGCTGCACATAGGCACCACGTGGAGGAGCGCACAGCATCCCGCGAATCCCCTGGAACGCAATAGCTACAGACGAGCACTGTAGGCCATAGGTAAGGGAGAAGATCACATATTTTGTGCAAGTTCTTCAGTCCTTTCTGTGATTAATAAGGAGTGATGCGACTGTGTCAGATCATCTAATGAACTTTTTTTTACGTTCCTCTCACAAACTGCAAGGGAAGTTTCTGAATAAGCACTACGATTATTCATATATATATATATATATATATATATATATATATATATATATATATATATATATATATATATATATATATATATATATATATATATATATATATATATATATATATATATATATATATATATATATATATATATATATATATATATATATATATATATATATATATATATATATATATATATATATATATATATATATATATATATATATATATATATATATATATATATATATATATATATATATATATATATATATATATATATATATATATATATATATATATATATATATATATATATATATATATATATATATATATATATATATATATATATATATATATATATATATATATATATATATATATATATATATATATATATATATATATATATATATATATATATATATATATATATATATATATATATATATATATATATATATATATATATATATATATATATATATATATATATATATATATATATATATAATATTTATAATATTTTTTTTTACACGTAAAAGTTCATCAAATAAATAGCTTGTAAAAAAAAACTGTTCTCTCCTCCAGCATCCTAAACTATTTAATTGAACAAGATGAGGAAGAGGCAAGGCAAAAAGGAAGATGAATAGCAGGTGCACAAGAAGTAGAAGGAGCAGAAGGGGGAGAACAGTAATCCTTTCTATACAACTTAAGCTTCATGAAACGAAAGACTATCACATTACGGCAAGTCAGTCATAACGAGTGGCATTCCTGACCAACCACACACATGCCACACTAGTCTCTCTCTCTCTCTCTCTCTCTCTCTCTCTCTCTCTCTCTCTCTCTCTCTCTCTCTCTCTCTCTCTCTCTCTCTCTCTCTCTCTCTCTCTCTCTCTCTCTCTCTCTCTCTCATACACACACACACACACACACACACACACACACACACACACACACACACACCGCGGCACGAATACAAAATAAGACAGACTACTGGTGCATGTTTGAGTAATGTAAAGAAATTCAGCTTCCTAAACAGAATCCTTGATATTTGGAATGCAGTGCAGTGTTGTGGTGCGGGCAAGAAAGAGCCGTGGGTGTTGAATTAAGGTACAGATGGCTAAAAATAGATAAAAAGGATATAAATAGACATGGAGACAAGGTAACGGAAGCTTAGTATTAATTTAGATCCTGTTTTATATAATATCAGGAAGACAGAAATTACTAAATTGTGCATATGGTTTCCTTTTTCTCTTTTTGTCACTGTCGCTGTCTCCTTTCATTTCTCCTCTTCTCCAGCGTGTTTAAGCACTCCATTTCCTCCCTCCCTCCTCCTCCCCCCAATCGCCTTGCTCTGAAGATGCTCCTGTTTGCGAAGATAAAAGCGGAACCTTGCAATAATAAAGCCTGATACATATTCCTACATGAACGTCAGATGATGGGAGGAAAAAGGTAGCAAGGAATGTGTTCATCATCTCCTGCCTGCATTGTTCTTCATTCTCAACATACTCGTAACTCGTGATTTAAACAAATAATAACAATAATCCTTGGTATTCATTCTTTAGTAGTTAAAATATGTGAAGAAAAAATAGTTTACGTCATCATAATAATAAGCAAGACATCAGTGTTGTATTGTGGTGGTAAATTTTGAACACAACCTTCGTGGGCGGCGGCAGCCTTGCGCGGCCTGGACACAGGAGTCATACTCGGCGCTCACCAGACTGGCGCCGTTGTGACTTGCGGCGACAGGTGTCTGCACGCTGCTCGGGAGGAAGCCGATTGACCTTGTGTTGCAGCGAGCGCCATTATCATTAAATTACGACGCTCGACACATGATATCTGATTCTCCTCTCAGTTTGCCTCCAGGATCTACCAGAGGTTATTCGTCACGCTCAAAGGTAGACATTCAAGTGGCCCTGAGACCTTCTCTTGGTGTCCTCCTCCTCCTCCTCCTCCTCCTTTCTCATTTTCAAAGGCGCGCGCACTCTCATTCATCGTTCCCTTTCGTTCACATTCTTCCCGACCATTCACCTCGGATTGCGGATGTAGCCTCGTGCACGTCATGTTGCTACTGTTCTACTCGACCGTGTGTGAAGGGAAGGTGCAAGGCCGTGCGGTGGGCTGGGGGAGGAGGGCACGTGTCACCTGATGGAGGGAACACCTTGGCACACATCACGCTATAACCTACCTTATGTGCCGTCACTCAGCATTCCTTCATGTGGTGTACGTGCCGCTCCAGGTGTCGTCATCACACCTGTAATTGTAGGTAACACATTTTGTCTACCTTGAAGTGCCTGCAGAGCTGTTATGGTTGAGAGAATTAAGCAAATTATCTCCTTAACATAATTTCGTCTCATCGTCTTATTTCGTTCAATCACCCTTCCGGAACGCTATTACTACTACTTCAGCTACTACATACTAATACTCTACTGCTACTACTATTTCTACTACTTTCGCTACCACCACTATTACCACCACCACCATTACTATTAGTACTACCACTACTACTAATGCTACTACTATTTCTACCACCACCACCACCACAACAACAACAACAACAATAACAACAACAACAGCTACCACTACTACTACTACTACTACTACTACTACTATTACTACTACTCTTGTCAGCACTACAGATCAATAAGAATAAGAAGGAAAGGAAAGCTTGATCACTCCTACCTTGATAGACACAAACGCAGAATGCCACAGGTCAGAGTGACGGACACAGACACACACACACACACACATCAGGATTTGAATCTTGTACTGACGTATTCTGTTAAACACCTAAATACCAGCGGCAACCTCAAGTATGTACCGTTTTCCTGGCAGCAGCTTTCTCGTAGATCATTTCCCCACCGCGCGTCGATCTCAAGGACGTTATCATTGCTTTCCCAGAACCGTCATGGTCGCTATGGGTAAATGCAGGGTCGCTCATTAGAAGTCGCTGATATCACACACACACACACACACACACACACACACACACACACACACACACACACACACACACACTATCAGGTAAAGCACAACATAAGGATGCATATTTCATGAGCAAGTGTAATTTTCCGCATAGCACTTTTTTGAGCCGAGTCAAGGTGCAACCCCGAGACGGAACAAGCGAAATAACAACAAAAGTGCCAGTCATGCACCCCCTGTCCTCTACCCCCTCCATTCCTCCCCTTCCACGAGTACGACATAATTACGTATCCAGTTTATCAATTTTACCGGTAATTATGATGAGTTTTTGCCAGTGTGTCGCTGGTGCAACACGACACACCGGAGTATGAGTGTGTGTAATTGTTGTAATTGTTGTAATTGTTTGATCCCCTGAGGCAGTGGTAGAGGAGTCGCGGCCTGCTGACTGATGCGACGTGTCATTCATGACGTTCTGAGGATCCGGGAGGAGCTGCGAGGGGAAGGTGTGAACTGTGCGATGCGTGACGACCAGGATCCACCACCACGCCCCCTCACCACGCCCCTCGCCCTCCCCGTCCCTTCTCACCCCCAGCCAGGCGCCATCATCACCACTGAGGCGCCACCATCACCACCACCACGTCGCTGCCACAAGGCCTCCATCACTAATGCCACCACAGAATCACAATGTTTGAACTCTATGTAAATTTATCCCATTACCATTTGCGTTCCTCGAAAACAATTAGTGTCCTGTTTGCGTGCCAGCGCTGGGAGACCTAGACGCTTGTGAGCTGCAGCCGCCGCGACCCTCAGCGTGATTCCTTCCAGTGATAAGAAAGAGTGAACACATTTTAAGTCCATTCTCTTCATTAATGAGGACATGTACAGAACAGGTTGTGTAAATCTCGAGGCCGGATGTAAATTAAGTAATTTAGCACCGAGTCTGTAACAGAATCGGATAAATATCAAGAATCCGTAACCAGTTGATATTCTGCCTCCAGCCAGCCAGCCAGCCAGCCAGCCGCCAAGTCACCAGGACGAGAGACAACACCACTGGTATGCACCCCTCTCACCCCGTCCCTGCCTCTCCCTCGCTCTCCCCCCAAGGACGACTTGAAGCCCTCTGGCGGGGCAATCACGGAATTACAAGTGTACGCAAGCTGCTGTGACCCGCTCAAGGCATTAACGTCGTCTCCGGCACGCACAAGAATGAAAATAATGTAACCCGTTAGAGGAATTCCGGCTGGGTGAGTGAGGGTGGTGGGCGGGCGGCGCCGCGGCGGCCGCTCTGAGGGAGTGTGTGGGCCATTACGAGGTGCCGCAGAACCCTCACTGGTGCCTCCTTGGTTCCTCGCACACTTGCTTATTCGTTTATCTCAGTCATCTTTCGCACATCGCATACGCAAGGGGAGGAGGATTTTATAAGCATGCACACGGACAAGGCAAAATCCTACTCGTTCCTCTTTTATTGCTTAGCTTGAAGTTCATGTTGGATTTTTTTTTTCTTCCTACCGTGCACATTGGTAAAGATGCCTATCTGGCTCCTGGTGCAGAGGGGGCGAAAATCTGAGGCAATTCCCGAAATACGTCGGTGTTGGGCCGGCGCCCCGCAAGGTCCATTCATAACAATGGTGGCGAGGAACTCGGTGCCGACAACGTCCTCCACACTCACTGGAAATCCCGTCCCCCGCGTTCCTCTCGTATGCGAATGTCCAGCCAAACAAGGAAGAAACAATGTGCAGGAATGAGGAAGAGGCCGAGAGAGGCGAAGGGGAGGGAAGGGGAGGGGGACGGCAGCTAGTGAGTCAGTTGGGCTTCATCCCTCAGCCGACCTTTGGGGACTGCCCATGGTCGGTTACCTGAGCGTCGCCTCACCCCCATCACGGCTCACTATTTCCTCGTGCTAATTACAAAACACAGGGAAAGGTGTTCGCAAGCCGAAGCACGAGCCAGGATGTGCGTTTTGCGATGCGCATTTGCGCGATCCGCAAAGTTTTGTAAGGTAAATCAGGGAAAAAAACATTATCTGAACACTCAACTTTGGAAAGGTTGCCAGATTTCATCGTAAGTGGCGCCTTACTCCGTGCATATACAATTTCAGTTGTTGGTCTGTTTTTGTGTATATTTTTCTTTTTTTTTTATTTTTGTTCCCCTCCAGCAGCCTTTAGGAGGGTGGGGTGGGAGGGAGGGCCAGTCTTGGCACTGACTGAGTCATCCCTGGCACCCACAAGGGCAGGATGGCTGGATGCATTGCCTTAGTGGGCAGCGTTGAGCCAAACACTAGAAATATCTCATCGTAAACTGAGCTCTTCCGGGCTTTGAATGAAGACACATGGCCATATATAATTCGTTAATCCAGTCAGATCTTGTTGGATCTCCCACGTTCATTTATGCCTTCCAGAATGATCTGTTTCTGTGTAGACTCAACACTCAATCATGCGGCACTGAATTACAAGCACGAACATCTATTGCTTGACACTTGTTACTTCCCTTTGAACGCTTTGTGGAATCAGAGGTTGTACGTTGCATGTACAGGAAGCCAAGCATGGTGGTCCAAAGCCCTATAAACGTTTGCCTCACTACGCCTTCCCCGCCTGATCTCGAGAATGATGCCTTCCACCTTCACAAACAGTCCCTGCCGTCCCGCATCGCCGCCCAGTAGTCGCCGCCACTGCCAGCACCTCCTGTGGATCATGAATGAACAGTCGCCAGGACAACACGTCTGCGAGATTGCCACAAGTGCTTACTAAACACTACGACTGGTAATGACAAGCTGACATTTCTTTCTTTGAGTAACTAGAGTTTTTTTCACTGTGCAGAAATAGGACTACCATGTCTTGTCAGTCTGAAGTACTCAGTCAGTGAGTCCTTTAGATGTCATTAGTGCCACAGAAGAAGATGCAAGTGGCAGAGACAACTTGAGGAGACTCGTACATGACGCCAGCCTCTGACTCTAGAAAAACTGCGAAAGGGGAAGTATCTTGATATTAAACCATAAACTTGCACTACATTATATCAATCATGAAAAGCTGCAGCAGTCTTGAAGCATGCATAGTTTTTCGCTCTTCTTACTATTGTTCATGATTAGATCAATTTTTAACATCAACAATACTAGAGCGAGGTGTGCTGGGGTAGTCTTACAGTACCACCACCACCACCACTACCACCATCACTACCCCCCGCTGCAACACGGCGCTAAGGTGTGTAATTAAGGCACCTGTGCGCTCCTTGCTGAAGGCTGAGGAACACAGACCTTGAGATAATGGGTTTTTATGTACATTTTTCTTAGTTTATCAGCCCGTTTTTTTTTTTTTTTTTTTTTTTTTTAATGCTTCTCGTGAGTGTGGGAGAGGTTA
>NC_087162.1:5845000-5940000 GCF_035594125.1 Scylla paramamosain | reverse complement strand
ATTATTTCTATACGACTTCATATTGCATTCTACAAAATACCATTTTCCTAAATAACATCGCAAAGTTGCACCAGACAATTGACAACAGACGCTAAGACTAAAGGCAGACTAAAGAACCAAATAAAAGAGATGGAAATTAAGGAAAAGACCGAAAAAAAAACGTAAGTTTCGTCTGTAAAAGAAGAAACGATGGGAGTCACCTAGCGACACTTGAAAATCACGTTCAAAACACTGACGGGACGCTAATTTACAACAAGGTGCCGAGAACAGATGACTGGAGGAAAGCAAATGTCTATGTAAATAAAACTAAATGACGACAGAAGAAATAAATGATGACGTAAGTAGCTATTATAAAGACAGTATACGGTGGAGTAAACATGATGACAAGACGAGATACGAGTAGATGCAGCAATGTGGCGCTGGTTGAGGTGGTGGCGGGTGGGACGGTGGTGGTGGTGGTGGTGGCGGCGGGGGCAGGTGGGAGGCAGTGTGGAGGCGTCCTTGCCCCTAGCCGCTAGAACGACCTTGATGCTGCATACTTGGCATTCCTTCAGTGGATCATGCAGCCCTCTCCTCCCCCTCCTCCTCCTCCTCCTCCTTCTTCTCCTCCTCCTCCTCCTCCTCCTCCTCCTCCTCCTCCTCCTCCTCCTCCTCCTCCTCCTCCTCCTCCTCCACTTCCCCTCCCCGCCTCCCCCGCCACTAGCCTACCGTTCTCCTTGCCTACATAACATTTTTTCCTTACTTGCATCCCCCTTTTCTTCCCCCCATCTCTCTCTCTCTCTCTCTCTCTCTCTCTCTCTCTCTCTCTCTCTCTCTCTCTCTCTCTCTCTCTCTCTCTCTCTTTCAGACTAGTATTACGAGTATTTTTCTTTGAGAGAGAGAGAGAGAGAGAGAGAGAGAGAGAGAGAGAGAGAGAGAGAGAGAGAGAGAGAGAGAGAGAGATAGAGATACTGGTGTCACAAGTAAGCAAGTAAGCTCCCTCCTCGACTCTCCTTTTTACCCTCGGCATAGGAATGTGGTCAGCCTTGGAACACTCACCGAAGTAATGCTTGGAAAAATAACTACGACAGCGGCTCATACGTTCCTGGCAAGGTATCACCGCTGGATGCCCACCTTCAGGGGTCACACTCGGTGCTCCTCATGCCCTCGACCACCTGTCCTCCTCACGTCAAGTCGTAGCGCGCACCATTCAGCCTTACATTCGTTCTCGCTTTGCGCACCCTTTACATTCCTTACAACTAAATAGACCTTTGCACATCCCTGCAACAACCATTCACCAATATAGCAACCGTAGAGCTACAGAATATTCCCACACCCTCACAGTATAATCCACGCCTTCGCAACAATCCAAACCGGAACAGGTAACGTAGCTCTAGAATACGTGTACACATTCTTACGGTAATTCCACACCTATGCAATAAGTCATACAGGCTCTTAACACTCCTGCAGCATCTTTCCAACACTTCACATCTCAGCAATCCACACGAGCACAACAACACTGCCCTTAACACAAACTCTGCCCGCATCAGTCCTGGACTGGCGTCTTCATTACTCAGCCCACGTGAACGGAAGCCTACAGGTCCCTGCAGCACAACAGACTCGCAACCATAGCGCCACAACATTCCACACACACACACACACACACACACACACACACACACACACACACACACACACCAGCCCTTAGCAACACTCTCCAAGCCTTTCTCAGTTTCTCTCAGTTTTTGGTTTTCTTCCAACTTCTCTTGAAAAGCTCGTGCCCAACCTTTTTCGAGCTGTAAAGGTGGTGGTAGTGTTTTTGGGTGTTTTTTTGTTCTTACGGGGTGGAGTCGCATGACTGGCACACACACACACACACACACACACACACACACACACACACACACACACACACACACACTGAAATCAAGGCCATCTATGTTTATTTAACGTACATACATACCAGCGTCTCAGAACTTGTTTGTTACCCGTTAAAATACGAAGGGAGTTAAATTCAATTAAGACTTATCAATTTATCACTGCAATTAATAGATAAACAAACAATAATAATACAAAAAAAATAAAAAATAAACATTCATTTTCCCCACCTGTCTTCGTGAGGCTGGTGAGAATGTTACCAGACGTTACATTCCCCAAGAAGTGAAAGAATGCGAGGCAGAAATACTTGAAATGATCATTATAACATTTTTCAGCAGGATTGAGTGAGGCGCCGCGGTGGCGTCTCTCATGTCCTTCACGGCCGGAAGCGAATTATTTTCTCAAGGAGTCCTGCCGCTGGAGTTTGCATTTCTTTATGTGGAAGTCTGGTAGTGGTGGTGGTGGTAGTGAGGGTGATAGCTTTCCCGTGTTTCAGTCCACAGCGTTGTATTCTTTGTTGTATTCTTTTTTAACTCTTGTCTTTTTATCAAACGCCATTTTTTTTAACTTTTATCTTTTGATAGTATCTTTTACATTGTCTTCATCTTCTTTTTTATAATGTCTTCTTTTAACATTTTTTTTTATATATAATTCTCTTCTTCCTACTAACTTTTTTATTACTATCTTTATTACTAGCTTTTTAACAGAACCTTTTCAATGCAGTCTCTTTCAATGCTTGCTTTTTAACATTGTCCTTTTAATTTTTTTTTAACATTATTTTTGAGCACCCTATTCTGGACACTATCTTTTCTAACATCATCTTTTTAACACATCTTTTCAACTTTACCTTTCAGCATTACCTTCTCCCACTATCTTTTAACTATGTCTTTTCATCGGACACCATCTTTTCAACATGACTGAGACACAACTCAAGTACTTTTTAAAATCATCTTCTTGATATGTTTTTTTTTTTTTAGCATCTTTTAACAGTTACTTATCCCTAACTGTCATTTAACACTACAATTTAAACTCCATCTTTTTAACATTATCCATAACACTAGCTAGCATTATCTTTGTTAATATCTCTACTACTCACTGTCTTTATTGCCTTTAACAACCCTTCATTTCTTTTTTTCCTTCCATTTACCGTTTTCTTTCATTATTATATTTCTAGCACTTATATTCTTCATTATCTTTATTTCTTTCCCTTCTCTATTTTTACTCTTCCGAATCTTTTTTTTGTCTATTTTTTCGACGCCACAACAAGCTTAACAAACTTCTTAAATGATCAAAAATGTTACCATGACAAGGACTGAAGATAATTTTTGAGTAATGTTGATGAAGAGTATGAACACAATTAATAATTAAATACAACATATTTATCCTCAAGAAAAGTAGAATTTCTGTTTAACCTTGTCAGCTTAAACTGATAATTGCATGAAAAGTCTTGAATTAAGTGTGTCATTAATCTATTTGTCTGTTTACATGATGTACGTATTAGTTTACTGTGGTAAGACTTAGGTGCGAAATTAATGATCATAGAGAGAGAGAGAGAGAGAGAGAGAGAGAGAGAGAGAGAGAGAGAGAGAGAGAGAGACTCAAACGGTCCAGTTATCAACATTTTTCTTAAAGGTTATTGGTGGCGTGTGAAATAACTGGGAGTTCGCTTGATTTGTCGTTTTGTAGCATTTAAGTTAACCATTAGATGATTTTTAGAAAACGGTAAGTGGTTTTACGGTAGACTGCAACAAACTCTCTCTCTCTCTCTCTCTCTCTCTCTCTCTCTCTCTCTCTCTCTCTCTACGTGTGTGTGTGTGTGTGTGTACGTGACCGCGACCGCGTTAACATGCCGGAACTTAAGACGACGAGATCCCCGTTCGAAACAGTCTCGAATACTAATTTGGAAACGATTTTGTAGGTGAGATGTCTCCGTAACAACAAACATTATTTAAGATACATGAGAACTAATTTTAGGCATAAATCTAAAGTTTCGGTTCTTTCTTACATGACAGTCTATCAATATTCGTAGTTTCTTTGGTACTGGTTAACACAAAGTTGATAATACATGAAAGCAGCGTAGTTAACAGCCCTTGGATCCTCTTCGTTTATGGACAGTGTTGGGTGTTACTCTAACCTGGCATTTGTGTTCACTATTATCGTTTTCAAGTACGATTTTTATTTGTTTATTTATTTATTTTTTTAAAGATCACAATAATTATAACACATGATGCACCGTTCATTCCTTTGGTCGTTAAACATTTTTCTAAGCATGAGTTTTAAAACTAATTCAGTCTTTCATTGGGAGTTTCGGACATTATGATGAAGTACCTAATTGCTACCCCCTCTCCCCCTCCCCATCTCATTCTCTTGCATCAAAAACGTATTACGCTTCTTATTACCATCATTTTATACATCAATTACCACACGATCCGGTATGCCAGACTGCTTTGTAATAAGCGTCTTCACTGCCTCGAGGTGTGGTCTGAGAGGAATATTAAACTTACGTTGGTGGCCCGCAGGTGCATCGAGGTCAACTCATTGTGATGTCATGTCGGAAGTGGTGCAGGATGAGTCACCTAGCAGCATCAGGCGCACGTCCACGTAGTCCTCGTCCTCTAGAGGCGACGCCGCGGCGCCCACAGGTGAGGAGAAGGGCGTGGCGGTGCCCTTCTTAGGATCCTGCTGGAGGGAGTGTGAGCAGTGATGTTAAGTATTACCGGATTACGCTACTTCCTACTGACTTTTCGTTACGTTTTCTTTCGTATTTCTTTTTTTTCTCTCTCTCTTATTACGTTTTCTTTTGCATTTCTTTCTTTCTCTTATCATTACGTTTTCTTTTGCATTACTTTATGTTCTCTTATCATTACATTCTCTTTTCCATCTCTTTCTTTCTCTTTTCATTACGTTTCCTTTTGCATTTCTTTCTTTTTTTCATTACGGTTTCTTTTGCATTTCTTTCTTTTCATTAAGTTTTCTTTTGCATTTCTTTTTTTCTTTCTCTTTTCCTTACGTTTTCTTTTGTATTTATTTTTATCTTTTCTCTTCATATAAAAAAAGCTACAGTATCATAGGGTTACTCTCTTATGCCACTGTCACCTCGTTTATCTCTTCTTTCCTACTTGCCCTTCTGTGTATAACTTAGGGTTTTACACTCGTATTTATTTATTTCTTTTTATTTTATACAGTTTCAATGTTAATTTCTACTGTTTTGCCATCTCTCTCTCTCTCTCTCTCTCTCTCTCTCTCTCTCTCTCTCTCTCTCTCTCTCTCTCTCAAAGTGTAGCGTTTATTTATTATTGTTTTCCTTAAAGTTGGTAAAGTACGTTATTTTTTTTTTTTTTTTTTATTTCCCTCCTTATCTTCTTTCATTCATTCGTTTGTTTGTTGTCTCTTGGTGATAGCTCTAGTTCAGTTTTGCTGTATACAATTTATAGCATGGCTCATACTATTCATGAGTGTAAACATTTAATATGTGTCATCGTAGCTATTGTGGTTGTAACTGCTGTGTGCTTCTCCCTTCTTTTCACTACTTTCTGTGCATACTTCGGCACAAAAGGTAAAATGTGATCTCAGGCGATGATTACTGCATAAAATCACTGTTTGTCACTGTAGACACTCAAGAATAAATGGAAAGGGAAGCGGGCGGGAAAGTGAGAAGCAAGTAATTTTTTGAAAAAAAAAAAAAAGGGCAAGTAGAGTGTTTGCCCATTAGAATGACGTCATGAAGGCAGGAATCCGACCTGCTCTGACAGTGAGGGCAGAGCAGTGGCAACTAAACCACCAGGCTGGGTGGACGGGTCCACCATGAGTGAAAGAAATCAGCGACAGCGACCAATTCCAGGAAGTGATACAAAACCAAATCGTGAGTTCTTTTGATTTTTAACATTCTTATTTTCAGGGAATGTCAAAATATATTTTAGTTAACCTTGAGTGACCCATTACTAAACTAAAACTTAAGTGTTCTCACTATTCAGCCATTCAGTAGATTTCAATAATTATATATATATATATATATATATATATATATATATATATATATATATATATATATATATATATATATATATATATATATATATATATATATATATATCGTTTTATCATAAAAGCCCCATCCAAGGGCATGGGTGTGGTAGGGTTTCATAGGGTACAGGATATCAGCTAATCGTCTCAAAAGAATACGTAGTGTGGAAACTTGTTGGAATGATTATGACCACAAGCTCAGAAAACAACAATTTATGCTCGGATTATAATATAACAGATGGTGATTATTGGCTAGTTAGGATGAAACGCATCAACCTCCCAGAACCAAAGCTAATAATTTTCAGACCACCTCGTGCCATAAAAGCCCAAAACGGCTTGCCGTGCAAGCAGTGTCAAAGCTAATATTAGGCTACCTTGTAATATTATCACAGCATCGTATTTTTCTTTGCGGCGGGGTATTTTCAAGTATAACACTATATGACCGGTCCCCCCAAAACAATGATACAAAACAACTACTGAACCGTCTTGCCGTAATATGCCTTGCGGCAGGGAGAGATGAGTAAAATCGCGGTTTTCTCCAATCCGCAGGGACTTATTCACTAAGGAATTTTAGGAAAGAAGGATTGTCTCCACTGACTAAAATATGGTTAGTGGTCATCAAATTATAGTAGACGAAAAAATATATAGTAGACGAAAACAGTCATTGCTGACCAGCCGTTCTAACCTCACCACCTTCCCGTTTGTGAAGATGGTCCCTGTTATGGACTTTGCTCGTCTTTTTTTTGTTTGACTTTTTTGTTTAATGGATTATTACTTACAGTATCACATACATCGTGCACAACTTCATTTTGAATTAGAGGATAAAGTATTACATGCATATTTATTCAGTGAAAAAAAAAAGTTTTTTCCGCATCCCTGCCCTGGACTCGGTGACTCGGGGTTGCGGTTCATTCGACGGCCGGCGAGAATGGCGGCTATGAGTAGTGGTGAGTGGCAGGGTAATTTTCTTTATTTAATCCTGGTTACCTCTTGAACAGGACACTGATAGTAATGTAAAGCCAACCTACCACTTGTGTATCAGTTGTGATCCCCATGCATGATATTTAAAATACCCAGTGTAAGGCTACACCAGCTGTACATGATGTAGTTATAAACAGACGCTGGGTAAATATCACCTCATGGAAGCCTTCGCAAGCACCAACGTGAGTGTATCCTGTGCTCCATTCCATGCCTAACAAACACCAACGATAATCATACATGTCCAGATATTGTGAAGCTGCACTAATAACGAAAGGATAGGGATGTATGGAGGTGTTTGAGGTACAATGTAGGCGCATTTCTCTTCCTTGACATACCTTTTCAATACCTTTTCTGGACCGTCAAATGTACTTAGATACCCATTATAGACACCGCATTATATGATGCTTGTGTCATTTTGAAACAAAACTTCCGATTTCGTGATATCATTTGGTATTGCCTGCATATTTCTAACATAGTGGCGTGAAGATAATTGGACCACCATAGTCCTTTTCATTGGTATGCACGCGCAGATCATGTTAGCATGAACATGATGTATCTACTACACGAGTATTCAGGAATGCTTACCATGATGTCTGGTGGCATTGATGCAACATTATCTTTAGCTGCGTTAGTGATATTTACCTTTGGTCTAAATTTCCTCTCAGTTTTATTGATATTTACATTTGGCGTATTTTTTTTTTTTTTTTTTTTTCCAAACAGGAGATAAAAGAAGTGGATTGGGTCGTGGCGCAATACTTCAACAAGCCTCTAATCAACCTAAACCTGGTAAGCAGCAGTGTGTGTGTGTGTGTGTGTGTGTGTGTGTGTGTGTGTGTGTGTTTTAGGTATTTATTTTTGTGCATATATAGGTAAAAACAGAAGTGCTTCATGTGGGCTTGAGAATTGTCAAGGGTAGGTAACAGCTGTAGAGGGGGTTAAATATGAGCCATGACTGAGGATAAAGTTTTGTATATTGAAAAGTAAATCGGTAAATTTATATTTTTCACCCGTCTAACATTTTCAGACTAGACAACATTTTTCTGGTAGATTTTGATGTGCTTTGAATGAATCTTAGTAACTGTTTTCATCGCAAATAATTTTTCTTGTATATCCCCCCTTCACACACACACATAAACAAGCAGAAATTCATAAAAGAAAATTAACCTAACCTAATTACACCTAACCTAACCTAACTAAACCTAACTTAATCTACCTAACTAAACCCAACCTAACCTACCTTAACAGTAAATTTGATAAAAATTAACATCTCAGGAATGAACAACTTATGATAGATACACACCACTGTGTTTTTGTGACCCAACTACTTCGCTGAGGACTTTTTTTTTTTTTTTGGCTGTGAGATGGGTGAATATGTATAATAATAAAAAAATCATCAGTGACTTGGAAGTCACTAGAAGTGAAAGAAGTTAAAAATGTTCATTTATAGGATGTATTTTTGAGAATAGTATTTGAAGTTCAACATGAGCAAATATTTACTACTACTTCACCATGAGTAATGTCTCAGAAAGTTGTCTTGCCCCAAAACAGGTGTAGCTCACCACTACAAGCCTGTGAGTGTGGAGGGAGGGCTGCCAGGCGCTCCACCAGCCATTCCAGGGGAGTGTGCTGTGCATCACTCCTGGCGGTACCTCTCCAATGCACCTGTAGCTTACCAGATGCAGCAGGTAACTGCGTTTATGTGCGTTTATGTGCGCAATGACTTAACCTGCTCTCGTGCCCACACTCTTGAATCTTCCGAGTTTTCCACCATCTGGCTACTACTACAGAGTCATTCTCATACTAAATTTATCTGTGCTGTATACCTCTCTCCTAACTCCTCTGACTATAAGAAATTCTTTGACTACTTAACTTCCAAAGTGGAGCACATTCTGACCCTCTTCCCTTTTGCAGAGATCTCCATTCTTGGAGACTTCAATGTTCACCACCAGCTTTGGCTTTCCTCTCCCTTCACTGACCATCCTGGTGAACTAGTCTACAACTTTGCTATCCTCCATGACCTAGAGCAATTGGTGCAACACCCTACTCGTATTCCTGACCGTCTTGGAGATACGCCCAACATTCTTGACCTTTTCCTGACCTCTAATCCTTCTGCTTATGCTGTCACCCTTTCTTCTCCGTTGGGCTCCTCCGATCACAATCTCATATCTTTATCTTGTCCTATCACTCCAATTCCTCCTCAGGATCCCCCTAAGCGAAGGTGCCTCTGGCGTTTTGCCTCTGCTAGTTGGGGGGACCTGAGGAGGTATTTTGCTGATTTTCCTTGGAATGACTACTGCTTCCGTGTCAGAGACCCGTCTTTGTGTGCTGAGCGCATAACAGAGGTGATAGTGTCTGGCATGGAGGCGTACATTCCTCACTCTTTTTCTCATCCTAAACCTTCTAAACCTTGGTTTAACACAGCTTGTTCTCTTGCTATACATGATAGAGAGGTGGCCCACAAAAGGTACTTAAGCCTTCCATCACCAGAATCTCATGCACTTTATATTTCTGCCCAGAACTATGCCAAGTCTGTTCTCCAACTAGCCAAAAACTCCTTCATTAACAGAAAATGTCAAAACCTTTCAAGATCTAACTCCCCTCGTGATTTCTGGCATCTAGCCAAAAATATCTCCAATAACTTTGCTTCTTCTTCTTTCCCTCCTCAACTTCAACCAGATGGCACCACTGCTATCACATCTATTTCTAAAGCTGAACTCTTTGCTCAAACCTTTGCTAAAAACTCTACCTTGGAGGATTCTGGGCTTGTTCCTCCCTCTCCTCCACCCTCTGACTACTTCATGCCACGTATTAAAATTCTTCGTAATGATGTTTTCCATGCCCTCGCTGGTCTAAACCCTCGGAAGGCTTATGGACCTGATGGGGTCCCTCCTATTGTTCTCCGAAACTGTGCCTCCGTGCTTGCACCTTGCCTAGTCAAACTCTTTCAGCTCTGTCTGTCAACATCTACCTTTCCTTCTTGCTGGAAGTTTGCCTACATTCAACCTGTTCCTAAAAAGGGTGACCGCTCTAATCCCTCAAACTACCGTCCTATTGCTTTAATTTCCTGCTTATCTAAAGTTTTTGAATCTATCCTCAACAGGAAGATTCTTAAACATCTATCACTTCACAACCTTCTATCTGATCGCCAGTATGGGTTCCGTCAAGGCCGCTCTACTGGTGATCTGGCTTTCCTTACTGAGTCTTGGTCATCCTCTTTTAGAGACTTTGGTGAAACTTTTGCTGTTGCCTTGGACATATCAAAAGCCTTTGATAGAGTCTGGCACAAAGCTTTGATTTCAAAACTACCCTCCCATGGTTTCTATCCTTCTCTCTGTAACTTCATCTCAAGTTTCCTTTCTGACCGTTCTATTGCTGCTGTGGTAGACGGTCACTGTTCTTCTCCTAAATCTATTAACAGTGGTGTTCCTCAGGGTTCTGTCCTGTCACCCACTCTCTTCTTATTATTCATTAATGATCTTCTAAACCAAACTTCTTGTCCTATCCACTCCTATGCTGATGATACCACCCTGCACTTTTCCACGTCTTTTCATAGACGTCCAACCCTTCAGGAGGTAAACATATCACGCAGGGAAGCCACAGAACGCCTGACTTCTGATCTTTCTAAAATTTCTGATTGGGGCAGAGCAAACTTGGTATTGTTCAATGCCTCAAAAACTCAATTCCTCCATCTATCAACTCGACACAATCTTCCAGACAACTATCCCCTCTTCTTCAATGACACTCAACTGTCCCCCTCTTCTACACTGAACATCCTTGGTCTGTCCTTTACTTATAATCTGAACTGGAAACTTCACATCTCATCTCTAGCTAAAACAGCTTCTATGAAGTTAGGTGTTCTGAGACGTCTCCGCCAGTTTTTCTCACCCCTTCAGCTGCTAACTCTGTACAAGGGCCTTATCCGTCCATGTATGGAGTATGCTTCACATGTCTGGGGGGGTTCCACTCATACTGCTCTTCTAGACAGGGTGGAATCAAAAGCTTTTCGTCTCATCAACTCCTCTCCTCTAACTGACTGTCTTCAGCCCCTCTCTCACCGCCGCAATGTTGCATATCTAGCTGTCTTCTACCGCTATTTTCATGCCAA
The DNA here is from genome assembly GCF_035594125.1 of Scylla paramamosain. Classification (NCBI taxonomy): domain Eukaryota; kingdom Metazoa; phylum Arthropoda; class Malacostraca; order Decapoda; family Portunidae; genus Scylla; species Scylla paramamosain. The sequence goes on along the minus strand of NC_087162.1, from coordinate 5,929,034 downwards.
CTGCTCTTCTGATCTTGCTAACTGCATGCCTCCCCTCCTTCCGTGGCCTCGCTGCACAAGACTTTCTTCTTTCTCTCACCCCTATTCTGTCCACCTCTCTAATGCAAGAGTTAACCAGTATTCTCAATCATTCATCCCTTTCTCTGGTAAACTCTGGAACTCCCTGCCTTCTTCTGTATTTCCACCTTCCTATGACTTGAATTCCTTCAAGAGGGAGGTTTCAAGACACTTATCCACCAATTTTTGACCACTGCTTTGACCCTTTTATGGGACTGGCATTTCAGTGGGCATTTTTTTTTTATTAGATTTTTGTTGCCCTTGGCCAGTATCCTTCCTACATAAAAAAAAAAAAAAAATTTTGTAAACTACCATTTTTATTTTAAATTTTTTCATCATGTTATGGGAACTGAAGGGAAATGGTACACAAACACCTATAATTCTTAGTCCAGATTATAGAAGCTACTTGCATGATTGGATATTTTGCTCTTCATTTTTAATTTTCTCTCTCTCTCTCTCTCTCTCTCTCTCTCTCTCTCTCTCTCTCTCTCTCTCTCTCTCTCTCTCTCTCTCTCTCTCTCTCTCTCTCTCTCTCTCTCTCTCTCTCTCTCTCTCTCTCTCTCTCTCTCTCTCTCTCTCTCTCTCTCTCTCTCTCTGCAAATTTTGTTCCTGACAAGCTTTGTCCTCTTTTATAAGATGCTTACATATGACACATTGAAACATGGAAAGAAATGACTTCTTCATGCCACCTTTAGACTGACATTTAATTGTATTGTTTTCATGAATAGAAGTGGTTTCTTACACAATTGACTGATAGTTTAAAGTCAGTTTGGTTTAATACAGAAGTAGAAGGAATATTTTGGCTAGAAGTATGAAAATCATGTTTTAGATGCTGGATGCCAAGGAGGGTCAGTCAGATACATTGTTGTCATTTACACAACACACCACCACTACTGCTGCTTATGCCACTGCTCCCACCACTACTGACCTTCCTGAAAAGGCACCACTGAATGTAGTACATGGAGGTGGTGCTAGTTCAACCAAGGACAATAATGGTGGAAATGGTCTGTGGGAGCCATGGTGCCCAGACCCATACTTCTGCCCACCACCTAATGTTGCCTCACCTACTGAGTTCCCTCAGCTTGAGCGTGGTGGTCCTGCCTTCAGAAAGAAAATGTAAATGATAGAAGTTGTCCAAATATTTTCTTTTATGACTAGTGAATAAGACTTGCATCCTCATTGAATCCAGATACTGAATTGCAGATGTTAGATTTTAAAGTTCAAGTTGTTTGATCAGGTCTTTGTATTCAGGTATTTTATTGAGAATGTGAGTGTAAACTATGTCCTGTTGTTTTATCAAAGACTTGTTAGGAAAACAAGATTTTTATAACAGAGATAGAGAATTGTATGAAGTTCAGAAGGATTTAAAGAACTGCACTCATATAATTCTTGTAACTATGAAAGGAACTGATTGTGCATTGGTTTAATGTAAAAGCAACTTAGTTTTGTATGTTTGTTGTCAGTGGAATTGGAAGAATAGGAATGAGTAACAAGTGTTCTTACATGCATGCATGTGTACACACACACACACACACACACTATTATAAAATTATGATTATCCAAATACAAAATTGGAAAGAGTACAAAGAGCAGTCACTGAGATGGTTCTGGAGTTGAGAAATTTGACCTATGAAGAGAGATTAAGAATGTTGGAAATTCCTACCCTTGAAAATAGGAGAGAGAGAGAGAGAGAGAGAGAGAGAGAGAGAGAGAGAGAGAGAGAGAGAGAGAGAGAGAGAGAGAGAGAGAGAGAGAGAGAGAGAGAGAGAGAGAGAGGAAATTTAATAAAAATCTATAGAATGATAAATGGTATGGAGAATGTGGACAAAGAATGTTTTATAAATTTAGACACAAGGAGTACAAGGGGACACAGTAAGAAGTTGAAGAAAGTTAACTTCAGAAGAGACATCAAGAAGCATAGTTTTCCACAACAGAAGTGTGAACAAATGGAATGAACTCAGTGAAGATGTTGTGAATGCCAAACCTGTCCATGCTTTTAAGACCAAACTGGTTAGATATAGAGACAGGATACTATGAGATTACTCCCCTCCCATAAACCAAAACTAGGTAAACACACACACACACACACACACACACACACACACACACACACACACACACACACACACACACACACACACACACACACACACACACACACACACACACACACACACACACACAAGACTAGATTAGACTAGAATATGCAGCAGTAGTGTGGTCGCCATACAAGAAAAGGGATATAAGGAAGTTGGAGAGAGTTCAGAGAGCAGCTACAAAGATGGTACCAAGTATCAGGGACTTGTCATATGAAGAGAGACTGGCAAGGATACATCTACCAATGATGGAAAAGAGGAGAGAAAGGGGAGAATTGATTGCGATATATAAAGCATATGAAGGAGTAGAGGAGGTGGACCGGAGCGACTTAATGGTCTGGGATACACGGGACACTAGAGGACATGGAAAGATGCTGAAGAGGAATGCTTGTTGAAGAGACGTCAAAAAGTATAGTTTCCCATATAGAAGTATTGATGTATGGAACAGTCTGGATGAGGAGATAGTAAATGCAGAAAGTATACATGGATTCAAGGCTAAGTTGGATATTAAAAGATATGGAGATGGGACAGCATGAGCATAGCTCTTTTCCCATAATGCACAACTAGGTAAACACACACACACACACACACACACACACACACACACACACACACACACACACACACACACACACACACACACACACACACACACACACACACACACACACACACACACACACACACACACACACACACACACACACACACACACACACACACACACACACACACACACACAGAGAGACTGGTTTAATACAAGATGTATAACGGCAATAAAAGAAAAAGAAGCAGCTTGGAATAGATGGAGAAAAAAAGGAGGAAGTGAGGAATGGGAAGAATTCAAGAAGGCAAGGAACGAAGGTAAGAAACCTGAGAGATGAAGAAAGGAATTATGAGAAAGATACAGTTTGCAAAGATGCAAAGATGAGCCAAAGTTATTCTTCAGATATGTGAATGGGAAGATGAAAAATAAGCAAACAATGGATAAATTAATGAAAGATGACGTTACAAGTGATGATGCACAGTTACAAGCGGAATTAATGAACAAGTGCTTCCAGTCAGTATTCACCAAAGAAAGCAAATTTGAAGGAGAAAGAGCATGGCACAGAGACAATGTGATGAGAGAGATACAGGTGGACATAAGTGAAATTAAGAAGATTATGAAAGATTTGGATGTGAGTAAGGTTCAAAGACCAGATGGGTGTCCAACTGTGTACTTAAGGAATGTTGTGAACAACTGGTAGGAAGTATACACAATACCATAGTATGTTCTTTTAAGGAAGGAAAAATACCTCTTGACTGGAAGAGAGCCAATATTGTGCCTATTTTTAAAGGAGGTAATAAAAAAAGACCAGTGTCCCTAACAAGTGTGGTGGCAAAAATAGTGGAAAGAATAGTTAAAAACAGATGGATGGAATATTTAGAAGAAACACACACATTGACTGACAGACAATTTGGTTTCAGAAGTGGAAGATCTTGTGTCACGAATTTAGTGAGCTTTTATAGTAGAGCAGTTGATATAAATCAAGAGAGAGGGTTGGGCAGACTGTTTATTTAGAGCTAAAAGAAGCATTTGATAAGGTACCACATCAGAGACTGCTATAGAAAATTCAAAATATAGGAGGTTTGCAAGGCAACACACTGAATTGGATTACAGACTTCTTGAGAGACAGAGAAAATCAGAATGGTGTAGAGTTACAAGTGGAGTACCACAGTGGACAGTCTTAGCCCTTGTAATGTTTCTGGTGTATGTCAACGATATGATGGATGAGGTTGATAAGTTGTATGTCTGCAGATGATGCAAAATTATTGAAAAGAGTGGAAAACAATATGGATTGAAATATTACAGAAAGATCTAAATAAGATATATAAATGGAGTAAGAAATGGGAAATGGAATTCAATGCAAAGAAATGCAAGGTGATGGAATTAGGAAAAAGCAAAAGAAGACTGACAAGTTCCTACACATGGGAGAAGTGGAAATTAAGAAAACCAAAGTAGAAAAAGATTTGGGAATTACAATAAGTGAGAATTTATCACCTGAAAAAAACATGTAAACAAAATAGTTGGGGAAACCTATGAGTTACTAAGAAAGATGAAAGGGGCATTTATTTACATGGATGAAGAGATGATGAAAAAGTTGATGGAATATGTGATTTGACCAAAACTGGAATATGCCACAATTGTTTGGTCACCCCATAATAAAAAGGAAATAAGGAAAATAGAAAGGATCCAAAGAGCTGCAACCAAATTGGTACCAAGTTTGAGAGATTTAACCTATGAAGAAAGATTAGGGAGATTGAAGCTTCCATCATTACAAGAGAGAAGAGAAAGAGGGGACCTGATTGCTATATACAGAACTTTAAAGGGTAAGGATCAAGTTGACAAAGAAGACTCATTTGTGTGGGACTCAAGAGATACAAGAGGACATGGAGTGAAATTGAGGAAAACAGCAAGTAGAAGAGGTGTCAAGAAATATGGTTTCCCAAATAGAAACAGAAATATGGAACAACTTAGATGAAACAGTGGTACAATCAACAAATATTCATAAATTTAAAGTTAAGCTGGATGCTTATAGATATGGAGACAGGACAGCATAAGCATAGCTCTTTTCCTGTAAAACACAACTAGGTAAATACACACAGACAGACAGACAGATAGATAGACAGATACACACACACACACACACACACACGCACACACACACGCACGCACACACACACACACACACACACACACACACACACACACACACACACACACACACACACACACACACACACACACACACACACACAGACAGACAGACAGACAGACAGATACAGACAGACAGATAGATACAGACAGATACAGACAGACAGACAGATACAGACAGACAGACAGATACAGACACACACAAACAGACAGATAAAGACACACAGACAGACAGACAGATAGATACAGACAGATACAGACAGACAGACAGATACAGACACACACAAACAGACAGATAAAGACACACAGACAGACAGACAGATAGATACAGACAGACAGACAGACAGATACACACACACACACACACACACACACACACACACACACACAGACAGACAGACAGACAGACAGACAGACAGACAGACACACAGACAGACAGATACAGATAGACACACAGACAGACAGATACAGACAGACAGACACACAGACAGATACAGACAGACAAACAGATACAGACACACACACAGACAGATACAGACACACACACACAGACAGATACAGACACACACACAGACAGATACAGACACACACACACACACACAGACAGACACACACACACACACACACACACGTGTATATACAATCACACACTCCTTCACTCACATTTTCACTCACACTCATTTATTCACTCACTTTCACTCACTCACTTTCACTCATTCCTTCCTTCACTCACATTCCTTCACTCACATTCCTTCACTCACTCACTCACTCATCAGTTGCAGACCACTTTGTTCTATTTTTCATTACTTCAGTATTTTTGCATTACTTTAGTTAAGATTATTTTAAGGATATTGTCTGTTGCTATGGTTGTGTGGAGAGTGATATTATTTAAGCATTTTTTTTTATTATGTAAATACTTGTTAAAATGGGTGTTGACATATCCCAGTAGCATGCTGAACTGTACATCTTATACAGAATGTTTAGTGTTACACTTCTAACATATTAGAATTGTATGATATCACTTATTGCAGGTTACCTAGGATCCTAAGTTTTGTTCATATGCAATGTAGATTGGCTTTTTCTTAAGGACAGACAACCTCAGACTGTCTGGACTTGACAGAAGACTTGATTGTGAGAACTTTAGATTAAGGAACACATGTTGGCAAGGTAGTGTGCCAGTAACAAAGCTGTCATGTAGAGTAACTTATCCAATTCCTGTTCATGGTAGGTTTTCTTTGTCAGAATAAGTGGTAGTGATTTTTCACTAGTTTTGATGTTGGCACATGCTTTTCATACATGGACTGCCCCACAGAAATCTTATAGCTTCTTGCAGTTTCCCTTATTTTCTTGTTTATTTTGTTTGGATGTATTTGCTAGTTTCAGAGTTGAATAAGATTAAAGTCATCTTAGATATAATAAAAATCTATTATGTATTATCTGTAATTAATAATTACCTATTTATTGTGTAGGAACATGGTAAGACAAATATTTGTCTTACTGTGAAGCACTAAGGTTTTCAGATCCCCAAAGAAGTGATGAATCACAGGTATACTTATTACCCAATGGAATAGGATATATCACTTGGTTATTGACAACTATCAATTATACAGTAAAAGTGTAACTTAGCAACACTGAATTAAGAGTACTTGTGCATTGTTGGAACACCATTCAGAAGTGATTGTAAAAACTGTTACTGCAGGATATATGCATAAATAATGATTAATGGATTAAAGCTACCATTTCATTATTTGGATTATCAGCTTGGCTTTGTGGTATTGTACCATAAACTACAGTTGACAGAAGATTATGTAAATCTTCACATGGCATGGTCATATTGAACTGGCCATCATGGCACTCCTGACAGACCTAGTCAGTTAAACAAACTGTATACATCTTTGTTAAATGGCAATCTGTCATGTCCACGTTTGGCATATCACACACTCCCTTGACTATATATATATATATATATATATATATATATATATATATATATATATATATATATATATATATATATATATATATATATATATATATATATATATATATAATATGAAGGACTGCAGTGAGGCAACTCAATTTATTTCAGTATGTATACTGTTGCTTTGTAAGAAATAGATGGTGTAGAAGGAACCTGAAGGCCTCTCCACATTATCAGTGCCTGATGAGCATTGCCCAGAGAGAAAGGCTGCTACAATGTGAAAGCACAGACAAAGGAGGGGTCTTACTATAGCTGATGTAACACTGCAACAGCACTATTGTAGTGTGGCTGCAGTGGCACTGCCTCTTTGTGAAAACACTCAAAGAAATAAGAGGTGTCTGCTTTGGCAGCTCTGCACCACTACACTGCTGCATCACACAAGTGTGTGTATGTCTGGATAATGACCAGTTTGGTTATTGAACATACAGATATAGGAGGAATTGCTATATTTTAGAATATGTTTTGGTAACATTGTTTCCTGTTAGGCACTTCCCTATCATGTGAACAGGTCTTAATGGTCATATGGAAGATATGCTAATCAAAGATCATGAACTGAATTTTCAAGAATATGCCTTGCAAGAATTTTAAGAAGTCACCCACTCTGACACCCACTTGAATGTATTTTTAAACCACCTTGGCATAGGATCTTTATATGGATGTTTTGAAAGTAAGCTTGTTTGTCATCACATTTCAGGCTTATTCAGACACACTGGAACTGTGCATGATTTTGCTAAGTCTTTTCATGTGTAGACATCAAGTTTCTTCATAGCAGAGGCTATTTATAGACATCAGTTTACAATGCTTATATGTGGGGGACTATATACAGATATATAACTGAAGATCAGTAGGATATATACAGTATAGGTGATTTTTTATTTGGTCGTACATACATCTGCCCTGCCCGTGAAGGGATTAATGATGAGTAGCTGGTAGAAACTGATTATGTAGGAATTTTAAGGTTGCATGTACTATATGAATGCAATTTATAAGAGTACAGTGATAGAAATAGAATAGATAATTACATACCAATCATGTAGAGCATGGGGATGAGATGAAAATTCTGTACATCTTTTTCTCAGCATACATATGAAATGCATTCTTGTATTTTTTGTGTGGTGATAAATGTGGTTATCAGGTATATTTTTGGGGGTACAGCCTTAACCTAATTAAGAACTTACTGTGTCATGGTCTAGCAATGACACAACTGTCCCCCCTCTTCTACACTGAACATCCTCAGTCTGTCCTTTTCTTATAATCTGAACTGGAAACTTCACATCTCATCTCTAGCTTAGACAGCTTCTATGAAGTTAGGCATTCTGAGATGTCTGCCATTTTTTTGTCACTCCCCCAGCTGCTAACTCTGTACAAAGGCCTTATCTGTCCATGTATGGACTATGCTTCACATGTCTGGGGGGTTCCACTCATACCGCTCTTGTAGACAGGGTGGAATCAAAAGCTTTTCATCTCATCAACTCTTCTCCTCTAACTGACTGTCTTCAGCCTCTCTCTCATTGCTGCAATGTTGCATCTCAAGCTGTCTTCTACCACTATTTTCATGCTAACTGCTCTTCTGATCTTATTAACTGCATACCTCCCCTCCTCCTGCGGCCTTGCTGCATAAGACTTTCTTCATTCTCTCACCCCTATTCTGTCCACCTCTCTAATGCAAGAGTTAACCAGTATTCTCAATCATTCATCCCTTTCTCTGGTAAACTCTGGAACTCTGTGTCTGCTTCTGTATTTCCACCTTCCTATGACTTGAATTCCTTCAAGAGGGAAGTTTCAAGACACTTATCCTTCAATTTTTGACTACTGCTTTGGATCCTTTTATGGGACTGGCATCTCAGTGGGCATTTTTTCTTTTTTATTGGATTTTTGGTTGCCCTTGGCCAGTGTCCCTATATAAAAAAAAAAAAAAAAAAAAAGTCAGTGGAGTTGCATGTCTTTTTATCTGTTATCATTCTGCACCCAACAGTCTATAGACCTGTGTAATTTCTTGCTTCCTTCTTGTGAAGTACATGAGTTTGGTTGTGGCCTCTTTACCCTCTGTTGTTTAGGCTTGGTATCCTGTTGTGGACTCGGCCCATCTATGTCATTACGTTGGTCTAAGAATATCTTCTCAGACTTGCATTGACATTCATGTGGTTTTTTAACATGACAAGCAATGTGTACTAGCTTCAAGTTACCATTTGTCTTCAGAGCAGCTCTAGAAGGATTCTTGTGGAGGAAGAGGAGATCATAAAAATATGGGAGATTTACAGATGATGCTCTTTGGCCTGAGAGAGCTGCTTTCAATTCTGGTATGATGCTTCTGGATTTTTCAATTCTGGAAAAAGAAAAAAGTTATATCACATAATGTAATGTGACAGGATTGTACCTTTAATTGCTTTGAAACACTTTATTCACATTTGAAATGAAGCACATTCAAAATGAGATGACTTGAAGGGATTCACCTTGGATATCAACCCTTTATTCACATTTGAGACAAAGTACATTTAAAGTGAGATAACTTGAAGGGGTTCTTGCATATCAACAAGTATATAGAGAATGACTTGTGTGACTTAAACCATTATCATTATCATGTCATCCTTGTCTGAGATATTTACTCAGGTTCACAGTAATATTTTTGTTCATCCTTGACATGGAGAGTACAGAAAACCTTTTATGTGTTTAAGCATGAAAATGTAAAAGGAAAAGATGAATTTTAAGAAATCTATCTTACACATGATCAAAATTCCATGTGGAGAAGACAATCCTGGCTTCCCTGGAGGCATAGGGGTTGATGTAATGAATGCCGGGACATTTGGGTTGGTTGTAGGGCCCCTCACACTCAAATGTTCCATGGGAGTCACACAGACGTTCTGTTTCCAACACAGCTGAGCGGTCAAAGTAACTGGCATTGTACCTGTGAGGAGGAGCCCATGTAGGTATTTTTCTGAAATGCTTTTTTCTTGCATGATTTTTTGTTAATATCTTGACCATTTCTATTCTTGTAACAAATCAACCTTGGAACAGGATTATTAACATGATCTCCATTAACAGTATGGTTTCACCATCCTTGTGTACTCTAATAGCATAAAGGGTGGTATAGTGCAGGGATTTTGTTTTATCAAATATAAAGCAACAGAGACCTGAGATTTACTGCCTACATATGATTCAACAAGAGTGTAGGTATTCTGGTGTGGTAATAGCAAGATGCTTAAAAAGTAAAGGTTACTGAGCTAAATAAGAGTTGGATATTTCTTTGTGTCAAATATAGGAAAGGTAAAGGTGAAGACAAGGAGTGTTTAAGCATGTACCCATTTCTGGAATTGCAGCCCGTTTCTGGAATAGCAGATGAAATAACTCTTATTCACTATGGGAAGAGTTTTATATCCAAGCCTGTTTCTAGAATAACAGACTTTCTGGAATAGGAGATGAAATAATTCATTCACCATCGGAAGAGTTTTATGTCCAAAGCTAGCAGTGTTAGTTCTTACGTTATAAGTGGGATACCTCACTGTAAATTATTATTTTGTATCCTAGATGATGAAAAGTTTCCCTTATGAAATTTTCCTTAGGATTACATAGTCAAAACTATAGCCACCTAGGATCAGTACAAACCACATGAAAGTGTTGGCATTTCTTACTTAGATTTGTGCAATTTTTCCTTAAAAAAGAGAATTGCATTTTTTTGTGGGGAGTCAGGTGGGAGGTTCTTGGCAAGCAGTTCACCCTCGGTGTGTTGTAGATAACTTCGCATCCTTGTCTCAGCACTGTTGCGCATGACAGCTTCCTTAGTCTTAAACCTTGTGTCTAACCCTGAAATATATACATTAACATTTAATGTCCCCAATATGATAGAATGAAAGCCATTTTAATAAAGTTGCTTCTCACTGTTGCTCTTCATTTTGACATCATTCCTTCTATCATTGCTCTTGATTGAGTGACATAGGAAGGAGTGGTGGAATCAATGTATATCAGGATATTAACCATTGAATTTATGAGATTTGTTCATTACCATTCTTACCTTTAAACCACTCAGGATCATTGTCTTTTGAAGTCTGCGCTATGGAATCGTATGTATTTTTGGCTATGACCTCCAAAAGTGTTGCTGCTTGCTTAGAACTTACTGGCTCTTGCAAGTAACTCATAACTTTGTTGTGTAACTGTGGCTGGCGGTCCAGGCAAGCATGGAGGAAGGATGCAAGCTGATGAATGTAGTCAACAGTTTCAAAGTCTTTTGCTTTTGAAATAAACAATTCTGTGCCATTTACAAGAACTCTAAAGTATTCTTTATCAACTTCTGTCCTGTCGTCAAGTGTGACAATGATTGCTTCATGTTTCTGTAAAGAGAATGATAATTTACTGCAATGGAGGTCTATTTAAAGCATAGAAAGAAATTTATTGTTAATGTATTTTACATAAAAACTACTTACCTTTAAATTAAATTTTTTTCTGCATTTTTTTAAGAATTCTCTATAATTTGCTGCTACAACACCACATTTTCTCTGGGCTGGGCCGATAGCAACAAAGTGCCGTGTCATGACTCCACCTGTTGCTGTTAACTGTTATTGCGTTTTCTGAAAGAGACAACCTGAGGAAGCCACAACAATACATGTCAGTACCAGTGTGTTCCTCCTTCCTTGTGAATCAGTCCTCTGTATAGTTGTTTGGTCAGAGTGGGGAGGGAACCTAGGGCTTGTTGTCTTGGCTTTGGGCAGATGAGCACCATTTTTTTATTCTTTTGTTTTACTGATGAATATAAACCACAACTTTGGATTCAGTTTATTTATTTATTTATTTTTATTTGTCTGTGAGTTAGTGAAATATCTACCAGTCAGGACCCAAACTAGTATAATTTTTACATGATTGATCCAGCTTTGTCTTAGGAAGAAAGAGAGAGAAAAAATATATAGATATACTAATTACCATTTCAATAATCCGGTAGTCTTCACATATTCTCTCTCTCTCTCTCTCTCTCTCTCTCTCTCTCTCTCTCTCTCTCTCTCTCTCTCTCTCTCTCTCGGAAATATGCGACTACTGTTATTATTATTACTTTATTTTTCGATCTTGGCTTAACTTTGAATTGTGTAGAGCTTTGACAGTTCAGTCAGGCTACCCACCTCTTTTCAATATTATGCTTCGGCTGGATATACAATTTGCTATTATTGGTTGTCTGCTTTACCTTAGTTTATACCATTATTATTATTTATACGTACTGACTTTGAATGGAATTACGTTGTGTTTGCCTTCACTGCTGAAAACTTTAAAACAAACAAAACTTTGGTGAGTAGACAAATGCATTGTTACCAACATCCGGAAGCATGAAAATAAGGTGCATCTCATCATGATCTTTATATTTTGTTACGCAGTTTGTTTGTCACTTAGTCTGTATGTTATGTATTGAAATAATCTTGCCAGGTATTTTGATGATTTAACTTTCCAGTTAACTGCACATTAAGAATAATGAGTGACAAGTGGAATTTGAGATCTTACTGTTTGTAGTTGGTAACATTGCATCAGCTGATTGCCAATTGCGCGCTGTTTTTCATGTAATCTCGGCAGTCCGAGATGTCAGGCAGGCTTGTTGGTCAACCATTATTTTCACTCGCTGAATTTGTAGAGCGAATGTGGAAGTTGTAAGAAGACTTCATAACACTACGTGGCTGTTCCAAAAACATGTATAAGCGTACAACGTTATTTTTTTTTCGAGAGGGCTTGCACGCAGGAAGTACTCGCACTTTTTTTATTTTTTATGTAGGAGGGACAGCTGCTAAATACAACAAAAATCTTAAAAAAAAAAAGGCTGGTCCTCGAATAGGGTCCGAAGCGGTGGCCAGAAATTGAAGGACAATTGCCTTGAAACTTCCTTCTTGAATGAGTTCAAGTCATAGGAAGGTGATATACAGCATGTAGGGAGTTCCAGAGTTTAACAGAGAAAGGAATGAATGATTGAGAATGCAGGTTAACTCTTGCATTAGAGAGGTGGACAGAATAGTGGTGAGAGAAAGAAGAGTCATGTGCAGGGAGACCGCTGGAGGAGGGAAGGCACGCAATTAGCAAAATCAGAAACAGTTAACATAAAAAAGAAAAAAAAAAAAAAATAGAAGATAGCAAGAGATGCAACATTGCGGCAATGAGAAAAAGGCTGAATACAATAAGTTACAGTTGAGATGAAAAGCTTTTGATTCCAACCTGTGTAAAAGAGTGATTGGACGCCACCTTATTAGCTAACTAATCTAAACCAAACTACCTTGTACCAAATTACTGGATATGGTCTCTTATTTATTATAACACATTATATTGGCTCATGCCATCCTTAGCCATACATTTATCTGTTTTATAAAGCTTGTTGAATATAGTTGAGTGATTAAGATCAGATATCCATCACTGGTGTCCATGTTAAAAATTGTGAACTTACCTTTTTCAGATTGTTTGCAGGCATTTGTGTATTTGTCACCTTTGTTCCTCCACTTCAAGAGTGTGACAATGTTCATCATAAACCCTCCACTCACTGTGCAGTATAAGTATCATGAACAAATGGCAGGTGAGAGATAAGCAGATAGGTTATGAATGATTGAATACTGATGAATATCAGATAAATACTGATAAGGTGGTAAAATAAAACTCCTCATACTGGAGGAGAACAGCTTAGATTGCATGAATGTTGCATCTCTAGATATCAATAAGATAATTGTTCTGAATTTAATGACAATTGTTGCGCATTGAACAAAAGTGATATTAAATTTTGGAGTGGAAAAGTCAGATATTTTGGAAATACAGGAAATCTGCAAGATAGTAAAATGATGGAATGCATGAGAGATGTGCAGTCTGTCATCCAGGGTGTGTGAAAATAATGAAGATTCATGGATGAAAGGTATTTATTTATGTGGATGATCAGTGGAAAAAGGAATGGTAATGTGTTTTGGAATAATGTATATTATTGTTGACAATCACATTTATGGTTAGTGTAAACATCTGCTGTGGGGATGATATTTTATCAATAGTTTTTGGTTAATAAAGCACACACTGCTTAAGTAATTATGCATTTTTTTTTTTTTTTTTTACTTATACAAATATGCACTGAACATTTCTGCTGTAAGATGGTGAGGCCCTTCCAGCAGCTCAGAAAATTAGGAATACAAAGGCTGTATCTCTCTGTATCTCTCCCATCTGTTGGTTCCAAAAACAGTTCCCCCACCCTGCACCCCCCCAAAAAAAAAAATAAATAAATAAAATAAATAAATAAATAAATAATAAATAAATAAATAAAATAAAAATAAATAAAAAATAGATAAAATAAATAAATAAATAAATAAAATAAATAAAAATAAATAGATAAATGAATAAAATAAAATGCATGCATTAATCCTTTCATCCATTTTTCAGATAATTTTCTTGGTGGCTGAAGATTGTCTATATGCACTGGGAAGCTGTAGTAGTGGTATGAGCCTCTACGCATAGGTCACACCAAAAATTTTTGCTGCATCATCATATATGAAGGGTTGACTCTCAGACCCTTCAAAACAAAACAGCGACAGCGACCAATTCCAGGAAGTGATACAAAACCAAATCGTGAGTTCTTTTGATTTTTAACATTCTTATTTTCAGGGAATGTCAAAATATATTTTAGTTAACCTTGAGTGACCCATTACTAAATTAAAACTTAAGTGTTCTCACTATTCAGCCATTCAGTAGATTTCAATAATTATATATATATATATATATATATATATATATATATATATATATATATATATATATATATATATATATATATATATATATATATATATATATATATATATATATATATATATATATATATATATATATATATATATATATATATATATATCGTTTTATCATAAAAGCCCCATCCAAGGGCATGGGTGTGGTAGGGTTTCATAGGGTACAGGATATCAGCTAATCGTCTCAAAAGAATACGTAGTGTGGAAACTTGTTGGAATGATTATGACCACAAGCTCAGAAAACAACAATTTATGCTCGGATTATAATATAACAGATGGTGATTATTGGCTAGTTAGGATGAAACGCATCAACCTCCCAGAACCAAAGCTAATAATTTTCAGACCACCTCGTGCCATAAAAGCCCAAAACGGCTTGCCGTGCAAGCAGTGTCAAAGCTAATATTAGGCTACCTTGTAATATTATCACAGCATCGTATTTTTCTTTGCGGCGGGGTATTTTCAAGTATAACACTATATGACCGGTCCCCCCAAAACAATGATACAAAACAACTACTGAACCGTCTTGCCGTAATATGCCTTGCGGCAGGGAGAGATGAGTAAAATCGCGGTTTTCTCCAATCCGCAGGGACTTATTCACTAAGGAATTTTAGGAAAGAAGGATTGTCTCCACTGACTAAAATATGGTTAGTGGTCATCAAATTATAGTAGACGAAAAAATATATAGTAGACGAAAACAGTCATTGCTGACCAGCCGTTCTAACCTCACCACCTTCCCGTTTGTGAAGATGGTCCCTGTTATGGACTTTGCTCGTCTTTTTTTTGTTTGACTTTTTTGTTTAATGGATTATTACTTACAGTATCACATACATCGTGCACAACTTCATTTTGAATTAGAGGATAAAGTATTACATGCATATTTATTCAGTGAAAAAAAAAAGTTTTTTCCGCATCCCTGCCCTGGACTCGGTGACTCGGGGTTGCGGTTCATTCGACGGCCGGCGAGAATGGCGGCTATGAGTAGTGGTGAGTGGCAGGGTAATTTTCTTTATTTAATCCTGGTTACCTCTTGAACAGGACACTGATAGTAATGTAAAGCCAACCTACCACTTGTGTATCAGTTGTGATCCCCATGCATGATATTTAAAATACCCAGTGTAAGGCTACACCAGCTGTACATGATGTAGTTATAAACAGACGCTGGGTAAATATCACCTCATGGAAGCCTTCGCAAGCACCAACGTGAGTGTATCCTGTGCTCCATTCCATGCCTAACAAACACCAACGATAATCATACATGTCCAGATATTGTGAAGCTGCACTAATAACGAAAGGATAGGGATGTATGGAGGTGTTTGAGGTACAATGTAGGCGCATTTCTCTTCCTTGACATACCTTTTCAATACCTTTTCTGGACCGTCAAATGTACTTAGATACCCATTATAGACACCGCATTATATGATGCTTGTGTCATTTTGAAACAAAACTTCCGATTTCGTGATATCATTTGGTATTGCCTGCATATTTCTAACATAGTGGCGTGAAGATAATTGGACCACCATAGTCCTTTTCATTGGTATGCACGCGCAGATCATGTTAGCATGAACATGATGTATCTACTACACGAGTATTCAGGAATGCTTACCATGATGTCTGGTGGCATTGATGCAACATTATCTTTAGCTGCGTTAGTGATATTTACCTTTGGTCTAAATTTCCTCTCAGTTTTATTGATATTTACATTTGGCGTATTTTTTTTTTTTTTTTTTTCCAAACAGGAGATAAAAGAAGTGGATTGGGTCGTGGCGCAATACTTCAACAAGCCTCTAATCAACCTAAACCTGGTAAGCAGCAGTGTGTGTGTGTGTGTGTGTGTGTGTGTGTGTGTGTGTGTGTGTTTTAGGTATTTATTTTTGTGCATATATAGGTAAAAACAGAAGTGCTTCATGTGGGCTTGAGAATTGTCAAGGGTAGGTAACAGCTGTAGAGGGGGTTAAATATGAGCCATGACTGAGGATAAAGTTTTGTATATTGAAAAGTAAATCGGTAAATTTATATTTTTCACCCGTCTAACATTTTCAGACTAGACAACATTTTTCTGGTAGATTTTGATGTGCTTTGAATGAATCTTAGTAACTGTTTTCATCGCAAATAATTTTTCTTGTATATCCCCCCTTCACACACACACATAAACAAGCAGAAATTCATAAAAGAAAATTAACCTAACCTAATTACACCTAACCTAACCTAACTAAACCTAACTTAATCTACCTAACTAAACCCAACCTAACCTACCTTAACAGTAAATTTGATAAAAATTAACATCTCAGGAATGAACAACTTATGATAGATACACACCACTGTGTTTTTGTGACCCAACTACTTCGCTGAGGACTTTTTTTTTTTTTTGGCTGTGAGATGGGTGAATATGTATAATAATAAAAAAATCATCAGTGACTTGGAAGTCACTAGAAGTGAAAGAAGTTAAAAATGTTCATTTATAGGATGTATTTTTGAGAATAGTATTTGAAGTTCAACATGAGCAAATATTTACTACTACTTCACCATGAGTAATGTCTCAGAAAGTTGTCTTGCCCCAAAACAGGTGTAGCTCACCACTACAAGCCTGTGAGTGTGGAGGGAGGGCTGCCAGGCGCTCCACCAGCCATTCCAGGGGAGTGTGCTGTGCATCACTCCTGGCGGTACCTCTCCAATGCACCTGTAGCTTACCAGATGCAGCAGGTAACTGCGTTTATGTGCGTTTATGTGCGCAATGACTTAACCTGCTCTCGTGCCCACACTCTTGAATCTTCCGAGTTTTCCACCATCTGGCTACTACTACAGAGTCATTCTCATACTAAATTTATCTGTGCTGTATACCTCTCTCCTAACTCCTCTGACTATAAGAAATTCTTTGACTACTTAACTTCCAAAGTGGAGCACATTCTGACCCTCTTCCCTTTTGCAGAGATCTCCATTCTTGGAGACTTCAATGTTCACCACCAGCTTTGGCTTTCCTCTCCCTTCACTGACCATCCTGGTGAACTAGCCTACAACTTTGCTATCCTCCATGACCTAGAGCAATTGGTGCAACACCCTACTCGTATTCCTGACCGTCTTGGAGATACGCCCAACATTCTTGACCTTTTCCTGACCTCTAATCCTTCTGCTTATGCTGTCACCCTTTCTTCTCCGTTGGGCTCCTCCGATCACAATCTCATATCTTTATCTTGTCCTATCACTCCAATTCCTCCTCAGGATCCCCCTAAGCGAAGGTGCCTCTGGCGTTTTGCCTCTGCTAGTTGGGGGGACCTGAGGAGGTATTTTGCTGATTTTCCTTGGAATGACTACTGCTTCCGTGTCAGAGACCCGTCTTTGTGTGCTGAGCGCATAACAGAGGTGATAGTGTCTGGCATGGAGGCGTACATTCCTCACTCTTTTTCTCATCCTAAACCTTCTAAACCTTGGTTTAACACAGCTTGTTCTCTTGCTATACATGATAGAGAGGTGGCCCACAAAAGGTACTTAAGCCTTCCATCACCAGAATCTCATGCACTTTATATTTCTGCCCAGAACTATGCCAAGTCTGTTCTCCAACTAGCCAAAAACTCCTTCATTAACAGAAAATGTCAAAACCTTTCAAGATCTAACTCCCCTCGTGATTTCTGGCATCTAGCCAAAAATATCTCCAATAACTTTGCTTCTTCTTCTTTCCCTCCTCAACTTCAACCAGATGGCACCACTGCTATCACATCTATTTCTAAAGCTGAACTCTTTGCTCAAACCTTTGCTAAAAACTCTACCTTGGAGGATTCTGGGCTTGTTCCTCCCTCTCCTCCACCCTCTGACTACTTCATGCCACATATTAAAATTCTTCGTAATGATGTTTTCCATGCCCTCGCTGGTCTAAACCCTCGGAAGGCTTATGGACCTGATGGGGTCCCTCCTATTGTTCTCCGAAACTGTGCCTCCGTGCTTGCACCTTGCCTAGTCAAACTCTTTCAGCTCTGTCTGTCAACATCTACCTTTCCTTCTTGCTGGAAGTTTGCCTACATTCAACCTGTTCCTAAAAAGGGTGACCGCTCTAATCCCTCAAACTACCGTCCTATTGCTTTAATTTCCTGCTTATCTAAAGTTTTTGAATCTATCCTCAACAGGAAGATTCTTAAACATCTGTCACTTCACAACCTTCTATCTGATCGCCAGTATGGGTTCCGTCAAGGCCGCTCTACTGGTGATCTGGCTTTCCTTACTGAGTCTTGGTCATCCTCTTTTAGAGACTTTGGTGAAACTTTTGCTGTTGCCTTGGACATATCAAAAGCCTTTGATAGAGTCTGGCACAAAGCTTTGATTTCAAAACTACCCTCCCATGGTTTCTATCCTTCTCTCTGTAACTTCATCTCAAGTTTCCTTTCTGACCGTTCTATTGCTGCTGTGGTAGACGGTCACTGTTCTTCTCCTAAATCTATTAACAGTGGTGTTCCTCAGGGTT
Organism: Scylla paramamosain; assembly: GCF_035594125.1. Lineage (NCBI taxonomy): Eukaryota > Metazoa > Arthropoda > Malacostraca > Decapoda > Portunidae > Scylla > Scylla paramamosain. Next base: position 5,910,022 of record NC_087162.1, on the reverse strand, counting down.
CTGTCCTGTCACCCACTCTCTTCTTATTATTCATTAATGATCTTCTAAACCAAACTTCTTGTCCTATCCACTCCTATGCTGATGATACCACCCTGCACTTTTCCACGTCTTTTCATAGACGTCCAACCCTTCAGGAGGTAAACATATCACGCAGGGAAGCCACAGAACGCCTGACTTCTGATCTTTCTAAAATTTCTGATTGGGGCAGAGCAAACTTGGTATTGTTCAATGCCTCAAAAACTCAATTCCTCCATCTATCAACTCGACACAATCTTCCAGACAACTATCCCCTCTTCTTCAATGACACTCAACTGTCCCCCTCTTCTACACTGAACATCCTTGGTCTGTCCTTTACTTATAATCTGAACTGGAAACTTCACATCTCATCTCTAGCTAAAACAGCTTCTATGAAGTTAGGTGTTCTGAGACGTCTCCGCCAGTTTTTCTCACCCCTTCAGCTGCTAACTCTGTACAAGGGCCTTATCCGTCCATGTATGGAGTATGCTTCACATGTCTGGGGGGGTTCCACTCATACTGCTCTTCTAGACAGGGTGGAATCAAAAGCTTTTCGTCTCATCAACTCCTCTCCTCTAACTGACTGTCTTCAGCCCCTCTCTCACCGCCGCAATGTTGCATATCTAGCTGTCTTCTACCGCTATTTTCATGCCAACTGCTCTTCTGATCTTGCTAACTGCATGCCTCCCCTCCTTCCGTGGCCTCGCTGCACAAGACTTTCTTCTTTCTCTCACCCCTATTCTGTCCACCTCTCTAATGCAAGAGTTAACCAGTATTCTCAATCATTCATCCCTTTCTCTGGTAAACTCTGGAACTCCCTGCCTTCTTCTGTATTTCCACCTTCCTATGACTTGAATTCCTTCAAGAGGGAGGTTTCAAGACACTTATCCACCAATTTTTGACCACTGCTTTGACCCTTTTATGGGACTGGCATTTCAGTGGGCATTTTTTTTTTATTAGATTTTTGTTGCCCTTGGCCAGTATCCTTCCTACATAAAAAAAAAAAAAAATTTTGTAAACTACCATTTTTATTTTAAATTTTTTCATCATGTTATGGGAACTGAAGGGAAATGGTACACAAACACCTATAATTCTTAGTCCAGATTATAGAAGCTACTTGCATGATTGGATATTTTGCTCTTCATTTTTAATTTTCTCTCTCTCTCTCTCTCTCTCTCTCTCTCTCTCTCTCTCTCTCTCTCTCTCTCTCTCTCTCTCTCTCTCTCTCTCTCTCTCTCTCTCTCTCTCTCTCTCTCTCTCTCTCTCTCTCTCTCTCTGCAAATTTTGTTCCTGACAAGCTTTGTCCTCTTTTATAAGATGCTTACATATGACACATTGAAACATGGAAAGAAATGACTTCTTCATGCCACCTTTAGACTGACATTTAATTGTATTGTTTTCATGAATAGAAGTGGTTTCTTACACAATTGACTGATAGTTTAAAGTCAGTTTGGTTTAATACAGAAGTAGAAGGAATATTTTGGCTAGAAGTATGAAAATCATGTTTTAGATGCTGGATGCCAAGGAGGGTCAGTCAGATACATTGTTGTCATTTACACAACACACCACCACTACTGCTGCTTATGCCACTGCTCCCACCACTACTGACCTTCCTGAAAAGGCACCACTGAATGTAGTACATGGAGGTGGTGCTAGTTCAACCAAGGACAATAATGGTGGAAATGGTCTGTGGGAGCCATGGTGCCCAGACCCATACTTCTGCCCACCACCTAATGTTGCCTCACCTACTGAGTTCCCTCAGCTTGAGCGTGGTGGTCCTGCCTTCAGAAAGAAAATGTAAATGATAGAAGTTGTCCAAATATTTTCTTTTATGACTAGTGAATAAGACTTGCATCCTCATTGAATCCAGATACTGAATTGCAGATGTTAGATTTTAAAGTTCAAGTTGTTTGATCAGGTCTTTGTATTCAGGTATTTTATTGAGAATGTGAGTGTAAACTATGTCCTGTTGTTTTATCAAAGACTTGTTAGGAAAACAAGATTTTTATAACAGAGATAGAGAATTGTATGAAGTTCAGAAGGATTTAAAGAACTGCACTCATATAATTCTTGTAACTATGAAAGGAACTGATTGTGCATTGGTTTAATGTAAAAGCAACTTAGTTTTGTATGTTTGTTGTCAGTGGAATTGGAAGAATAGGAATGAGTAACAAGTGTTCTTACATGCATGCATGTGTACACACACACACACACACACACTATTATAAAATTATGATTATCCAAATACAAAATTGGAAAGAGTACAAAGAGCAGTCACTGAGATGGTTCTGGAGTTGAGAAATTTGACCTATGAAGAGAGATTAAGAATGTTGGAAATTCCTACCCTTGAAAATAGGAGAGAGAGAGAGAGAGAGAGAGAGAGAGAGAGAGAGAGAGAGAGAGAGAGAGAGAGAGAGAGAGAGAGAGAGAGAGAGAGAGAGAGAGGAAATTTAATAAAAATCTATAGAATGATAAATGGTATGGAGAATGTGGACAAAGAATGTTTTATAAATTTAGACACAAGGAGTACAAGGGGACACAGTAAGAAGTTGAAGAAAGTTAACTTCAGAAGAGACATCAAGAAGCATAGTTTTCCACAACAGAAGTGTGAACAAATGGAATGAACTCAGTGAAGATGTTGTGAATGCCAAACCTGTCCATGCTTTTAAGACCAAACTGGTTAGATATAGAGACAGGATACTATGAGATTACTCCCCTCCCATAAACCAAAACTAGGTAAACACACACACACACACACACACACACACACACACACACACACACACACACACACACACACACACACACACACACACACACACACACACACACACACACACACACACACACACAAGACTAGATTAGACTAGAATATGCAGCAGTAGTGTGGTCGCCATACAAGAAAAGGGATATAAGGAAGTTGGAGAGAGTTCAGAGAGCAGCTACAAAGATGGTACCAAGTATCAGGGACTTGTCATATGAAGAGAGACTGGCAAGGATACATCTACCAATGATGGAAAAGAGGAGAGAAAGGGGAGAATTGATTGCGATATATAAAGCATATGAAGGAGTAGAGGAGGTGGACCGGAGCGACTTAATGGTCTGGGATACACGGGACACTAGAGGACATGGAAAGATGCTGAAGAGGAATGCTTGTTGAAGAGACGTCAAAAAGTATAGTTTCCCATATAGAAGTATTGATGTATGGAACAGTCTGGATGAGGAGATAGTAAATGCAGAAAGTATACATGGATTCAAGGCTAAGTTGGATATTAAAAGATATGGAGATGGGACAGCATGAGCATAGCTCTTTTCCCATAATGCACAACTAGGTAAACACACACACACACACACACACACACACACACACACACACACACACACACACACACACACACACACACACACACACACACACACACACACACACACACACACACACACACACACACACACACACACACACACACACACACACACACACACACACACACACACACACACACACACACACACACAGAGAGACTGGTTTAATACAAGATGTATAACGGCAATAAAAGAAAAAGAAGCAGCTTGGAATAGATGGAGAAAAAAAGGAGGAAGTGAGGAATGGGAAGAATTCAAGAAGGCAAGGAACGAAGGTAAGAAACCTGAGAGATGAAGAAAGGAATTATGAGAAAGATACAGTTTGCAAAGATGCAAAGATGAGCCAAAGTTATTCTTCAGATATGTGAATGGGAAGATGAAAAATAAGCAAACAATGGATAAATTAATGAAAGATGACGTTACATGTGATGATGCACAGTTACAAGCGGAATTAATGAACAAGTGCTTCCAGTCAGTATTCACCAAAGAAAGCAAATTTGAAGGAGAAAGAGCATGGCACAGAGACAATGTGATGAGAGAGATACAGGTGGACATAAGTGAAATTAAGAAGATTATGAAAGATTTGGATGTGAGTAAGGTTCAAAGACCAGATGGGTGTCCAACTGTGTACTTAAGGAATGTTGTGAACAACTGGTAGGAAGTATACACAATACCATAGTATGTTCTTTTAAGGAAGGAAAAATACCTCTTGACTGGAAGAGAGCCAATATTGTGCCCATTTTTAAAGGAGGTAATAAAAAAAGACCAGTGTCCCTAACAAGTGTGGTGGCAAAAATAGTGGAAAGAATAGTTAAAAACAGATGGATGGAATATTTAGAAGAAACACACACATTGACTGACAGACAATTTGGTTTCAGAAGTGGAAGATCTTGTGTCACGAATTTAGTGAGTTTTTATAGTAGAGCAGTTGATATAAATCAAGAGAGAGGGTTGGGCAGACTGTTTATTTAGAGCTAAAAGAAGCATTTGATAAGGTACCACATCAGAGACTGCTATAGAAAATTCAAAATATAGGAGGTTTACAAGGCAACACACTGAATTGGATTACAGACTTCTTGAGAGACAGAGAAAATCAGAATGGTGTAGAGTTACAAGTGGAGTACCACAGTGGACAGTCTTAGCCCTTGTAATGTTTCTGGTGTATGTCAACGATATGATGGATGAGGTTGATAAGTTGTATGTCTGCAGATGATGCAAAATTATTGAAAAGAGTGGAAAACAATATGGATTGAAATATTACAGAAAGATCTAAATAAGATATATAAATGGAGTAAGAAATGGGAAATGGAATTCAATGCAAAGAAATGCAAGGTGATGGAATTAGGAAAAAGCAAAAGAAGACTGACAAGTTCCTACACATGGGAGAAGTGGAAATTAAGAAAACCAAAGTAGAAAAAGATTTGGGAATTACAATAAGTGAGAATTTATCACCTGAAAAAAACATGTAAACAAAATAGTTGGGGAAACCTATGAGTTACTAAGAAAGATGAAAGGGGCATTTATTTACATGGATGAAGAGATGATGAAAAAGTTGATGGAATATGTGATTTGACCAAAACTGGAATATGCCACAATTGTTTGGTCACCCCATAATAAAAAGGAAATAAGGAAAATAGAAAGGATCCAAAGAGCTGCAACCAAATTGGTACCAAGTTTGAGAGATTTAACCTATGAAGAAAGATTAGGGAGATTGAAGCTTCCATCATTACAAGAGAGAAGAGAAAGAGGGGACCTGATTGCTATATACAGAACTTTAAAGGGTAAGGATCAAGTTGACAAAGAAGACTCATTTGTGTGGGACTCAAGAGATACAAGAGGACATGGAGTGAAATTGAGGAAAACAGCAAGTAGAAGAGGTGTCAAGAAATATGGTTTCCCAAATAGAAACAGAAATATGGAACAACTTAGATGAAACAGTGGTACAATCAACAAATATTCATAAATTTAAAGTTAAGCTGGATGCTTATAGATATGGAGACAGGACAGCATAAGCATAGCTCTTTTCCTGTAAAACACAACTAGGTAAATACACACAGACAGACAGACAGACAGATAGACAGAGATACACACACACACACACACACACACGCACACACACGCACACACACACGCACGCACACACACACACACACACACACACACACACACACACACACACACACACACACACACACACACACACACACACACACACACACACACACACACACACACACACACACACACACACACACACACACACAGACAGACAGATACAGACAGACAGATACAGACAGACAGACAGATACAGACACACACAAACAGACAGATAAAGACACACAGACAGACAGACAGATAGATACAGACAGATACAGACAGACAGACAGATACAGACACACACAAACAGACAGATAAAGACACACAGACAGACAGACAGATAGATACAGACAGACAGACAGACAGATACACACACACACACACACACACACACACACACACACACACACACACACACAGACAGACAGACAGACAGACAGACAGACAGACAGACACACAGACAGACAGATACAGATAGACACACAGACAGACAGATACAGACAGACAGACACACAGACAGATACAGACAGACAAACAGATACAGACACACACACAGACAGATACAGACACACACACACAGACAGATACAGACACACACACAGACAGATACAGACACACACACACACACACAGACAGACACACACACACACACACACACACGTGTATATACAATCACACACTCCTTCACTCACATTTTCACTCACACTCATTTATTCACTCACTTTCACTCACTCACTTTCACTCATTCCTTCCTTCACTCACATTCCTTCACTCACATTCCTTCACTCACTCACTCACTCATCAGTTGCAGACCACTTTGTTCTATTTTTCATTACTTCAGTATTTTTGCATTACTTTAGTTAAGATTATTTTAAGGATATTGTCTGTTGCTATGGTTGTGTGGAGAGTGATATTATTTAAGCATTTTTTTTTATTATGTAAATACTTGTTAAAATGGGTGTTGACATATCCCAGTAGCATGCTGAACTGTACATCTTATACAGAATGTTTAGTGTTACACTTCTAACATATTAGAATTGTATGATATCACTTATTGCAGGTTACCTAGGATCCTAAGTTTTGTTCATATGCAATGTAGATTGGCTTTTTCTTAAGGACAGACAACCTCAGACTGTCTGGACTTGACAGAAGACTTGATTGTGAGAACTTTAGATTAAGGAACACATGTTGGCAAGGTAGTGTGCCAGTAACAAAGCTGTCATGTAGAGTAACTTATCCAATTCCTGTTCATGGTAGGTTTTCTTTGTCAGAATAAGTGGTAGTGATTTTTCACTAGTTTTGATGTTGGCACATGCTTTTCATACATGGACTGCCCCACAGAAATCTTATAGCTTCTTGCAGTTTCCCTTATTTTCTTGTTTATTTTGTTTGGATGTATTTGCTAGTTTCAGAGTTGAATAAGATTAAAGTCATCTTAGATATAATAAAAATCTATTATGTATTATCTGTAATTAATAATTACCTATTTATTGTGTAGGAACATGGTAAGACAAATATTTGTCTTACTGTGAAGCACTAAGGTTTTCAGATCCCCAAAGAAGTGATGAATCACAGGTATACTTATTACCCAATGGAATAGGATATATCACTTGGTTATTGACAACTATCAATTATACAGTAAAAGTGTAACTTAGCAACACTGAATTAAGAGTACTTGTGCATTGTTGGAACACCATTCAGAAGTGATTGTAAAAACTGTTACTGCAGGATATATGCATAAATAATGATTAATGGATTAAAGCTACCATTTCATTATTTGGATTATCAGCTTGGCTTTGTGGTATTGTACCATAAACTACAGTTGACAGAAGATTATGTAAATCTTCACATGGCATGGTCATATTGAACTGGCCATCATGGCACTCCTGACAGACCTAGTCAGTTAAACAAACTGTATACATCTTTGTTAAATGGCAATCTGTCATGTCCACGTTTGGCATATCACACACTCCCTTGACTATATATATATATATATATATATATATATATATATATATATATATATATATATATATATATATATATATATATATATATATATATAATATGAAAGACTGCAGTGAGGCAACTCAATTTATTTCAGTATGTATACTGTTGCTTTGTAAGAAATAGATGGTGTAGAAGGAACCTGAAGGCCTCTCCACATTATCAGTGCCTGATGAGCATTGCCCAGAGAGAAAGGCTGCTACAATGTGAAAGCACAGACAAAGGAGGGGTCTTACTATAGCTGATGTAACACTGCAACAGCACTATTGTAGTGTGGCTGCAGTGGCACTGCCTCTTTGTGAAAACACTCAAAGAAATAAGAGGTGTCTGCTTTGGCAGCTCTGCACCACTACACTGCTGCATCACACAAGTGTGTGTATGTCTGGATAATGACCAGTTTGGTTATTGAACATACAGATATAGGAGGAATTGCTATATTTTAGAATATGTTTTGGTAACATTGTTTCCTGTTAGGCACTTCCCTATCATGTGAACAGGTCTTAATGGTCATATGGAAGATATGCTAATCAAAGATCATGAACTGAATTTTCAAGAATATGCCTTGCAAGAATTTTAAGAAGTCACCCACTCTGACACCCACTTGAATGTATTTTTAAACCACCTTGGCATAGGATCTTTATATGGATGTTTTGAAAGTAAGCTTGTTTGTCATCACATTTCAGGCTTATTCAGACACACTGGAACTGTGCATGATTTTGCTAAGTCTTTTCATGTGTAGACATCAAGTTTCTTCATAGCAGAGGCTATTTATAGACATCAGTTTACAATGCTTATATGTGGGGGACTATATACAGATATATAACTGAAGATCAGTAGGATATATACAGTATAGGTGATTTTTTATTTGGTCGTACATACATCTGCCCTGCCCGTGAAGGGATTAATGATGAGTAGCTGGTAGAAACTGATTATGTAGGAATTTTAAGGTTGCATGTACTATATGAATGCAATTTATAAGAGTACAGTGATAGAAATAGAATAGATAATTACATACCAATCATGTAGAGCATGGGGATGAGATGAAAATTCTGTACATCTTTTTCTCAGCATACATATGAAATGCATTCTTGTATTTTTTGTGTGGTGATAAATGTGGTTATCAGGTATATTTTTGGGGGTACAGCCTTAACCTAATTAAGAACTTACTGTGTCATGGTCTAGCAATGACACAACTGTCCCCCCTCTTCTACACTGAACATCCTCAGTCTGTCCTTTTCTTATAATCTGAACTGGAAACTTCACATCTCATCTCTAGCTTAAACAGCTTCTATGAAGTTAGGCATTCTGAGATGTCTGCCATTTTTTTGTCACTCCCCCAGCTGCTAACTCTGTACAAAGGCCTTATCTGTCCATGTATGGACTATGCTTCACATGTCTGGGGGGTTCCACTCGTACCGCTCTTGTAGACAGGGTGGAATCAAAAGCTTTTCATCTCATCAACTCTTCTCCTCTAACTGACTGTCTTCAGCCTCTCTCTCATTGCTGCAATGTTGCATCTCAAGCTGTCTTCTACCACTATTTTCATGCTAACTGCTCTTCTGATCTTATTAACTGCATACCTCCCCTCCTCCTGCGGCCTTGCTGCATAAGACTTTCTTCATTCTCTCACCCCTATTCTGTCCACCTCTCTAATGCAAGAGTTAACCAGTATTCTCAATCATTCATCCCTTTCTCTGGTAAACTCTGGAACTCTGTGTCTGCTTCTGTATTTCCACCTTCCTATGACTTGAATTCCTTCAAGAGGGAAGTTTCAAGACACTTATCCTTCAATTTTTGACTACTGCTTTGGATCCTTTTATGGGACTGGCATCTCAGTGGGCATTTTTTCTTTTTTATTGGATTTTTGGTTGCCCTTGGCCAGTGTCCCTATATATATAAAAAAAAAAAAAAAAAAGTCAGTGGAGTTGCATGTCTTTTTATCTGTTATCATTCTGCACCCAACAGTCTATAGACCTGTGTAATTTCTTGCTTCCTTCTTGTGAAGTACATGAGTTTGGTTGTGGCCTCTTTACCCTCTGTTGTTTAGGCTTGGTATCCTGTTGTGGACTCGGCCCATCTATGTCATTACGTTGGTCTAAGAATATCTTCTCAGACTTGCATTGACATTCATGTGGTTTTTTAACATGACAAGCAATGTGTACTAGCTTCAAGTTACCATTTGTCTTCAGAGCAGCTCTAGAAGGATTCTTGTGGAGGAAGAGGAGATCATAAAAATATGGGAGATTTACAGATGATGCTCTTTGGCCTGAGAGAGCTGCTTTCAATTCTGGTATGATGCTTCTGGATTTTTCAATTCTGGAAAAAGAAAAAAGTTATATCACATAATGTAATGTGACAGGATTGTACCTTTAATTGCTTTGAAACACTTTATTCACATTTGAAATGAAGCACATTCAAAATGAGATGACTTGAAGGGATTCACCTTGGATATCAACCCTTTATTCACATTTGAGACAAAGTACATTTAAAGTGAGATAACTTGAAGGGGTTCTTGCATATCAACAAGTATATAGAGAATGACTTGTGTGACTTAAACCATTATCATTATCATGTCATCCTTGTCTGAGATATTTACTCAGGTTCACAGTAATATTTTTGTTCATCCTTGACATGGAGAGTACAGAAAACCTTTTATGTGTTTAAGCATGAAAATGTAAAAGGAAAAGATGAATTTTAAGAAATCTATCTTACACATGATCAAAATTCCATGTGGAGAAGACAATCCTGGTTTCCCTGGAGGCATAGGGGTTGATGTAATGAATGCCGGGACATTTGGGTTGGTTGTAGGGCCCCTCACACTCAAATGTTCCATGGGAGTCACACAGACGTTCTGTTTCCAACACAGCTGAGCGGTCAAAGTAACTGGCATTGTACCTGTGAGGAGGAGCCCATGTAGGTATTTTTCTGAAATGCTTTTTTCTTGCATGATTTTTTGTTAATATCTTGACCATTTCTATTCTTGTAACAAATCAACCTTGGAACAGGATTATTAACATGATCTCCATTAACAGTATGGTTTCACCATCCTTGTGTACTCTAATAGCATAAAGGGTGGTATAGTGCAGGGATTTTGTTTTATCAAATATAAAGCAACAGAGACCTGAGATTTACTGCCTACATATGATTCAACAAGAGTGTAGGTATTCTGGTGTGGTAATAGCAAGATGCTTAAAAAGTAAAGGTTACTGAGCTAAATAAGAGTTGGATATTTCTTTGTGTCAAATATAGGAAAGGTAAAGGTGAAGACAAGGAGTGTTTAAGCATGTACCCATTTCTGGAATTGCAGCCCGTTTCTGGAATAGCAGATGAAATAACTCTTATTCACTATGGGAAGAGTTTTATATCCAAGCCTGTTTCTAGAATAACAGACTTTCTGGAATAGGAGATGAAATAATTCATTCACCATCGGAAGAGTTTTATGTCCAAAGCTAGCAGTGTTAGTTCTTACGTTATAAGTGGGATACCTCACTGTAAATTATTATTTTGTATCCTAGATGATGAAAAGTTTCCCTTATGAAATTTTCCTTAGGATTACATAGTCAAAACTATAGCCACCTAGGATCAGTACAAACCACATGAAAGTGTTGGCATTTCTTACTTAGATTTGTGCAATTTTTCCTTAAAAAAGAGAATTGCATTTTTTTGTGGGGAGTCAGGTGGGAGGTTCTTGGCAAGCAGTTCACCCTCGGTGTGTTGTAGATAACTTCGCATCCTTGTCTAAGCACTGTTGCGCATGACAGCTTCCTTAGTCTTAAACCTTGTGTCTAACTCTGAAATATATACATTAACATTTAATGTCCCCAATATGATAGAATGAAAGCCATTTTAATAAAGTTGCTTCTCACTGTTGCTCTTCATTTTGACATCATTCCTTCTATCATTGCTCTTGATTGAGTGACATAGGAAGGAGTGGTGGAATCAATGTATATCAGGATATTAACCATTGAATTTATGAGATTTGTTCATTACCATTCTTACCTTTAAACCACTCAGGATCATCGTCTTTTGAAGTCTGCGCTATGGAATCGTATGTATTTTTGGCTATGACCTCCAAAAGTGTTGCTGCTTGCTTAGAACTTATTGGATCTTGCAAGTAACTCATAACTTTGTTGTGTAACTGTGGCTGGCGGTCCAGGCAAGCATGGAGGAAGGATGCAAGCTGATGAATGTAGTCAACAGTTTCAAAGTCTTTTGCTTTTGAAATAAACAATTTTGTGCCATTTACAAGAACTCTAAAGTATTCTTTATCAACTTCTGTCCTGTCGTCAAGTGTGACAATGATTGCTTCATGTTTCTGTAAAGAGAATGATAATTTACTGCAATGGAGGTCTATTTAAAGCATAGAAAGAAATTTATTGTTAATGTATTTTACATAAAAACTACTTACCTTTAAATTAAATTTTTTTCTGCATTTTTTTAAGAATTCTCTATAATTTGCTGCTACAACACCACATTTTCTCTGGGCTGGGCCGATAGCAACAAAGTGCCGTGTCATGACTCCACCTGTTGCTGTTAACTGTTATTGCGTTTTCTGAAAGAGACAACCTGAGGAAGCCACAACAATACATGTCAGTACCAGTGTGTTCCTCCTTCCTTGTGAATCAGTCCTCTGTATAGTTGTTTGGTCAGAGTGGGGAGGGAACCTAGGGCTTGTTGTCTTGGCTTTGGGCAGATGAGCACCATTTTTTTATTCTTTTGTTTTACTGATGAATATAAACCACAACTTTGGATTCAGTTTATTTATTTATTTATTTTTATTTGTCTGTGAGTTAGTGAAATATCTACCAGTCAGGACCCAAACTAGTATAATTTTTACATGATTGATCCAGCTTTGTCTTAGGAAGAAAGAGAGAGAAAAAATATATAGATATACTAATTACCATTTCAATAATCCGGTAGTCTTCACATATTCTCTCTCTCTCTCTCTCTCTCTCTCTCTCTCTCTCTCTCTCTCTCTCTCTCTCTCTCTCTCTCTCTCGGAAATATGCGACTACTGTTATTATTATTACTTTATTTTTCGATCTTGGCTTAACTTTGAATTGTGTAGAGCTTTGACAGTTCAGTCAGGCTACCCACCTCTTTTCAATATTATGCTTCGGCTGGATATACAATTTGCTATTATTGGTTGTCTGCTTTACCTTAGTTTATACCATTATTATTATTTATACGTACTGACTTTGAATGGAATTACGTTGTGTTTGCCTTCACTGCTGAAAACTTTAAAACAAACAAAACTTTGGTGAGTAGACAAATGCATTGTTATCAACATCCGGAAGCATGAAAATAAGGTGCATCTCATCATGATCTTTATATTTTGTTACGCAGTTTGTTTGTCACTTAGTCTGTATGTTATGTATTGAAATAATCTTGCCAGGTATTTTGATGATTTAACTTTCCAGTTAACTGCACATTAAGAATAATGAGTGACAAGTGGAATTTGAGATCTTACTGTTTGTAGTTGGTAACATTGCATCAGCTGATTGCCAATTGCGCGCTGTTTTTCATGTTATCTCGGCAGTCCGAGATGTCAGGCAGGCTTGTTGGTCAACCATTATTTTCACTCGCTGAATTTGTAGAGCGAATGTGGAAGTTGTAAGAAGACTTCATAACACTACGTGGCTGTTCCAAAAACATGTATAAGCGTACAACGTTATTTTTTTTTTTCGAGAGGGCTTGCACGCAGGAAGTACTCGCACTTTTTTTATTTTTTATTTTTTATGTAGGAGGGACAGCTGCTAAATACAACAAAAATCTTAAAAAAAAAAAAAAAAGGCTGGTCCTCGAATAGGGTCCGAAGCGGTGGTCAGAAATTGAAGGACAATTGCCTTGAAACTTCCTTCTTGAATGAGTTCAAGTCATAGGAAGGTGATATACAGCAGGTAGGGAGTTCCAGAGTTTAACAGAGAAAGGAATGAATGATTGAGAATGCAGGTTAACTCTTGCATTAGAGAGGTGGACAGAATAGTGGTGAGAGAAAGAGGAGTCATGTGCAGGGAGACCGCTGGAGGAGGGAAGGCACGCAATTAGCAAAATCAGCAGTTAACATTAAAAAGAAGAAAAAAAAAAATAGAAGATAGCAAGAGATGCAACATTGCGGCAATGAGAAAGAGGCTGAAGACAATAATTTACAGTTGAGACGAAAAGCTTTTGATTCCAACCTGTGTAAAAGAGCGGTGTGAGTGATTGGACGCCACCTTATTATACTCGCCGCACCGAATATTGGCCGGTGAGGCGGAGCTCGGGGATTCCCCCAGTGGTGCTACAAGTAATTTGTTATAGATTATAACACTGTCTACTCCTTCTTGTAACCCCGATTCACCTCCTTAACCCTTGTGGCTCTCTCATTGTTATGATTTTTTGTCACCCACCACCACTGAGATAAATATCAAAACAATGTTTTCTATACAAAGGTCTCGTTTCCTCAAATAGTAAACTTGGCATATCAGCGGACGTGAGCGACATTGCCGCTCTTCTGACTCCGCCCACCGCCTAGACTTTTACCTCAATGGTGGTGTGGAAAAAAAGTCAAACTAAATAAATAAAGTAGACGTGCAGTTTTATTAAATGTATTATATTATGTAATGAGAGAGAGAGAGAGAGAGAGAGAGAGAGAGAGAGAGAGAGAGAGAGAGAGAGAGAGAGAGAGCGGAAGGCTGGTGGGCGTTCCGTGGTATCTTTTGAAGACGCGGCAACACTGGGGAATTTCCCTTAGTAACTCCGCCTCACCGGCAAAAAATTCGGTGCGGCGAGTATAGCTAACTAATCTAAACCAAACTACCTTGTACCAAATTACTGGATATGGTCTCTTATTTATTATAACACATTATATTGGCTCATGCCATCCTTAGCCATACATTTATCTGTTTTATAAAGCTTGTTGAATATAGTTGAGTGATTAAGATCAGATATCCATCACTGGTGTCCATGTTAAAAATTGTGAACTTACCTTTTTCAGATTGTTTGCAGGCATTTGTGTATTTGTCACCTTTGTTCCTCCACTTCAAGAGTGTGACAATGTTCATCATAAACCCTCCACTCACTGTGCAGTATAAGTATCATGAACAAATGGCAGGTGAGAGATAAGCAGATAGGTTATGAATGATTGAATACTGATGAATATCAGATAAATACTGATAAGGTGGTAAAATAAAACTCCTCATACTGGAGGAGAACAGCTTAGATTGCATGAATGTTGCATCTCTAGATATCAATAAGATAATTGTTCTGAATTTAATGACAATTGTTGCGCATTGAACAAAAGTGATATTAAATTTTGGAGTGGAAAAGTTAGATATTTTGGAAATACAGGAAATCTGCAAGATAGTAAAATGATGGAATGCATGAGAGATGTGCAGTCTGTCATCCAGGGTGTGTGAAAATAATGAAGATTCATGGATGAAAGGTATTTATTTATGTGGATGATCAGTGGAAAAAGGAATGGTAATGTGTTTTGGAATAATGTATATTATTGTTGACAATCACATTTATGGTTAGTGTAAACATCTGCTGTGGGGATGATATTTTATCAATAGTTTTTGGTTAATAAAGCACACACTGCTTAAGTAATTATGCATTTTTTTTTTTTTTTTTTTACTTATACAAATATGCACTGAACATTTCTGCTGTAAGATGGTGAGGCCCTTCCAGCAGCTCAGAAAATTAGGAATACAAAGGCTGTATCTCTCTGTATCTCTCCCATCTGTTGGTTCCAAAAACAGTTCCCCCACCCTGCACCCCCCCAAAAAAAAATAATAATAAAATAAATAAATAAATAAATAATAAATAAATAAATAAAATAAAAATAAATAAAAAATAGATAAAATAAATAAATAAATAAATAAAATAAATAAAAATAAATAGATAAATGAATAAAATAAAATGCATGCATTAATCCTTTCATCCATTTTTCAGATAATTTTCTTGGTGGCTGAAGATTGTCTATATGCACTGGGAAGCTGTAGTAGTGGTATGAGCCTCTACGCATAGGTCACACCAAAAATTTTTGCTGCATCATCATATATGAAGGGTTGACTCTCAGACCCTTCAAAACAAAACAGCGACAGCGACCAATTCCAGGAAGTGATACAAAACCAAATCGAGAGTTCTTTTGATTTTTAACATTCTTATTTTCAGGGAATGTCAAAATATATTTTAGTTAACCTTGAGTGACCCATTACTAAACTAAAACTTAAGTGTTCTCACTATTCAGCCATTCAGTAGATTTCAATAATTATATATATATATATAT
Organism: Scylla paramamosain; assembly: GCF_035594125.1. NCBI lineage: Eukaryota > Metazoa > Arthropoda > Malacostraca > Decapoda > Portunidae > Scylla > Scylla paramamosain. The sequence goes on along the minus strand of NC_087162.1, from coordinate 5,894,268 downwards.
ATATATATATATATATATATATATATATATATATATATATATATATATATATATATATATATATATATATATATATATATATATATATATATATATATATATATATATATATATATATATATATATATATCGTTTTATCATAAAAGCCCCATCCAAGGGCATGGGTGTGGTAGGGTTTCATAGGGTACAGGATATCAGCTAATCGTCTCAAAAGAATACGTAGTGTGGAAACTTGTTGGAATGATTATGACCACAAGCTCAGAAAACAACAATTTATGCTCGGATTATAATATAACAGATGGTGATTATTGGCTAGTTAGGATGAAACGCATCAACCTCCCAGAACCAAAGCTAATAATTTTCAGACCACCTCGTGCTATAAAAGCCCAAAACGGCTTGCCGTGCAAGCAGTGTCAAAGCTAATATTAGGCTACCTTGTAATATTATCACAGCATCGTATTTTTCTTTGCGGCGGGGTATTTTCAAGTATAACACTATATGACCGGTCCCCCCAAAACAATGATACAAAACAACTACTGAACCGTCTTGCCGTAATATGCCTTGCGGCAGGGAGAGATGAGTAAAATCGCGGTTTTCTCCAATCCGCAGGGACTTATTCACTAAGGAATTTTAGGAAAGAAGGATTGTCTCCACTGACTAAAATATGGTTAGTGGTCATCAAATTATAGTAGACGAAAAAATATATAGTAGACGAAAACAGTCATTGCTGACCAGCCGTTCTAACCTCACCACCTTCCCGTTTGTGAAGATGGTCCCTGTTATGGACTTTGCTCGTCTTTTTTTTGTTTGACTTTTTTGTTTAATGGATTATTACTTACAGTATCACATACATCGTGCACAACTTCATTTTGAATTAGAGGATAAAGTATTACATGCATATTTATTCAGTGAAAAAAAAAAGTTTTTTCCGCATCCCTGCCCTGGACTCGGTGACTCGGGGTTGCGGTTCATTCGACGGCCGGCGAGAATGGCGGCTATGAGTAGTGGTGAGTGGCAGGGTAATTTTCTTTATTTAATCCTGGTTACCTCTTGAACAGGACACTGATAGTAATGTAAAGCCAACCTACCACTTGTGTATCAGTTGTGATCCCCATGCATGATATTTAAAATACCCAGTGTAAGGCTACACCAGCTGTACATGATGTAGTTATAAACAGACGCTGGGTAAATATCACCTCATGGAAGCCTTCGCAAGCACCAACGTGAGTGTATCCTGTGCTCCATTCCATGCCTAACAAACACCAACGATAATCATACATGTCCAGATATTGTGAAGCTGCACTAATAACGAAAGGATAGGGATGTATGGAGGTGTTTGAGGTACAATGTAGGCGCATTTCTCTTCCTTGACATACCTTTTCAATACCTTTTCTGGACCGTCAAATGTACTTAGATACCCATTATAGACACCGCATTATATGATGCTTGTGTCATTTTGAAACAAAACTTCCGATTTCGTGATATCATTTGGTATTGCCTGCATATTTCTAACATAGTGGCGTGAAGATAATTGGACCACCATAGTCCTTTTCATTGGTATGCACGCGCAGATCATGTTAGCATGAACATGATGTATCTACTACACGAGTATTCAGGAATGCTTACCATGATGTCTGGTGGCATTGATGCAACATTATCTTTAGCTGCGTTAGTGATATTTACCTTTGGTCTAAATTTCCTCTCAGTTTTATTGATATTTACATTTGGCGTATTTTTTTTTTTTTTTTTTTTTCCAAACAGGAGATAAAAGAAGTGGATTGGGTCGTGGCGCAATACTTCAACAAGCCTCTAATCAACCTAAACCTGGTAAGCAGCAGTGTGTGTGTGTGTGTGTGTGTGTGTGTGTGTGTGTGTGTGTGTTTTAGGTATTTATTTTTGTGCATATATAGGTAAAAACAGAAGTGCTTCATGTGGGCTTGAGAATTGTCAAGGGTAGGTAACAGCTGTAGAGGGGGTTAAATATGAGCCATGACTGAGGATAAAGTTTTGTATATTGAAAAGTAAATCGGTAAATTTATATTTTTCACCCGTCTAACATTTTCAGACTAGACAACATTTTTCTGGTAGATTTTGATGTGCTTTGAATGAATCTTAGTAACTGTTTTCATCGCAAATAATTTTTCTTGTATATCCCCCCTTCACACACACACATAAACAAGCAGAAATTCATAAAAGAAAATTAACCTAACCTAATTACACCTAACCTAACCTAACTAAACCTAACTTAATCTACCTAACTAAACCCAACCTAACCTACCTTAACAGTAAATTTGATAAAAATTAACATCTCAGGAATGAACAACTTATGATAGATACACACCACTGTGTTTTTGTGACCCAACTACTTCGCTGAGGACTTTTTTTTTTTTTTGGCTGTGAGATGGGTGAATATGTATAATAATAAAAAAATCATCAGTGACTTGGAAGTCACTAGAAGTGAAAGAAGTTAAAAATGTTCATTTATAGGATGTATTTTTGAGAATAGTATTTGAAGTTCAACATGAGCAAATATTTACTACTACTTCACCATGAGTAATGTCTCAGAAAGTTGTCTTGCCCCAAAACAGGTGTAGCTCACCACTACAAGCCTGTGAGTGTGGAGGGAGGGCTGCCAGGCGCTCCACCAGCCATTCCAGGGGAGTGTGCTGTGCATCACTCCTGGCGGTACCTCTCCAATGCACCTGTAGCTTACCAGATGCAGCAGGTAACTGCGTTTATGTGCGTTTATGTGCGCAATGACTTAACCTGCTCTCGTGCCCACACTCTTGAATCTTCCGAGTTTTCCACCATCTGGCTACTACTACAGAGTCATTCTCATACTAAATTTATCTGTGCTGTATACCTCTCTCCTAACTCCTCTGACTATAAGAAATTCTTTGACTACTTAACTTCCAAAGTGGAGCACATTCTGACCCTCTTCCCTTTTGCAGAGATCTCCATTCTTGGAGACTTCAATGTTCACCACCAGCTTTGGCTTTCCTCTCCCTTCACTGACCATCCTGGTGAACTAGCCTACAACTTTGCTATCCTCCATGACCTAGAGCAATTGGTGCAACACCCTACTCGTATTCCTGACCGTCTTGGAGATACGCCCAACATTCTTGACCTTTTCCTGACCTCTAATCCTTCTGCTTATGCTGTCACCCTTTCTTCTCCGTTGGGCTCCTCCGATCACAATCTCATATCTTTATCTTGTCCTATCACTCCAATTCCTCCTCAGGATCCCCCTAAGCGAAGGTGCCTCTGGCGTTTTGCCTCTGCTAGTTGGGGGGACCTGAGGAGGTATTTTGCTGATTTTCCTTGGAATGACTACTGCTTCCGTGTCAGAGACCCGTCTTTGTGTGCTGAGCGCATAACAGAGGTGATAGTGTCTGGCATGGAGGCGTACATTCCTCACTCTTTTTCTCATCCTAAACCTTCTAAACCTTGGTTTAACACAGCTTGTTCTCTTGCTATACATGATAGAGAGGTGGCCCACAAAAGGTACTTAAGCCTTCCATCACCAGAATCTCATGCACTTTATATTTCTGCCCAGAACTATGCCAAGTCTGTTCTCCAACTAGCCAAAAACTCCTTCATTAACAGAAAATGTCAAAACCTTTCAAGATCTAACTCCCCTCGTGATTTCTGGCATCTAGCCAAAAATATCTCCAATAACTTTGCTTCTTCTTCTTTCCCTCCTCAACTTCAACCAGATGGCACCACTGCTATCACATCTATTTCTAAAGCTGAACTCTTTGCTCAAACCTTTGCTAAAAACTCTACCTTGGAGGATTCTGGGCTTGTTCCTCCCTCTCCTCCACCCTCTGACTACTTCATGCCACGTATTAAAATTCTTCGTAATGATGTTTTCCATGCCCTCGCTGGTCTAAACCCTCGGAAGGCTTATGGACCTGATGGGGTCCCTCCTATTGTTCTCCGAAACTGTGCCTCCGTGCTTGCACCTTGCCTAGTCAAACTCTTTCAGCTCTGTCTGTCAACATCTACCTTTCCTTCTTGCTGGAAGTTTGCCTACATTCAACCTGTTCCTAAAAAGGGTGACCGCTCTAATCCCTCAAACTACCGTCCTATTGCTTTAATTTCCTGCTTATCTAAAGTTTTTGAATCTATCCTCAACAGGAAGATTCTTAAACATCTATCACTTCACAACCTTCTATCTGATCGCCAGTATGGGTTCCGTCAAGGCCGCTCTACTGGTGATCTGGCTTTCCTTACTGAGTCTTGGTCATCCTCTTTTAGAGACTTTGGTGAAACTTTTGCTGTTGCCTTGGACATATCAAAAGCCTTTGATAGAGTCTGGCACAAAGCTTTGATTTCAAAACTACCCTCCCATGGTTTCTATCCTTCTCTCTGTAACTTCATCTCAAGTTTCCTTTCTGACCGTTCTATTGCTGCTGTGGTAGACGGTCACTGTTCTTCTCCTAAATCTATTAACAGTGGTGTTCCTCAGGGTTCTGTCCTGTCACCCACTCTCTTCTTATTATTCATTAATGATCTTCTAAACCAAACTTCTTGTCCTATCCACTCCTATGCTGATGATACCACCCTGCACTTTTCCACGTCTTTTCATAGACGTCCAACCCTTCAGGAGGTAAACATATCACGCAGGGAAGCCACAGAACGCCTGACTTCTGATCTTTCTAAAATTTCTGATTGGGGCAGAGCAAACTTGGTATTGTTCAATGCCTCAAAAACTCAATTCCTCCATCTATCAACTCGACACAATCTTCCAGACAACTATCCCCTCTTCTTCAATGACACTCAACTGTCCCCCTCTTCTACACTGAACATCCTTGGTCTGTCCTTTACTTATAATCTGAACTGGAAACTTCACATCTCATCTCTAGCTAAAACAGCTTCTATGAAGTTAGGTGTTCTGAGACGTCTCCGCCAGTTTTTCTCACCCCTTCAGCTGCTAACTCTGTACAAGGGCCTTATCCGTCCATGTATGGAGTATGCTTCACATGTCTGGGGGGGTTCCACTCATACTGCTCTTCTAGACAGGGTGGAATCAAAAGCTTTTCGTCTCATCAACTCCTCTCCTCTAACTGACTGTCTTCAGCCCCTCTCTCACCGCCGCAATGTTGCATATCTAGCTGTCTTCTACCGCTATTTTCATGCCAACTGCTCTTCTGATCTTGCTAACTGCATGCCTCCCCTCCTTCCGTGGCCTCGCTGCACAAGACTTTCTTCTTTCTCTCACCCCTATTCTGTCCACCTCTCTAATGCAAGAGTTAACCAGTATTCTCAATCATTCATCCCTTTCTCTGGTAAACTCTGGAACTCCCTGCCTTCTTCTGTATTTCCACCTTCCTATGACTTGAATTCCTTCAAGAGGGAGGTTTCAAGACACTTATCCACCAATTTTTGACCACTGCTTTGACCCTTTTATGGGACTGGCATTTCAGTGGGCATTTTTTTTTATTAGATTTTTGTTGCCCTTGGCCAGTATCCTTCCTACATAAAAAAAAAAAAAATTTTGTAAACTACCATTTTTATTTTAAATTTTTTCATCATGTTATGGGAACTGAAGGGAAATGGTACACAAACACCTATAATTCTTAGTCCAGATTATAGAAGCTACTTGCATGATTGGATATTTTGCTCTTCATTTTTAATTTTCTCTCTCTCTCTCTCTCTCTCTCTCTCTCTCTCTCTCTCTCTCTCTCTCTCTCTCTCTCTCTCTCTCTCTCTCTCTCTCTCTCTCTCTCTCTCTCTCTCTCTCTCTCTCTCTCTCTCTCTCTCTCTCTCTCTCTCTCTCTCTCTCTCTCTCTCTCTCTCTGCAAATTTTGTTCCTGACAAGCTTTGTCCTCTTTTATAAGATGCTTACATATGACATTGAAACATGGAAAGAAATGACTTCTTCATGCCACCTTTAGACTGACATTTAATTGTATTGTTTTCATGAATAGAAGTGGTTTCTTACACAATTGACTGATATTTTAAAGTCAGTTTGGTTTAATACAGAAGTAGAAGGAATATTTTGGCTAGAAGTATGAAAATCATGTATTAGATGCTGGATGCCAAGGAGGGTCAGTCAGATACATTGTTGTCATTTACACAACACACCACCACTACTGCTGCTTATGCCACTGCTCCCACCACTACTGACCTTCCTGAAAAGGCACCACTGAATGTAGTACATGGAGGTGGTGCTAGTTCAACCAAGGACAATAATGGTGGAAATGGTCTGTGGGAGCCATGGTGCCCAGACCCATACTTCTGCCCACCACCTAATGTTGCCTCACCTACTGAGTTCCCTCAGCTTGAGCGTGGTGGTCCTGCCTTCAGAAAGAAAATGTAAATGATAGAAGTTGTCCAAATATTTTCTTTTATGACTAGTGAATAAGACTTGCATCCTCATTGAATCCAGATACTGAATTGCAGATGTTAGATTTTAAAGTTCAAGTTGTTTGATCAGGTCTTTGTATTCAGGTATTTTATTGAGAATGTGAGTGTAAACTATGTCCTGTTGTTTTATCAAAGACTTGTTAGGAAAACAAGATTTTTATAATAGAGATAGAGAATTGTATGAAGTTCAGAAGGATTTAAAGAACTGCACTCATATAATTCTTGTAACTATGAAAGGAACTGATTGTGCATTGGTTTAATGTAAAAGCAACTTAGTTTTGTATGTTTGTTGTCAGTGGAATTGGAAGAATAGGAATGAGTAACAAGTGTTCTTACATGCATGCATGTGTACACACACACACACACACACTATTATAAAATTATGATTATCCAAATACAAAATTGGAAAGAGTACAAAGAGCAGTCACTAAGATGGTTCTGGAGTTGAGAAATTTGACCTATGAAGAGAGATTAAGAATGTTGGAAATTCCTACCCTTGAAAATAGGAGAGAGAGAGAGAGAGAGAGAGAGAGAGAGAGAGAGAGAGAGAGAGAGAGAGAGAGAGAGAGAGAGAGAGAGAGAGAGAGAGAGAGAGAGAGGAAATTTAATAAAAATCTATAGAATGATAAATGGTATGGAGAATGTGGACAAAGAATGTTTTATAAATTTAGACACAAGGAGTACAAGGGGACACAGTAAGAAGTTGAAGAAAGTTAACTTCAGAAGAGACATCAAGAAGCATAGTTTTCCACAACAGAAGTGTGAACAAATGGAATGAACTCAGTGAAGATGTTGTGAATGCCAAACCTGTCCATGCTTTTAAGACCAAACTGGTTAGATATAGAGACAGGATACTATGAGATTACTCCCCTCCCATAAACCAAAACTAGGTAAACACACACACACACACACACACACACACACACACACACACACACACACACACACAAGACTAGATTAGACTAGAATATGCAGCAGTAGTGTGGTCGCCATACAAGAAAAGGGATATAAGGAAGTTGGAGAGAGTTCAGAGAGCAGCTACAAAGATGGTACCAAGTATCAGGGACTTGTCATATGAAGAGAGACTGGCAAGGATACATCTACCAATGATGGAAAAGAGGAGAGAAAGGGGAGAATTGATTGCGATATATATAAAGCATATGAAGGAGTAGAGGAGGTGGACCGGAGCGACTTAATGGTCTGGGATACACGGGACACTAGAGGACATGGAAAGATGCTGAAGAGGAATGCTTGTTGAAGAGACGTCAAAAAGTATAGTTTCCCATATAGAAGTATTGATGTATGGAACAGTCTGGATGAGGAGATAGTAAATGCAGAAAGTATACATGGATTCAAGGCTAAGTTGGATATTAAAAGATATGGAGATGGGACAGCATGAGCATAGCTCTTTTCCCATAATGCACAACTAGGTAAACACACACACACACACACACACACACACACACACACACACACACACACACACACACACACACACACACACACACACACACACACACACACACAGAGACTGGTTTAATACAAGATGTATAACGGCAATAAAAGAAAAAGAAGCAGCTTGGAATAGATGGAGAAAAAAAGGAGGAAGTGAGGAATGGGAAGAATTCAAGAAGGCAAGGAACGAAGGTAAGAAACCTGAGAGATGAAGAAAGGAATTATGAGAAAGATACAGTTTGCAAAGATGCAAAGATGAGCCAAAGTTATTCTTCAGATATGTGAATGGGAAGATGAAAAATAAGCAAACAATGGATAAATTAATGAAAGATGACGTTACATGTGATGATGCACAGTTACAAGCGGAATTAATGAACAAGTGCTTCCAGTCAGTATTCACCAAAGAAAGCAAATTTGAAGGAGAAAGAGCATGGCACAGAGACAATGTGATGAGAGAGATACAGGTGGACATAAGTGAAATTAAGAAGATTATGAAAGATTTGGATGTGAGTAAGGTTCAAAGACCAGATGGGTGTCCAACTGTGTACTTAAGGAATGTTGTGAACAACTGGTAGGAAGTATACACAATACCATAGTATGTTCTTTTAAGGAAGGAAAAATACCTCTTGACTGGAAGAGAGCCAATATTGTGCCCATTTTTAAAGGAGGTAATAAAAAAAGACCAGTGTCCCTAACAAGTGTGGTGGCAAAAATAGTGGAAAGAATAGTTAAAAACAGATGGATGGAATATTTAGAAGAAACACACACATTGACTGACAGACAATTTGGTTTCAGAAGTGGAAGATCTTGTGTCACGAATTTAGTGAGCTTTTATAGTAGAGCAGTTGATATAAATCAAGAGAGAGGGTTGGGCAGACTGTTTATTTAGAGCTAAAAGAAGCATTTGATAAGGTACCACATCAGAGACTGCTATAGAAAATTCAAAATATAGGAGGTTTACAAGGCAACACACTGAATTGGATTACAGACTTCTTGAGAGACAGAGAAAATCAGAATGGTGTAGAGTTACAAGTGGAGTACCACAGTGGACAGTCTTAGCCCTTGTAATGTTTCTGGTGTATGTCAACGATATGATGGATGAGGTTGATAAGTTGTATGTCTGCAGATGATGCAAAATTATTGAAAAGAGTGGAAAACAATATGGATTGAAATATTACAGAAAGATCTAAATAAGATATATAAATGGAGTAAGAAATGGGAAATGGAATTCAATGCAAAGAAATGCAAGGTGATGGAATTAGGAAAAAGCAAAAGAAGACTGACAAGTTCCTACACATGGGAGAAGTGGAAATTAAGAAAACCAAAGTAGAAAAAGATTTGGGAATTACAATAAGTGAGAATTTATCACCTGAAAAAAACATGTAAACAAAATAGTTGGGGAAACCTATGAGTTACTAAGAAAGATGAAAGGGGCATTTATTTACATGGATGAAGAGATGATGAAAAAGTTGATGGAATATGTGATTTGACCAAAACTGGAATATGCCACAATTGTTTGGTCACCCCATAATAAAAAGGAAATAAGGAAAATAGAAAGGATCCAAAGAGCTGCAACCAAATTGGTACCAAGTTTGAGAGATTTAACCTATGAAGAAAGATTAGGGAGATTGAAGCTTCCATCATTACAAGAGAGAAGAGAAAGAGGGGACCTGATTGCTATATACAGAACTTTAAAGGGTAAGGATCAAGTTGACAAAGAAGACTCATTTGTGTGGGACTCAAGAGATACAAGAGGACATGGAGTGAAATTGAGGAAAACAGCAAGTAGAAGAGGTGTCAAGAAATATGGTTTCCCAAATAGAAACAGAAATATGGAACAACTTAGATGAAACAGTGGTACAATCAACAAATATTCATAAATTTAAAGTTAAGCTGGATGCTTATAGATATGGAGACAGGACAGCATAAGCATAGCTCTTTTCCTGTAAAACACAACTAGGTAAATACACACAGACAGACAGACAGACAGATAGACAGAGATACACACACACACACACACACACACGCACACACACGCACACACACACGCACGCACACACACACACACACACGCACGCACACACACACACACACACACACACACACACACACACACACACACACACACACACACACACACACACACACACACACACACACACACACACACACACACACACACAGACAGACAGACAGACAGATACAGACAGACAGATAGATACAGACAGATACAGACAGACAGACAGATACAGACAGACAGACAGATACAGACACACACAAACAGACAGATAAAGACACACAGACAGACAGACAGATAGATACAGACAGATACAGACAGACAGACAGATACAGACACACACAAACAGGCAGATAAAGACACACAGACAGACAGACAGATTGATACAGACAGACAGACAGACAGATACACACACACACACACACACACACACACACACACACACACACACACACACACAGACAGACAGACAGACAGACAGACAGACAGACAGACACACAGACAGACAGATACAGATAGACACACAGACAGACAGATACAGACAGACAGACACACAGACAGATACAGACAGACAAACAGATACAGACACACACACAGACAGATACAGACACACACACACAGACAGATACAGACACACACACAGACAGATACAGACACACACACACACACACAGACAGACACACACACACACACACACACACGTGTATATACAATCACACACTCCTTCACTCACATTTTCACTCACACTCATTTATTCACTCACTTTCACTCACTCACTTTCACTCATTCCTTCCTTCACTCACATTCCTTCACTCACATTCCTTCACTCACTCACTCACTCATCAGTTGCAGACCACTTTGTTCTATTTTTCATTACTTCAGTATTTTTGCATTACTTTAGTTAAGATTATTTTAAGGATATTGTCTGTTGCTATGGTTGTGTGGAGAGTGATATTATTTAAGCATTTTTTTTTATTATGTAAATACTTGTTAAAATGGGTGTTGACATATCCCAGTAGCATGCTGAACTGTACATCTTATACAGAATGTTTAGTGTTACACTTCTAACATATTAGAATTGTATGATATCACTTATTGCAGGTTACCTAGGATCCTAAGTTTTGTTCATATGCAATGTAGATTGGCTTTTTCTTAAGGACAGACAACCTCAGACTGTCTGGACTTGACAGAAGACTTGATTGTGAGAACTTTAGATTAAGGAACACATGTTGGCAAGGTAGTGTGCCAGTAACAAAGCTGTCATGTAGAGTAACTTATCCAATTCCTGTTCATGGTAGGTTTTCTTTGTCAGAATAAGTGGTAGTGATTTTTCACTAGTTTTGATGTTGGCACATGCTTTTCATACATGGACTGCCCCACAGAAATCTTATAGCTTCTTGCAGTTTCCCTTATTTTCTTGTTTATTTTGTTTGGATGTATTTGCTAGTTTCAGAGTTGAATAAGATTAAAGTCATCTTAGATATAATAAAAATCTATTATGTATTATCTGTAATTAATAATTACCTATTTATTGTGTAGGAACATGGTAAGACAAATATTTGTCTTACTGTGAAGCACTAAGGTTTTCAGATCCCCAAAGAAGTGATGAATCACAGGTATACTTATTACCCAATGGAATAGGATATATCACTTGGTTATTGACAACTATCAATTATACAGTAAAAGTGTAACTTAGCAACACTGAATTAAGAGTACTTGTGCATTGTTGGAACACCATTCAGAAGTGATTGTAAAAACTGTTACTGCAGGATATATGCATAAATAATGATTAATGGATTAAAGCTACCATTTCATTATTTGGATTATCAGCTTGGCTTTGTGGTATTGTACCATAAACTACAGTTGACAGAAGATTATGTAAATCTTCACATGGCATGGTCATATTGAACTGGCCATCATGGCACTCCTGACAGACCTAGTCAGTTAAACAAACTGTATACATCTTTGTTAAATGGCAATCTGTCATGTCCACGTTTGGCATATCACACACTCCCTTGACTATATATATATATATATATATATATATATATATATATATATATATATATATATATATATATATATATATATATATATATATATATATATATATATATATATAATATGAAGGACTGCAGTGAGGCAACTCAATTTATTTCAGTATGTATACTGTTGCTTTGTAAGAAATAGATGGTGTAGAAGGAACCTGAAGGCCTCTCCACATTATCAGTGCCTGATGAGCATTGCCCAGAGAGAAAGGCTGCTACAATGTGAAAGCACAGACAAAGGAGGGGTCTTACTATAGCTGATGTAACACTGCAACAGCACTATTGTAGTGTGGCTGCAGTGGCACTGCCTCTTTGTGAAAACACTCAAAGAAATAAGAGGTGTCTGCTTTGGCAGCTCTGCACCACTACACTGCTGCATCACACAAGTGTGTGTATGTCTGGATAATGACCAGTTTGGTTATTGAACATACAGATATAGGAGGAATTGCTATATTTTAGAATATGTTTTGGTAACATTGTTTCCTGTTAGGCACTTCCCTATCATGTGAACAGGTCTTAATGGTCATATGGAAGATATGCTAATCAAAGATCATGAACTGAATTTTCAAGAATATGCCTTGCAAGAATTTTAAGAAGTCACCCACTCTGACACCCACTTGAATGTATTTTTAAACCACCTTGGCATAGGATCTTTATATGGATGTTTTGAAAGTAAGCTTGTTTGTCATCACATTTCAGGCTTATTCAGACACACTGGAACTGTGCATGATTTTGCTAAGTCTTTTCATGTGTAGACATCAAGTTTCTTCATAGCAGAGGCTATTTATAGACATCAGTTTACAATGCTTATATGTGGGGGACTATATACAGATATATAACTGAAGATCAGTAGGATATATACAGTATAGGTGATTTTTTATTTGGTCGTACATACATCTGCCCTGCCCGTGAAGGGATTAATGATGAGTAGCTGGTAGAAACTGATTATGTAGGAATTTTAAGGTTGCATGTACTATATGAATGCAATTTATAAGAGTACAGTGATAGAAATAGAATAGATAATTACATACCAATCATGTAGAGCATGGGGATGAGATGAAAATTCTGTACATCTTTTTCTCAGCATACATATGAAATGCATTCTTGTATTTTTTGTGTGGTGATAAATGTGGTTATCAGGTATATTTTTGGGGGTACAGCCTTAACCTAATTAAGAACTTACTGTGTCATGGTCTAGCAATGACACAACTGTCCCCCCTCTTCTACACTGAACATCCTCAGTCTGTCCTTTTCTTATAATCTGAACTGGAAACTTCACATCTCATCTCTAGCTTAGACAGCTTCTATGAAGTTAGGCATTCTGAGATGTCTGCCATTTTTTTGTCACTCCCCCAGCTGCTAACTCTGTACAAAGGCCTTATCTGTCCATGTATGGACTATGCTTCACATGTCTGGGGGGTTCCACTCATACCGCTCTTGTAGACAGGGTGGAATCAAAAGCTTTTCATCTCATCAACTCTTCTCCTCTAACTGACTGTCTTCAGCCTCTCTCTCATTGCTGCAATGTTGCATCTCAAGCTGTCTTCTACCACTATTTTCATGCTAACTGCTCTTCTGATCTTATTAACTGCATACCTCCCCTCCTCCTGCGGCCTTGCTGCATAAGACTTTCTTCATTCTCTCACCCCTATTCTGTCCACCTCTCTAATGCAAGAGTTAACCAGTATTCTCAATCATTCATCCCTTTCTCTGGTAAACTCTGGAACTCTGTGTCTGCTTCTGTATTTCCACCTTCCTATGACTTGAATTCCTTCAAGAGGGAAGTTTCAAGACACTTATCCTTCAATTTTTGACTACTGCTTTGGATCCTTTTATGGGACTGGCATCTCAGTGGGCATTTTTTCTTTTTTATTGGATTTTTGGTTGCCCTTGGCCAGTGTCCCTATATATATAAAAAAAAAAAAAAAGTCAGTGGAGTTGCATGTCTTTTTATCTGTTATCATTCTGCACCCAACAGTCTATAGACCTGTGTAATTTCTTGCTTCCTTCTTGTGAAGTACATGAGTTTGGTTGTGGCCTCTTTACCCTCTGTTGTTTAGGCTTGGTATCCTGTTGTGGACTCGGCCCATCTATGTCATTATGTTGGTCTAAGAATATCTTCTCAGACTTGCATTGACATTCATGTGGTTTTTTAACATGACAAGCAATGTGTACTAGCTTCAAGTTACCATTTGTCTTCAGAGCAGCTCTAGAAGGATTCTTGTGGAGGAAGAGGAGATCATAAAAATATGGGAGATTTACAGATGATGCTCTTTGGCCTGAGAGAGCTGCTTTCAATTCTGGTATGATGCTTCTGGATTTTTCAATTCTGGAAAAAGAAAAAAGTTATATCACATAATGTAATGTGACAGGATTGTACCTTTAATTGCTTTGAAACACTTTATTCACATTTGAAATGAAGCACATTCAAAATGAGATGACTTGAAGGGATTCACCTTGGATATCAACCCTTTATTCACATTTGAGACAAAGTACATTTAAAGTGAGATAACTTGAAGGGGTTCTTGCATATCAACAAGTATATAGAGAATGACTTGTGTGACTTAAACCATTATCATTATCATGTCATCCTTGTCTGAGATATTTACTCAGGTTCACAGTAATATTTTTGTTCATCCTTGACATGGAGAGTACAGAAAACCTTTTATGTGTTTAAGCATGAAAATGTAAAAGGAAAAGATGAATTTTAAGAAATCTATCTTACACATGATCAAAATTCCATGTGGAGAAGACAATCCTGGTTTCCCTGGAGGCATAGGGGTTGATGTAATGAATGCCGGGACATTTGGGTTGGTTGTAGGGCCCCTCACACTCAAATGTTCCATGGGAGTCACACAGACGTTCTGTTTCCAACACAGCTGAGCGGTCAAAGTAACTGGCATTGTACCTGTGAGGAGGAGCCCATGTAGGTATTTTTCTGAAATGCTTTTTTCTTGCATGATTTTTTGTTAATATCTTGACCATTTCTATTCTTGTAACAAATCAACCTTGGAACAGGATTATTAACATGATCTCCATTAACAGTATGGTTTCACCATCCTTGTGTACTCTAATAGCATAAAGGGTGGTATAGTGCAGGGATTTTGTTTTATCAAATATAAAGCAACAGAGACCTGAGATTTACTGCCTACATATGATTCAACAAGAGTGTAGGTATTCTGGTGTGGTAATAGCAAGATGCTTAAAAAGTAAAGGTTACTGAGCTAAATAAGAGTTGGATATTTCTTTGTGTCAAATATAGGAAAGGTAAAGGTGAAGACAAGGAGTGTTTAAGCATGTACCCATTTCTGGAATTGCAGCCCGTTTCTGGAATAGCAGATGAAATAACTCTTATTCACTATGGGAAGAGTTTTATATCCAAGCCTGTTTCTAGAATAACAGACTTTCTGGAATAGGAGATGAAATAATTCATTCACCATCGGAAGAGTTTTATGTCCAAAGCTAGCAGTGTTAGTTCTTACGTTATAAGTGGGATACCTCACTGTAAATTATTATTTTGTATCCTAGATGATGAAAAGTTTCCCTTATGAAATTTTCCTTAGGATTACATAGTCAAAACTATAGCCACCTAGGATCAGTACAAACCACATGAAAGTGTTGGCATTTCTTACTTAGATTTGTGCAATTTTTCCTTAAAAAAGAGAATTGCATTTTTTTGTGGGGAGTCAGGTGGGAGGTTCTTGGCAAGCAGTTCACCCTCGGTGTGTTGTAGATAACTTCGCATCCTTGTCTCAGCACTGTTGCGCATGACAGCTTCCTTAGTCTTAAACCTTGTGTCTAACTCTGAAATATATACATTAACATTTAATGTCCCCAATATGATAGAATGAAAGCCATTTTAATAAAGTTGCTTCTCACTGTTGCTCTTCATTTTGACATCATTCCTTCTATCATTGCTCTTGATTGAGTGACATAGGAAGGAGTGGTGGAATCAATGTATATCAGGATATTAACCATTGAATTTATGAGATTTGTTCATTACCATTCTTACCTTTAAACCACTCAGGATCATCGTCTTTTGAAGTCTGCGCTATGGAATCGTATGTATTTTTGGCTATGACCTCCAAAAGTGTTGCTGCTTGCTTAGAACTTATTGGATCTTGCAAGTAACTCATAACTTTGTTGTGTAACTGTGGCTGGCGGTCCAGGCAAGCATGGAGGAAGGATGCAAGCTGATGAATGTAGTCAACAGTTTCAAAGTCTTTTGCTTTTGAAATAAACAATTTTGTGCCATTTACAAGAACTCTAAAGTATTCTTTATCAACTTCTGTCCTGTCGTCAAGTGTGACAATGATTGCTTCATGTTTCTGTAAAGAGAATGATAATTTACTGCAATGGAGGTCTATTTAAAGCATAGAAAGAAATTTATTGTTAATGTATTTTACATAAAAACTACTTACCTTTAAATTAAATTTTTTTCTGCATTTTTCTAAGAATTCTCTATAATTTGCTGCTACAACACCACATTTTCTCTGGGCTGGGCCGATAGCAACAAAGTGCCGTGTCATGACTCCACCTGTTGCTGTTAACTGTTATTGCGTTTTCTGAAAGAGACAACCTGAGGAAGCCACAACAATACATGTCAGTACCAGTGTGTTCCTCCTTCCTTGTGAATCAGTCCTCTGTATAGTTGTTTGGTCAGAGTGGGGAGGGAACCTAGGGCTTGTTGTCTTGGCTTTGGGCAGATGAGCACCATTTTTTTATTCTTTTGTTTTACTGATGAATATAAACCACAACTTTGGATTCAGTTTATTTATTTATTATTTTTATTTGTCTGTGAGTTAGTGAAATATCTACCAGTCAGGACCCAAACTAGTATAATTTTTACATGATTGATCCAGCTTTGTCTTAGGAAGAAAGAGAGAGAAAAAATATATAGATATACTAATTACCATTTCAATAATCCGGTAGTCTTCACATATTCTCTCTCTCTCTCTCTCTCTCTCTCTCTCTCTCTCGGAAATATGCGACTACTGTTATTATTATTACTTTATTTTTCGATCTTGGCTTAACTTTGAATTGTGTAGAGCTTTGACAGTTCAGTCAGGCTACCCACCTCTTTTCAATATTATGCTTCGGCTGGATATACAATTTGCTATTATTGGTTGTCTGCTTTACCTTAGTTTATACCATTATTATTATTTATACGTACTGACTTTGAATGGAATTACGTTGTGTTTGCCTTCACTGCTGAAAACTTTAAAACAAAGAAAACTTTGGTGAGTAGACAAATGCATTGTTATCAACATCCGGAAGCATGAAAATAAGGTGCATCTCATCATGATCTTTATATTTTGTTACGCAGTTTGTTTGTCACTTAGTCTGTATGTTATGTATTGAAATAATCTTGCCAGGTATTTTGATGATTTAACTTTCCAGTTAACTGCACATTAAGAATAATGAGTGACAAGTGGAATTTGAGATCTTACTGTTTGTAGTTGGTAACATTGCATCAGCTGATTGCCAATTGCGCGCTGTTTTTCATGTTATCTCGGCAGTCCGAGATGTCAGGCAGGCTTGTTGGTCAACCATTATTTTCACTCGCTGAATTTGTAGAGCGAATGTGGAAGTTGTAAGAAGACTTCATAACACTACGTGGCTGTTCCAAAAAACATGTATAAGCGTACAACATTATTTTTTTTTTTTCGAGAGGGCTTGCACGCAGGAAGTACTCGCACTTTTTTTATTTTTTATTTTTTATGTAGGAGGGACAGCTGCTAAATACAACAAAAATCTTAAAAAAAAAAAAAAGGCTGGTCCTCGAATAGGGTCCGAAGCGGTGGTCAGAAATTGAAGGACAATTGCCTTGAAACTTCCTTCTTGAATGAGTTCAAGTCATAGGAAGGTGATATACAGCATGTAGGGAGTTCCAGAGTTTAACAGAGAAAGGAATGAATGATTGAGAATGCAGGTTAACTCTTGCATTAGAGAGGTGGACAGAATAGTGGTGAGAGAAAGAGGAGTCATGTGCAGGGAGACCGCTGGAGGAGGGAAGGCACGCAATTAGCAAAATCAGCAGTTAACATTAAAAAGAAGAAAAAAAAAAAAAAAAAATAGAAGATAGCAAGAGATGCAACATTGCGGCAATGAGAAAGAGGCTGAAGACAATAATTTACAGTTGAGACGAAAAGCTTTTGATTCCAACCTGTGTAAAAGAGCGGTGTGAGTGATTGGACGCCACCTTATTATACTCGCCGCACCGAATATTGGCCGGTGAGGCGGAGCTCGGGGATTCCCCCAGTGGTGCTACAAGTAATTTGTTATAGATTATAACACTGTCTACTCCTTCTTGTAACCCCGATTCACCTCCTTAACCCTTGTGGCTCTCTCATTGTTATGATTTTTTGTCACCCACCACCACTGAGATAAATATCAAAACAATGTTTTCTATACAAAGGTCTCGTTTCCTCAAATAGTAAACTTGGCATATCAGCGGACGTGAGCGACATTGCCGCTCTTCTGACTCCGCCCACCGCCTAGACTTTTACCTCAATGGTGGTGTGGAAAAAAAGTCAAACTAAATAAATAAAGTAGACGTGCAGTTTTATTAAATGTATTATATTATGTAATGAGAGAGAGAGAGAGAGAGAGAGAGAGAGAGAGAGAGAGAGAGAGAGAGCGGAAGGCTGGTGGGCGTTCCGTGGTATCTTTTGAAGACGCGGCAACACTGGGGAATTTCCCTTAGTAACTCCGCCTCACCGGCAAAAAATTCGGTGCGGCGAGTATAGCTAACTAATCTAAACCAAACTACCTTGTACCAAATTACTGGATATGGTCTCTTATTTATTATAACACATTATATTGGCTCATGCCATCCTTAGCCATACATTTATCTGTTTTATAAAGCTTGTTGAATATAGTTGAGTGATTAAGATCAGATCTCCATCACTGGTGTCCATGTTAAAAATTGTGAACTTACCTTTTTCAGATTGTTTGCAGGCATTTGTGTATTTGTCACCTTTGTTCCTCCACTTCAAGAGTGTGACAATGTTCATCATAAACCCTCCACTCACTGTGCAGTATAAGTATCATGAACAAATGGCAGGTGAGAGATAAGCAGATAGGTTATGAATGATTGAATACTGATGAATATCAGATAAATACTGATAAGGTGGTAAAATAAAACTCCTCATACTGGAGGAGAACAGCTTAGATTGCATGAATGTTGCATCTCTAGATATCAATAAGATAATTGTTCTGAATTTAATGACAATTGTTGCGCATTGAACAAAAGTGATATTAAATTTTGGAGTGGAAAAGTTAGATATTTTGGAAATACAGGAAATCTGCAAGATAGTAAAATGATGGAATGCATGAGAGATGTGCAGTCTGTCATCCAGGGTGTGTGAAAATAATGAAGATTCATGGATGAAAGGTATTTATTTATGTGGATGATCAGTGGAAAAAGGAATGGTAATGTGTTTTGGAATAATGTATATTATTGTTGACAATCACATTTATGGTTAGTGTAAACATCTGCTGTGGGGATGATATTTTATCAATAGTTTTTGGTTAATAAAGCACACACTGCATAAGTAATTATGCATTTTTTTTTTTTTTTTTACTTATACAAATATGCACTGAACATTTCTGCTGTAAGATGGTGAGGCCCTTCCAGCAGCTCAGAAAATTAGGAATATAAAGGCTGTAGGGGAGCTCTGTATCTCTCCCATCTGTTGGTTCCAAAAACAGTTCCCCCCTGCACCCCCCCCCAAAAAAAAAAAAAAAAAAAAAAAAAAAAAAAAATAAATAAATAAATAAAAAAAATAAAAATAAATAAAAAATAGATAAAATAAATAAATAAATAAATAAAATAAATAAAAATAAATAGATAAATGAATAAAATAAAATGCATGCATTAATCCTTTCATTCATTTTTCAGATAATTTTCTTGGTGGCTGAAGATTGTCTATATGCACTGGGAAGCTGTAGTAGTGGTATGAGCCTCTGCGCATAGGTCACACCAAAAATTTTTGCTGCATCATCATATATGAAGGGTTGACTCTCAGACCCTTCAAAACAAAACAGAAGAGCCTACTGACATAAAAAAACAAAAACATCTTCCCTTTTTTTTTTTTATGTATTTTAACACTCTATCCTCCTATTTCACTTCATGTTTTTTCGTACTCCCACATTATGTATCATTCTCACTATAGAATCTTGCACTCACCTCAGTTATTGTTATTCTGTCTGTAGCCAAACCACCTTGGTGACCTTCCACTACATATCTAATTCTAAATCCAATTATAAAATATGTTATTCCACACCCTAGTCTCTCATGTATATATGATCATTACTGGTGCAATCATTCTGTCACACAGTACCTTCTAACCTTCATGCTCTCTATTCTCTTTCGGTATACATTCTAAAGATCTAACCACTTGTCCATATTTGGAGATGATTGAACCAAATGCTAATTCATGCACCTCATTAATTTTTGTTCATTAAACCTAATATCATATCCATTGCCCATTCAACTTTTTAAGGGCAATTTAAATAAACCATCTTTCACTACTATCATGTTTGCTGATGTGCACACACACACACACACACACACACACACACACACACACACACACACACACACACACACACACACACACACATGAATATACCACAATTGTTTGGTCACCCCATAATAAAACGGAAATAAGGAAAACAGAAAGGATCCAAAGAGCTGCAACCAAATTGGTACCAAGTTTGAGAGATTTAACCTATGAAGAAAGATTAAGGAGACTGAAGCTTCCATCATTACAAGAGAGAAGAGAAAGAGGAGACCTGATTGCTATATACAGAGCCTTAAAGGGTAAGGATCAAGTTGACAAAGAAGACTTATTTGTGTGGGACTCAAGAGATACAAGAGGACATGGAGTGAAATTGAAGAAAACAGCAAGTAGAAGAGGTGTCAAGAAATATGGTTTTCCAAATAGAAGCATAGAAATATGGAACAACTTAGATGAAACAGTGGTACAAGCAAAAAATATTCATGAATTTAAAGTTAAGTTGGATGCTTATAGATATGGAGACAGGACAGCACGAGCATAACTCTTTTACTGTAAAACACAACTAGGTAAATACACACACACACAACAGGTATACTTGAGCATTACAATCTTCATAATAATGTTCCTGGCAGTCACATATTTTCACTCGAGCATCAGACTTGCACAACTTTACTTGCTGCTTTCATTATATCTTCAGTCCACACAAGCCCACCAAACCGTCTCCTATATATTGTATACTACCTTTGTCTTTCACCACATTGCTACTTTTTAAATCATTAAGAAGTCACTCAAACCTAAATCATACTTCCTTTCTCTCATAGTAATCAACAATCTTTCTTCTCTTACTGATATCTCTCTACCCACTGAAGCATACAGCCCTAATGGATTAGCTGATTTTAGCACTTTGTTGTCATAAGTAGCCCTTTGCTCCCACCAGTGAGAAGTGGTTACCTTATTAACAAGGCCTTCAATTCTTTACATTAAAAGGCTCAAGTCAGAGAAGCAATGCTTGCTCATTTCAGCAACTTTTGTCCCAAGTAGGCATATCTGAAGTCAAAGATACACTTGACATTATTCCCCAGAAATACTAAATACTAAATAAAATAACTGACTGGAACTGACCCTTTTGACTTTAATTAATCCCAGTTGTACTCTTATATTAAGTTGAGGTACCATATGAAAGTAATTTTTCTCCAAATATTAATGTACAAAAGCATTTACTAGTCCAGTAAAAGTTTAGAGATTCAGAAGGAAAGTTTGCTAGTTAGGGTAGGATGTGAGAGACTACCTATAAATGTGTGCAGATCCCTTTCCTTATGTTGCAGATGGGACTGACTTTGCATCTTTCTTAAACAAACAAGTGTCAGAGGCTGGACTCCCATGTAAATCCCCTACATATGTATAATGAATTTGAGATGACATGTTATGTTGTAACTTTACTCTCTGAATACAGTAATCCCTCAACTGTTGCGGGTCACCTGTTGTGCCCCTGTACATCACAGATTTGTCTGGCTAATATGCATAAATTTATATTGTGGATTCCTCCGTATATCGTGGGTTTCTGTGGCTGATAGATATATTTATATATTTTATAGATTTTAATTATTTGTGGGAAAATAAAAGCATTTTCTAGCTTAAACATTAATAATAAATACTGAATATTTTGGCATACAAGACGACACTTGAATCATCCTAAAAAAAAAAGTGGATTGCCCTATACTCCAGATACAAAAACAACAATCTTAAAATTTTAAGCAAAATACCATTGTAAATGAACCCCAAAAGTCGTAATATAAGGTTGTTGAAGTTGAATGTAGTAAAATAAGAATCCACCTTGAGAAAATTCACTGAAATATATTCTCATTGAAAAGTGTGTAAACAAAATTTGACGTAGTACAACTACAACTCTCTGCTGGCATTGTATACGAAGACAAAGCAGGAGCCTGTGTGAATATTCCCCAGTTTTCCCGAAGCTGAATTAGCTATATAAAGGTCTTCATGGCATGGAACCCCAAGCTAAGTTGCAAAAGGAAAACAAACTTGGGAGATGATGAATCTCTCCAGCTTGCAAAGTTGTATAAGGATGAAGTTCATATACTGAGAAAAATGTTCAAGAATGCCGGTGTATCTAATCAAAAGAAAGATGATACATAGAAGATTACGCCTGACAGCCCAACACATACAGGTGGCACAAGGCAAGGGTTTGTTTGTTTAGAAAAACTGATCGTACCACACACAATTTTATACTATCTTTGTCCATCTATCCTTTCTCAAGAAAATGTATGAAAACACCTGATGAGAATTTTATTTTAGGTTTAGTTTTGCAATTGAAGATGATGGTACCTTGTTACTGATAATACTTAATGTATTTTATTCATTGTACTGGTATATTACCATCCCAGTTCTGGTGCTCATTGATCTAAACTTCACCTCTGCATCTTTATTTGTGTTGTGTGGCATTGTTTTGGATTTGTGTGTAAAATTGTGAATTGATTTCAAGCCCTATGATGTTGCCCAAATGTGTGTGGAGAGTTTATAAAAGCTTAAATGTATAAAAATTATTAAATTATACAAATAATAAAAACATGTACAGTATAGTACTGTTTCTGCTTCGCAGATTTTCACACATTGCAAGGGATTTTTGAACGTAACACCTGCAACAGTCGAGGGATTACTGTATCTCAAATGTTAATTGGGCTAATGCACTTTTGCATACTTCAACTCATGAAGAAAGTTTTCTCATCAAGGCAACTAATTTGCCTTTAATTAAGTCAAAGGGATCAGCTAATGTACATCCCCACATATTTCTTTATATTATATGAGGCGCGCGGTGCAACAACGACGTAACCGTGAAATTTGAGATTTCGTGTTTTTGCCTGCTCCGTGTGGTAGAAGGGTGTAAAAGTCTCGTGGTGATATCGGCCAAGTCATATTCGACCATCTAAGCACCTGTACTAAGGCTCAAAGTCGAGCGGTAATGAGCCGGTAATGAGTAAGTTTTATTTTTTACGCTCGGAAAAAAATTCATAAAAAATTTATTTATGTACCAATCTTCATGAAACTTTCACCTAATACTATGTGTAATAGGCTCTAACACATTATTAACAAATGAAAACAATATCGGGAAAAAAAATTATTACCTACGGTATACGTGTTAATTAACGCGTAAGTCATCCACCCAAAATCGTCACCTATCACTTCGAAACCTACATCCCCAAACAGAACTACCCAAGACCTTTCAAATGATGTATAATACTTACTTATTTAAGGGTATCCTATTGTGCGCAATCAGTGTTTAACTTTGAGCGCGTTTTTCTCGAAACTTCCATTTCTCGGTTACGTCGTTGTTGCACCGCGCGCCTCATATAGAGTAATGCACATCAGTAACTTCGATATCTGGGAAGTATTCCCTTTGGACAAGAATGGCTTGTTAATCACAAGCCAAAAACTTGCAATTCTGTTTAATGAGCTGCTGACAACAAGTCACACTCAACTGCACTTATTTTTTTTTTTTTTGTGTGTGTGTGTGTGATAGCCAGAAGGATTACTACTAAAGAGAACATAATTGCTGTGGTTGCCTTGTACGAGACAGACATTTCAGTTGAGCAAATATCGGCTTAGACAGGTGTGTTTATCAGAATGTAATAAAGTGATTAGTGGAAGAAAACTCAGGATCTACCTGCACTCCATCCCCAGTCTGGCAGGCCCAAATTAATATCAGAAAGGACCCGAAAAGTGGTTGTAAGGAAGGTTAATCACTCTCTGGGTCCTTACAGAAATTCATTTGGGCCTGTCAGACTGGGGACACAATGCAGGCAGGTCCAGTGATCCCTCAACAAATCACTTCATCTGACAAATATGTGCACTCAAACCTGTCTGAACTGATACCTTGATTGGAATGTCTGCCTTGTACAGTACTACAAGGCAACCACAGGTGTTGTATTCTAACTGTAATCCTTCTGGCCATCACAATGGGCTACACACACACACACACACACACACACACACACACACACACACACCAAATGTCATGCAACAAATGATAAAAATTAAAGGTACAACCCAAGACATGCTGATCAAGATCATGTCTTGTGGGTCTCACAAAGCAGCTGAGTGGAACTATCCAGCCACACAGCATTCCCAAGGCAGCAGCATTATTGCAAAGAGCTCAGCAAACAGATTTTGCACTAAAGTGTCTAAACAATGAAAAAAAAATGTTTGCCAGCTACTCTGTAAACTTAATTAACAACACACTGTATATGAAAATCTGTATTAAGTCCAAGTACTTTGTCCAAACCCTGGTATCTAACATCTTTAAAAGTAAGTCAGCTCTTTTGTGACTCATAGCAGTTATGTGGACCCCTCATTCCATACACTGCTGTACAATTGGTGTCAAACAACTCTAGAACTCCCACCAATGTGAGCATCACATTACATAGACTGGCAACTTGCTCCTCAGTCTGAGAAAAAACTGTTTGGGAGAAAACGACTACATGGTAAGTTAACCCCTCATATGTTTTCTGTGTTTGAAATACTGACATAAGGAAGAAGTATCTTTCGTAACCACTCCTTGTTTCTTCTTATAAAATGGTTGTGTTTGTTATAAACATTGTGTTTTACTGAGTTACAGTGTGATTCCTAAAAAATGTACAAGCTATTGTGACTTAGTATTTATGAAGATTTAGGTAAGAATTATGAAACAAACAGAAAAATAAGCCATATAACTGATGCCATGTTTTACTGAGTTAGTGTGATTCCTAAAAAAATGTACAAGCTATTGTGACTTAGTATTTATGAAGATTTAGGTAAGAATTATGAAACAAACAGAAAAATAAGCCATATAACTGATGCCATTGAAAAGATTGAGTGCATTGGTCAAGAAATGACACAGTGAAGGATGTGCCTTACCACATGTGATGGTGGACTATCCCAAAAAAGTTTGTTCTTTTAATTGTTTTGCTGTAAGCTGAAGATTTATATTAACTGTCTTTTGACAACATGTAAGGGTGATCCACAACCACCTTTGTTGTGAAGTGTATCCTTCATTGTGCCATTTTTGACCAGTACACCCAGTCCTTTCATTGACATCAGTTATATGGCTTATTTTTCTATTTGTTTCACCATTCTTCTGTAAATCTCCATTCATACGTCACTATTTTGTGTATATTTTCCTGGCATCACAGAAAACTCAGCTGAACACTATGTTTAAAACAAACGCAACTGTTTTGCAAGCAGAAATACAAATACAACTGTTTTGCAAGCAGAAATAATGAGCATTCTTCTTAATGTCAATATATCAAACACAATTTATAATTCTATGCTTTGAAAAATATGAGGGGCTAACCTACGTTGCATTATAATTATTTTCTAGCTGATTTTTTCTTACTGAGAAGGAGTGAGCTGTCAGTTTGTACAATGTGATGCTTATGTCAGCAAGAGCACTAAAATCGTTAGGCACTGACTGTACATTTCATGAAGATTCTTTCTGGGATGGTCATGTGGCTCACTGCTGTGTTCTGAATCATGTCCTTCCAGCTCTCAATTTAGGATCCTTTTAGTAAAACCTTCAGTTTAAGGAATACCTAAAAATCACACCACATAACGTCCGAAGAGTAGACTCTAGCAGAGCTGAGGAATTAGGTGATTGCCCATGATAATCTTGAAAATCTGGTGCAAAGAATGGTTGGGGTGTTGTCATGTTGCAGCTGCCACTATCCTTACCCTGAGGCAATGTTCCATCCCATTCTTTGTACATGAGCTAGAATTTCTTTGTTGAGTAGTGATGGAGAACTTTAAAAAGCTGTGTCACAATATGGTGCCATTGAACTGCTCCATGGAATGGAAAGAGTCCGATTTTCTTGCTTTTCCTACTTTCACATAAACAGCTTAAACAGTTCTATGTGCTGATACTTTGTTGTAGTCAATAAGTTTGGCAAATATTTGGCATAGCTATTGTATCTCCTTGAATACAAGTCCCTATTTTTTGGGGGATCTTGCAGGACAAATGTTTTGATCTGATTTTGATAAAAATACCACAAAATAAGTTATGCCTGGTCTTCAAAAATGTTGAATTTGTATGCATCATAGAAACACTCATTTTTAGCAAGTGAGTATGTCCTGTGGCAGAAATTATTGCAATTTTGTTTTAGGCTAAAAATGAAAACTATAATGTAACTAAAAATTCTGGGGGACTGTTGCAAGATATTGAATAATCTGGCTTGGTTTTCTGAAAAATACTATTATGGTTTAACCATAATAATTTTTGTTGTTGAATTTATTGACTACATCAGTTATGTGCGCTGATAATTTGATGAAGAACTTTGTGTATGAGTAGAAAATAAAGATAATTAAGGGCTCTTTTCAGCCTAATGGTCCAGTGACCCAGGAGACAAGTATTTGGTGGAAGTCTCTGCATAGAAGTAACCACCAATCCTTGGGTTTGCCAGGCTCCTACTCTCCAGAGATGACAGTGATATCTGGCTGTTCTTTAGGCTAAAGGTGGCATTGAAAGGGTCTCAATATGAGAGCTGAGAAGACTGATATGCAGTGGTGCAGCAATAGCTACTCTGGAACAAGACTAACAGGAATGTTGAAACCAAAGGAAAGACCAATGGGCTATATGTGTGGTCACAAGAGGCCTATTTGAAAGAATATTAAGCAGAAACAAAAGACTAAGACACCTTGTTCTCATTGCGTGAATTAGCATACACCACAGTGTGCTCAGTCTTGCTCACAGATACATTATGATTACACAACTACAACATTTAATATATAAGGTCTGGCTTACTTTGTAGGCCATCATTTAACTTCTATAAGATAAACCCTCTCTTGCCTTTCTTCAGGTCCTATTCTGGAATGGCCACCTGGCTCATTGTATTACTTTGAATTGCACCTTTTCAGCTTCCAAACTGGGATCCCCTCAGCAGCATCTTTAGCTTACAGAACAGCCACAAATCACAATAAATCATGTCTATAGAGTAGGGACCCTGTCTAGCAGACCTAATAAGTCTTGAACCAGGTGTCAATGATGCAGCTGCCATATCCCCACCCTAGACAATTCTCCATCCCATTCTTTGCACATGATCTAAGATTTCTTAGCCAAGCAGTAAATTCCTCAGGCTCCTACTTTCCAGACATGACTATTTGTGATTTTTGATTGTCCTCTAGGCTAAAGGTGGTACTGAAAGGGTCCTCAGTTGAAAGCTGAGGAGACATAAAACAAAACACATTACACCAGGAGGCCATTCTGGAATAGGACTTCAAAGTAATGTTTGAAGCACAGAAAGGCCAGGAGGCCATTCTGGAACAGGACTTCAAAGTAATGTTTGAAGCACAGAAAGGAGTGATGAGCTAAATGTAGCTTACTCTGAAGAAAATTCATTAGATATTATCAAGTATCAAAAAACCAGGGTAATCAAGTTCAGATACTTTGTAAAGAGACCATGCTCTCTCTCTCTCTCTCTCTGATCCACACTCATACACTTCATCTCTATCAACATCTTTACCTATTAACATCTTTACTTTTCATCTAAATTTCAGAGCTAACATATCCAAGTTTCTAATCACAAAACTGCAATTACTGCACACCTCATAAAATTGTTGGCAGCTACTGAATACATACAACACTATCACCTAAATAATATACTGAATACATATAACACTATCACCTAAATAATAATGTACCTCCAGTTCCTCTTCAGTTCTTGTCTTGTCTTCTTGATTTCTTTCCTCCAGTTCCTCACACCTTTCCTCCAGGCATTCTTCATCTTTCATCCTCTCAACATCCTGTAGTAAAGAGACAAAGAAGTAAATAAGTTTCAACCAATTTTTAATGTTTTCACTGATGCAGTAGTGGGTTGGCTCAGGGAAGTTATTATTGTATGAATTTTTATGATATATATATATATATATATATATATATATATATATATATATATATATATATATATATATATATATATATATATATATATATATATATATATATATATATATATATATATATATATATATATATATATATATATATATATATATATATATATATATATATATATATATATATATATATATATATATATATATATATCATAAAAATTCATACAATAATAACTTCCCTGAGCCAACCCACTACTGCATCAGTGAAAACATTAAAAATTGGTTGAAACTTATTTACTTCTTTGTCTCTTTACTACAGGATGTTGAGAGGATGAAAGATGAAGAATGCCTGGAGGAAAGGTGTGAGGAACTGGAGGAAAGAAATCAAGGAGACAAGACAAGAACTGAAGAGGAACTGGAGGTACATTATTATTTAGGTGATAGTGTTATATGTATTCAGTATATATATATATATATATATATATATATATATATATATATATATATATATATATATATATATATATATACCTACATCACTTGTTGGAAGAACTGTAGTACAAAGGTTAAAAGTTCAGAGGAAACAAGTTAACATTTTATAGAATAAGTATAAAACAAGATACATTTTATAAAATAAGTGTAAAAAGAGATAAAGTGACATTTTATAAAGTTTATAAAGTAAATATGAGAAAGCTATAGCAGCTGACTGAATGAGACTTCTCCCTTTTATGAAGTGGGGAAGCCATGTGATGCTGGAGGGAGGAACTTGTGAAGATAAGATATGAGACAAAGTTGAGAATAAAACTAGTACTCCTATGGAGCCTCTTTCTCTTTCCTGCTTGTGTACCAAGGTTACAATAGCTAATATTACTGCATGGACTACAATGTATTAGTGTAGTTGTGAGTAAAGAGGGCATTATTGAAAGCTAAAGTGAGACTGCTTAATTTAGCCCAGCACAAACAATTACAATTCTCTCTCTCTCTCTGCATCACTACTAAAACCATACTCACCATCACAACCATCTATTAATACTCCCAGAAAAATGTGTGGATGCAGCCTGTCATTCCTTCCAGTAGTGGGACCAGACACTGCTGTATCTCAGGGGTGAAGGAGTTGTGCTCTTAGTTTACAGTCACCATGAACAAAATATTTTGCTAGCCACTCATAATTCCTGTAAGAACATATCTGGTGTCAGTTCATTAGGTCTAATTCAAATGTTTGCTTTGATAGGTTTACTTTCCTAGTAGGTCCACTTTGCCTGAGAGATCACAGTCAATACTATAATAACAGGTAGCCAGACAGCTCAACTACAAGACACTGCAAGCAGAAGGAAGGAAAGAGGAAAGGAGGGTGGAAAGAAAGGAATGAGAGGAAGAGAGAGAGGGAATGAATGAGAGGGAAGGACTAAAGAGGGAGAAAGGGAAAGAAGAAAGGATTGAGGAGGGAGGAAAGGAGAGAAGAAAAGATTAGGGGAGGAAGGGATGGAAGGAATGTGAGGAAGAGAAGGAGGGAGAGAAAGAAACTGGTGCTGGATATAGAAGTTACCAGTTTGCTGTGGTTGGTGGGGAATATAGTTCAATGGAATTATTACATAGTGGAGTGTATTGCAATAGTAATTATGTTATGAAATTCATCAGGAAAATATGGCTCTTGAGAAGTTTACAATGCAATTCAACAAATGAGGTGGTCTCATCAACCCCCAATAGCAGGGATTAATAGGCCTTAATAAAACAATAGAAAATATAACCTGGCTCAGTGAAAGAGTGAGTTCTATTTTGAACTGACGTAATGATCACCAGAAGGTAGCACTAAAATAAAATACTTAGGCCACATTTACTTATGGCTGTTGCATCACATTCCATTTCCCATCCATTGTTGTCATATATATATATATATATATATATATATATATATATATATATATATATATATATATATATATATATATATATATATATATATATACCAATAAATTAGACACACACACACACACACACACACACACACACACACACACACATCTACAACCCTCTTCTTATTGTAGTACAAGTATATATTAATACAGTACGAATTTTCAGGATCAAAACATTGGGTGACTTTATGGTGTGACTGATAAGGCTTCAGTGTGGTATCCTACTGGTGTGTGGTTTGATCCATCCAGCCAGATATATAAAAATGTCTATTGAAGCCCTCCAATTCCATGGTATTTCAAAAGATTTATGAAGGTCAAGGGAAGACTGAAAAGTGTCAATCTCAATAGAAATCCATTACCAAGGGAAGTAGGAGATTTACTTCCCTTGGTACAGCAATAATAATAATAATAATAATAATAATAATTATAATAATAATAATAATAATAATAATAATAATAATAATAATAATAATAATAATAATAATCACAATGTTTGCATTGAAAAGTTATTACTGTTAATCACAAGATACAATATTCATACCTTTGTAACTTCACATGCTTCACTGCTGGGTGACAGAGTACTTGATAATACTGAACAATCATGAAAACGTCCACCTTTAGTAAATTTCTGTCATCAGCCTTGATAAAGTTAGGAGTTGACCAAGCTTCTCAATTCCCTGGCCCTGTAAATTTATAAACACCTGTACAGTCAATCCAGTATAATCAAGAACACTGTTTTAGTTGTTACTTGTCCACAGGTGAATCTTTTCTTGTTCAGGGTATTACTTCATAAATAATCCTGAATAATTCAAAATTTGCATATCTGACCAAGCCCAACAAAATCAAACACAACCTTAGAAACATATACAATAATATATAATTATAAGTAGTTAATTTTGTATTACACCTAACTAGGTATTGGAGAACTAAGTGTTTGCCATCAGCACTGCATGTCCAAGCCAACATTGCATTCCTACAAGCAAATAAGAAATGTGAATTAAAGTGATTTCAATGGGGCAATGTTAGTTACAATAAATAAAGGTAATATGTTTGGCTAGGTTTTTTTTTTCTTCTTTATCCTTAGGAGGGTAGTTCCATTATTAGAGTCAGCCATCCACTGATTTCACTAACAAATTCAAACTAAGTTAGGTAACCAATCCAAACCTAATCTAAACTTAGTCACTTTAAGTTCAATTGGGCTTGGTTTAAGTCTGTTCTAGATTAGTTTTATTTAGTTAGTGAAATGAATGGATGGCCAATTCTAGATATTCATCCAAATTCCTGCATGGCACTGCAACACTAAGGTCATGTAATTCCTGCCTAGCTGTGTTCCCAGGAGGGAACCCCTTCAAGGCCAGCACCCAGCCCTAACCCTTCATGGCCAGCACCCAGTCCTAATCCTTCATGGCCAGCACCCAGCCCTAACCCTTCATGGCCAGCACCCAGCCCTAACCCTTTATGGCCAGCATCCAGCCCCAATCCTTCATGGCCATAAGTTATGAGCAACTGCGTAGGAGAACAGAGATGGTTCCGCTCATTCCCTCACTTGCTCTTGTCTCTCAGTTGGCTGGCTTCACTTGTACAGGCAACACCCTTGTGTTCACTAAGTACCTTTTTGCCCTTTGTGCTTATGTGTGACTATTCATTACTGTAACCATGCCCCCTGTGAAGAAAGTTGCAAAGCAGGTGGCTAAAAAGCAGATGATCACCACTTATGTAAAAAAAAAAGGAAATAATTGAGAAGCATGAGTGAGGTGTCTGTGTGGCTGAACTTTTGAAGTTTTACAATGTCTTCATCCATGACCTGCACCATCCTGAAGAAGGAAGAAATGAAGGCAATAGATTCTGCAAAAGGGGTTGTGACAGTGATGAAGCAACAGCTCCATGTTCTGGAAGGTGCTGAAAAGTTACTTCTCTTTTGGATAAATGAGAAACAGTTAGCAGGTGATACAGTGACCAAGACCATTATCTGCCAGAAAGCATAGGCATTGTTTGATGACCTTGTAAGTAAGATGGTTCCATGTCCAGGCTCCTTGTCAGATAAAAACTTGTTCAAGGTTGGCTGTGGATGGTTAGAAAACTTTAAAAAGAGGACTAGTATCCATAGTGTTGTGCATCACAGAGAGGCTGCTAGTGCTGATACAGAAGCAGCAGAGAATTTTGTGGCAGAGTTCAAGAGGTTCATTGATTCCAAGGGTTACGTGCTGCAGCAAGCTTTTAGCTGTGATGGGATGGGGCTGTCCTGGAAAAGGATGCTGAGAAGGACCTATATAACAGCAGAGGAGAAGGCACTGCTCAGTCACAAGCCCATGAAAGACTATCTCACACTCTTGTTCTATGCTAATGCAAGTGGGGATCTTAAGATTAAGCCCATGCTTGTTTATCACTCAGAAAATCCACGAGCTTTCAAGAAGTTCAAAATGCAAAAGAGCCAGTTAAATGTCATGCTGAGGTCCAACATCAAGGAATGGGTGATACAGCAATTTTTCTTAGAGTGGATCAATGAAGTCCTTCAGCGAAGAAATATCTTTTGGAGAGGAATCTGCCACTCAGAGTTTTGGATAACGCTCCTACTCATCCTCCAAGCCTTGAAGACAATTTGTTGGAGGTGCTTAAATTCATTAAAATCAAGTTCCTTCCTCCTAACACTACTTCACTAATCTAACCCATAAATCAGGAGGTCATCGCTAACTTTAAGAAATTGCATACTAAAGCAATGTTGAGATGTGCTTTGAGGTGATTGAAGGAACAAACCTTACCCTCAGAGAATTTTGGAAGGATCACTTTCACATTTTGAGCTACCTCAAGTTCATCAATAAAACCTGGGAGAAAGTTACCATGGGGATTCTCAATTCTTCTTGGAGAAAACAGTGAGTTGACCGTGTTCCTGAACATGTAAGTGGGCCTTCTTCCCAGAAGACTACTGTGAGTAAATGAGTAAGTAAACAAAAATGTACTTCATACTAATGAAAAAAGAGAAATATTAATAATAGTAAAGTAAAAATAAATAAATAAATAAATGCATTTTATTGGTTGTACTTCATCCATTGTACTTCCTAAATACTTCTGTCAGTTCCCCCAAAAGCAAGAGGTACTTTACCTACCATATGCCATCTTTTTTCAAGCTCAATCAGCAAGGTTAGTGACTTCAAAAGGTTACAATCACATAGTGGCGGGTGGTGGGAACAGATATTCCCTGTTTGTGGACTATTTTTTAGGAATTTCTCCAAAAGTGATGTTATTATATGTAGGCTTTTGAGACTTCCCAATTTTGGTCTCCCTCATCCTAAAACCTTGCTTTCCTACCATGTCCCTACTGTATCAGTTGCATCAGTCCTAACAATTATTATGTATATTCATCACTCATATTTCATTCCACATGCACTGTCCTCACGTGGCCAGTCTCATCTACTTTTAACCTTTCTTTTTCTTATCTCCCTCTCAAGGGAATATCACACCTTCCCTACATTCCTGCCAGTCCTTAGAGAAAACACCTACATTGCCTTCATATCTTCCTCCCTGGTCATTGGCCAGAATAATGACACCTGTGATTGGTTCCTTCACTCCATTTACAGATTGGCCATCCCTTCATCTAAGACTCTGAATCCTGATACATTTCTTTCACATAAATAGAGCCTGTACATGTAGCAAGACATCAGTTCAGTTCAAAGAGAGACCAGGGATCAGAGAGTGCAGAGAGAGTTCAGAGAGATATAATCATGCATTGTCACATCCGTCGTAATTTGTGTCTCGGTATCACGTGTGTACTTCTCTGTCCATCGTTAGATTAAGAAGTATTATACATCTTTGTGTTGCCTTTATGTGCACAATCAACCATAATCTAAAGCACTACCAATGTACTTCACACTACCAGTAATTCATCAGAGAATCAACGAGCCACCACTAACTATCCTGCCACTGTCATCTCCAGAAACATCCATCAAGTCAAGCAACCAGTGATAAACAATCTCTCGATACAAGTGGCAGTGCAGCCTCTTCAGAATAATGGTGTGCAAGCTCATTTAAAACACCAAGCTTGCTTGCCCTGGAAATGGGCGGCAATAATATACATAAGGAGCTGTTATTGGTAAGATTTACCTAAACTAACATGGCACACATCATGCAATTGTGACCTGCAGGTGATTACCACACATTGGTAAGTCTCTTGGGCACCTGTCTTTACTAGTGTAGCTTGTTACAAAGGTGCCCTTCCAGCTGTGTGGATGGGGTAAGACTTGGGTGCCCATGTCTCCTCTCACCATCAGTAAATGGCATGCCTTCCTATTAGGCCTGCTACTTCTTACCTTGATTTTCAGTTTGGTTGCAAAGATGACTGGAGAGGAAAGGACAAAAAAATTTGGCCTTGCACCAAACATGCCTTGGCTGGAAGGAAATACTGGAGCATACAGTTTGTGTAAGGCAGAGAGTATTGTGCTGCCCATGACAGCATGTGCCTTCTACACCTGGTGTCCCTAGTTTGAATGCAGTGCGTGTGATCCATGGAGTCTTGACAACCCCATGTCTGGTGAGCCTGTCCGTGGAAGGCGTGGACTTCCTGGGGCGTCCAGACACTGGGACACCAGGTGAAGTGTAACAAGGTGGCAGAGCATGAGCTGTCACCAGCACTACAACACTCCCTGCCCTTTAATCCCCTCACACAGCTGGGAGGCCCCTCACCTTGAAAACCAGTAACAAGCCACAGCCTGGTGCCCAAGAGGAGGCAGTAGGCACCTGCTGAAATGATAATTACTCCCAGTGAGGTCTAAAGCACTGGATCAGGGGGGGTGCTGTGAACTTATCGTTAAATGCAGCTGTGACCTCACTGAAAATTTCCCTTTGTGTCTCACAACACAAGGGGGCAGTCACAGTCACAGTCTAAAGACAACTCTCTTCCTCCACACAAAACTACAAGCACCTAATAACACACACACCCTTCACTCGAAATTTCAAAATTCATAGCGACTCCTACACCAGCCTCAGTGTCCCCATCTGGGGAGGGGACCAAAAATGTCCCCAGGTTGGACTGCCCTTCTGATGACAACCCTAAGTGTCTTGACACCTCCCTCAACTTTTTCTTCATTAACTTCTGTAACATTCATGGTCTAAGATCTAATTCTCAGTCTGTAGAACACCACCTCGCCTCTTCTAAACCTCATCTTTTCTTCACTGAAACTTGGCAACTGACAGTAGGCCATTTTCTGTTCCCTCCTACTTTCTCTATCCTCATTTTCGATCCAAACCTGGATGTTGCGTTTATGTGCGTAACCATCTGGTTACGACTACAGAGTCACTTTCAAACTAAATTTAGCTGTGCTGTATATCTCTCACCTAACTCCTCTGACTATAAAAAATTCCCTCTCCCTTTTGCAGAGATCTCCATTCTTGGAGACTTCAATGTTCACCACCAGCTTTGGCTTTCCTCTCCCTACACTGACAATCCTGGTGAACTAGGCTTCAACTCTGCTATCCTCCATGACCTAGAGCAACTGATGCAGAACCCTACTCATATTCCTGACCGTCTTGGAGATATGCCCAACATTCTTGACCTTTTCCTGACCTCTAATCCTTCTGCTTATGCTATCATCCTCTCTTCTCCGTTGAGGTCCTCCGACCACAATCTCATATCTGTATCTTGTCCTGTCCCCTGGATCCCCCTAAGTGAAGGTGCCTCTGGCATTTTGCCTCTGCTAGTTGGGGGGACCTAAGGAGGTATTTTGCTGATTTTCCTTGGAATGACTTCTGCTTCCGTGTCAGAGACCTATCTTTGTGTGCAGAGTGCATAACGGAGGTAATAGTGTCTTTCATGGAGGCGTACATTCCTCACTCTTTTTCTCGACCTAAACCTTCAAAACCTTGGTTTAACACAGCTTGTTCTCATGCTATACATGAGAGAGAGGTGGCCCACAAGAGGTCCTGTCACCCACTCTCTTCCTATTATTCATCAATGATCTTTTAAACCAAACTTCTTGCCCTATCCACTCCTACACTGATGATACCACCCTGCACTTTTCTACGTCTTTTCATAGACGTCCAACCCTTCAGGAAGTAAACATTTCACGCAGGGAAGCCATAGAACGCTCGACTTCTGATCTTTCTAAAATTTCTGACTGGGCAGAGCAAACTTGGTAATGTTCAATGCCTCAAAAACTCAATTCCTCTACCTATCAACTTGACACAACCTTCCAGACAACTATCCCCTCTTCTTCAATGACACTCAATTGTCCCCCTCTTCTACACTGAACATCCTCGGTCAGTCCTTTACTTATAATCTGAACTGGAAACTTCACATTTCATCTCTAGCTAAAACAACTTCTATGAAGTTAGGTATTCTGAGACATCTCCACCAGTTTTTCTTACCCCCTCCCCCCCAGCTGCTAACTCTGTACAAGGGCCTTATCTGTCCATGTATGGAGTAAGCTTCACATGTCTGGGGCAGTTTCACTCATACTGCTCTTGTAGACAGGGTGGAATCAAAAGCTTTTCATCTCATCATCTCCTCTCCTCTAACTGACTGTCTTCAGCCTCTCTCTCATTGTCGCAATGTTGTATCTCTAGCTATCTTCTACTGCTATTTTCATGCTAACTGCTCTTTTGATCTTGCTAAGTGGATGCCTCCCATCCTCCCACAGCCTTGCTGCACAAGAACTTCTTCATTCTCTGATCCCTATTTTGTCCACCTCTCTAATGCAAGAGTTAACCAGTATTCTCAATCATTCATCCCTTTCTCTGGTAAACTCTGGAACTCCCTGCCTGCTTGTGTATTTCCACCTTCCTATGACTTGAATTCCTTCAAGAGGGAGGTTTCAAGACACTTATCTTTCAATTTTTGACTACTGCTTTGGACCCTTTTCTGGGATTGGCATCTCAATGGGCATTTTTATTTATTGGATTTTTGTTGCCCTTGGCCAGTGTCCCTCCTACATAAAGAGAGAGAGAGAGAGAGAGAGAGAGAGAGAGAGAGAGAGAGAGAGAGAGAGAGAGAGAGAGAGAGAGAGAGAGAGAGAGAGAGAGAGAGAGAGAGAGAGAGAGAGAGAGAGAGAGAGAGAGAGAGAGAGAGAGAGAGAGAGAGAGAGAGAGAGAGAGAGAGAGAGAGAGAGAGAGAGAGAGAGAGAGAGAGAGAGAGAGAGAGTGTGTGTGTAGTACTCACCCACAGGTTACAACAAGGTGATGGAGGTGTGCATTCATCACAGTTCCTCACCAAGGGCATCAGCCAATGTGTGATAATTACTCGCAGGTCACAACAGGATGATGGATGCCTGCATTCACCACAGCTCCTCATCAAGGCCCCAACCAGTGTGTGGTAATCACCCACAGGTCATGACAGGGTGATGGAAGCATGCATTCATCAAAGCTTCTGACCAAGGGGGCTAAGCAGCTGGCGTCTAGTCGTGATGGGGTTGTGCATTTATGCACCCAAACACTGTTTGTGAATTCATGCAAAAAACTGTCCTAAAAATCTGTTTGTGAACCAATGTGTTCATGAACTGGAATGTTCTAGAAATGAGCTTCCACTGTAGTAGTATTAGTGGTGGTGGTGGTGGTGGTAATAGTAGTAGTAGTAGTAGTAGTAGTAGTAGTAGTAGTAGTAGTAGTAGTAGTAGTAGTAGTAGTAGTAAAAGTAGTGCTGTGGTGGTTACTGTTACCTCCCCCACCCCTTCCCTCTCTCTCTCTCTCACCTCATCTTATCCAACAAAGTCTTCAGTCTCTACAGAAGCTGCTTGTAATCCTTGTTGTATTTCTGAAGCTTAGCCAGCTCATCTCCATCTTCTCCAGCTTCTGAAACAATTGGGGTTAGGTTAGGCTGCATTAGGGAGGGTGTGCCTGGAGATGTTTGGGGTGTTGGAAATGTTTTGGGAGTGTGTGGGATGTTTTGTGGTGTATTTATGGTGTTTTAGGAATGTTTTTGGGTGTTTGGGGGCGTTTAGAGGTATTTGGGGATGTTTGGGTGTATTAGGGGGTGTTAAGTAGTCTCTCTCTCTCTCTCTCTCTCTCTCTCTCTCTCTCTCTCTCTCTCTCTCTCTCTATATATATATATATATATATACATTTCATTATTATTATCATTTGTTTTAGTACTAGTAATAATAAGAATAATAATAGGGGGATTGGTAGTACAACTATTCTCTCTCTCTCTCTCTCTCTCTCTCTCTCTCTCTCTCTCTCTCTCTCTCTCTCACCTCCTGATGCACTCTCTTTAATTCCAGGAAGTTTGCCAAATTCTTTCTAATTGTGGTGATGGTGGGGGATGAGATGGGGGAGGTGGGAGACCTCCACTGCCCCCCACCACACTTGGCTCCACCTCTTCTTCCATTTTGCTGGTGGTGGTGATGGTGGTCTTCTTGCTTTTATATCTTCTCTCTCTCTACATTTGTATCTGAAAAGGAAAGGATTGTATTAGTAAACTGGTAAATTACCCATGTTTTTATTTTTCTAACTTAACTTATCTAACTAGTGAATGCTTCCTAAACTCAAAATCTGCCAAACACCCAAATAGAACACACACACTCACACACACACACACTGTGATGGTACTAGCCCACTGCAGAACCAAGGACAGAACCATCCACCCCACATGTGAGTGTGAGGACAAGGTGAGTGGGTTACGACCTGGCCTGGCCTCACTTCCTGCCCAACGAGATGTTGTACCCCACGGCAGCAGCTCCAAGAACCAGCCTGTGGAGAGGTTGCACAGTGCAGTGGCCATCTGGAGGCCTGACCAATGAAACTGCCCTTCACTGAGGCAGAACTGGACGAGTGAGCACACCAGGGGAAAGTCTTGGGTGAGTTTCACTGACAAATTTAGCCTATGGTGTTGCTCCAGGACTTGCACCTGATGCCTAGCAATTGCAGGTTGGTCCACCCTTCATTGAGTATCTTGGCCAGGATAATTCAATGTGCAGTGGCTATCAGCTCTTGCAACAAAACTCCATGCCCTCTTACTCAGGTGGGCACATGGTGGTGTC
Organism: Scylla paramamosain; assembly: GCF_035594125.1. NCBI lineage: Eukaryota > Metazoa > Arthropoda > Malacostraca > Decapoda > Portunidae > Scylla > Scylla paramamosain. The sequence goes on along the minus strand of NC_087162.1, from coordinate 5,855,097 downwards.
CGCAAGGGACAGACATCCCTGTGTGCTACCCATGTGCCAAAGGTGTCAGTCTTGGCTTGCTAGGTCTTCGTTGCTGTGCTGTTTGTAGATGTACCTGTGCAAAAGATGACTGTACTTTCCTGTGAGTGTTCCAGCTTTGTCTGCCTGGACTCTGAATCGGGAATTGCATGCGATCAGTGGTGTGTGAGTGTTACGTAACCTGGTCTATGACACACACTTGCTTTCTTTTTAATCTAATGTAATCTTATCTTACCTAACTAAAATATCCAAATAGATAAACTAAACACACACACACACACACACACACACACACACACACACACACACACACACACACACACACACACACACACACACACACACACACACACACCTATAATGGCACCTATAATGTTTCAGGTCTATATAAATGATATGACGGTGGGTTTAAATAGCTACATTAATATGTTTGCAGATGATGCAAAATTGATGAAAGTAATAAAGAACCAAGAGGATTGTGAGGAACTACAGAGGGATATTGATAGAATTTATGAATGGAGTAAACGATGGAAATTAGAATTCAATATAAAGAAGTGCCATGTACTCGTAATGGAGATGGGAAGAAGTAAAAGGAGACCTTCATGGGAGTATAAGATGGGAGGTATCACAATACCAAAGAGCAAAGAAGAAAAAGACTTGGGAGTAATAATTCAAGACACACTTTCACCAGAAAAACACATCAATGGAATATTTGGCTCTACATATAATTTGCTAGCAAATATCAGGGTGGCATTTAATTACCTAGACAAAGAAATGATGAAGAAAATCATAACACACATGATACGTCCCAAACTGGAATACGCAGCAGTGGTATGGTCTCCACACAAAAAGAAAGATATAAGGAAATTGGAAAGAATACAAAGAACAGCTACAAAAATGATACCTGAATTGGAAGACCTAAGTTACGAGGAAAGACTGGAAGAAATTGGATTATCAACACTGCAAGAAAGAAGGGAAAGAGGAGACCTGATAACAATGTTCAAATTAGTAAATGGCATGGAGAAGATAGACAGAGATGACCTAGTTGTAAAAGTGGAGGAAGGAGATAGACGTACAAGGGGACATATGAAGAAATTAAAGAAGAGTCATTGTTTGGGAGATATTAAGAAATACAGCTTTCCGCATCGAACGGTTGAAATATGGAATAACTTAAAAGAAGAGGTAGTTGCGGCAAAGAGTGTGCACATGTTTAAAGAGAAATTGGACAAATTCGGGTATGGAGACAGGACTAATTGAGCTTTGGCTCGGACCCTGTATTATACAACTAGGTAAATACAACTAGGTAAATACACACACACACAAGCATGATAAATGAACTTTAAAAGACAAGATATTACAAGCTTGACTCAATCATGTAAAAATGCAATTAGGTAAGAACACACACACACACACACACACACACACACACACACACACACACACACACACACACACACACACACACACACACACACACACACAGGCATGACAAATGACCTTTAAAAGACAAGACATTACAAGCTTGACTCAATCCTGTAAAAATGCAATTAGGTAAGAACACACACGCACACCAAACTCAAAATTGCCCTTAATTCTGCAGCTTGAATGTTTAAAAGCAAGTCATTTTTTTTTTTATAAAACTAGTCTTAAATTTTCACCTAACCTAAGCTGATGAGTCATACATGCAAACTTTGCCAGACACCACTACCCCCGACATGCGCCTAGCACACAGACCCGTCTGTGTGCTAACCTAACGTAACTAAACTAACCCAACCTAAACTGACCAAACTAACCTAACCTAACCCAACCTAATGGAACTAGGAAATTAAGAAAGAATTACATATACCAGCCAGGGCACCAGTATTTTTGAAGGCGTAGGGGTATGACACACCAGGTATGACACGCAAAGCAGGATATATAGGCAGAATGACACAAACAGACAGGACACGTTACATCACCAGTACCCAGGAGACGCAGGACACCACACACAGGACACACAAAACAGACACCAAGAAAAAAGAAAGAAAGAAAAAGTTTACCGCCATATACTGAAACCTTTTTTTCCAACTTTTCCTTCCATTTAAGGTTATACAATGATACTTCAGTTATTTACGTGTCCTCTCCTCACCACCTAGTGTCCTAAAAACCTGTCCTAAAATAAGGATTAAAGATAGTCTTTGAATGATTGCAACAACTTAGTTCTCATACCATCTCAAACTAAACCTCTTAATATACAAGTTTTTCTTACTTACCTAGAATTTCAAGGCTATACAATAATAATTCACTTATTTAAGTGTCCTCTGAGCGCCACCCAGCATCCCACGAAACCTCAGTGTCCTAAAATGAATTGTAAATTTGGGACTCGAGGAGATTGGTCTGGGTTCTCCTGAAGGCTTGCGTCTTGCGAATTGCGATCAGCTGGTGGCAGGAAATTTAGCGGCAAAATGATCTTGATCTTGATCTTGATGGTACAGGTGGCACAGGATCACTCCTGAGCCAGGCCTTTGGATCGGCAACTCCTGTAGAAAGGGGAAAAAAAAGGAGAAACGAACAGCATCCTCTATCCTAATTGTTCATACACCTGGCACGCCACATTCTCTCCAAAAACTCTTTCACCGCCTCAATCATCCTTTCATTCGCCTCTCTACACAGTCCCAGCAACAACACCATCCATTCCTTTCCTGTCTTCTCCACTCTTTCATTCCTATCATGCCCTAACTCAGTCAGTATCACTTGCATCATCTCATTCCTGTCTCTGGCATACTTCACACACTCCAGCACCACATGTTCCACCGTCTCATCCTCTCCCATGTCACACATCTGGCACACTTTGCTGCGGGACTCAGACCACCTGTAACTCCTTGCATTCACATCCATACACTGTGCCCTCGCTCGGAAGAGAAGATCACCGCCCAGGCTTCCATCATACCACCTTTCATACCTCGGGGCCTCTTTCTCCTTGTACCATTCCAGGGTCTTCTTTCTTTCCATCTCATTATTCCATTCATTCAGTCCCACACATTTCACTTCTTTGTTTATCTCATTCTTCCATTTTCTCACATCCCATTCGGCTCCCACTCTTCCTCCTCTTGTTACCACCCATTCACGCTCATTTTGATTCCTACCAGCCATTCTTATCGCCCACACAACTTGCAATCCATTCCTGTCTGTCATTCTCATGCATCTCTTGGATGGATCTCAAAATATTGTATTGCTCTTGATCTTTGGAAAAATAAATTAATAAAACGAATTAATAAAATGTATGACAACTATTTAAAGATGAAAAAAAAAAAAAAAAAAAAAAAATTATATATATATATATATATATATATATATATATATATATATATATATATATATATATATATATATATATATATATATATATATATATATATATATATCATTCATAAAAAAAAAAAAAAAAACTTGCTGCTACTGTTGTTGTTGTTGCTGGTGCTGGTGCTGCTTCTGTTGTGCTGCTGCTGCTGCTTCTGCTGCTGTGTTGCTGCTGGTGCTGGTGCTGCTGCTGCTGTTGCTGCTGCTGCTGCTGTGCTGCTGCTGCTGCTGCTATGCTGCTGGTGCTGCTGCTACCACTGCTACTTTTATTACATAGGATCTTATTTTCCTTAATTTCCTTCCCAACACAGACCAAACTACTTCCAAACATGTTAAAACACTTATAAACACATCAAAATATCCCTAAAACACCCCAAACCTAAAAACGCCCATAACGCTCCAAAACATAGAACACACCTAAAATACCCCAAAGAACACTCAAAGTACCCCAAAACATCCCCAGTTCATCCTAAAAGATCCCAAAACAAATTCAAATCCATCCAAAAACACCACAAAACACATCTAAAGCACCACAAAACACACCTAAAACGTACCAACACACCTAAAACGTGCCAAATTACCCTCAAAACACACCCAAATACTTCCAAAAACACACCAAAATACCCCAAACACGCTCAAAACACACCCCACAACACCTCATTTTCCTGTTTTTCCTCCTCCATTCCATCTTTCTTCTTTCTCCTCCTTCATTTCTCCTTTTTTCTTCCCATTCCTACACCTGGGTCTAAAAACACCTGGAAAATACTGGAAATTACACTAAATATTGACAAAGAGAGACTGGGGGGGGAGCGAGGATTTCTGATGACATCACTGGCTGATGATGTCACTTTATTTACGTATTATGTATTTCATCTTGAAATTGACCGCTAGAAAAAATGGAGCTAGGCTCGAATACCTTATATATTCTGACTTGCCATGTGCTTTAACTAATACCCACAATATCACATCTCCAACCTGAGTAGTATCAAAGAAATATCAAAATGAACTATGGAGAAAATGTTGGAACTTCTGACACCATTAAAACCATTGAAAAGTCCACCTATTTTGATTTTACACACACACAAAAAAAAAAAAAAACTTTAAAAATATGAAAGAATATTTTCAAAAAATTAAAAGTTAGCTAGAACCAGAAGTAAAGAAATAAAAGATAAAAATGAAAAATAAAAGTGTTAGAACTTAAACACAATTAAAAACCTTTGAAAAGTCCACCCACTTTGACTTAAGAAAAAAAGAAAAAAAAAATATGAACCGCTTTTTTTCAAACAATCTAAAGTTATTTACATGCTGAAATAGAGAAATAAAAGAACACAAAAGTCTCTATTTTAACAGAAAATAAATAATTTTGAAATCCACATAGACTCAATAGGAATAAAAAAAAAACATTTTAAAAATTATAAGCGATTTTTAGAAGCAATGAAAGTATGTGTGTGTTGTGTGTGTGTGTGTGTGTGTGAGAGAGAGAGAGAGAGAGAGAGAGAGAGAGAGAGAGAGAGAGAGAGAGAGAGAGAGAGAGAGAGAGAGAGAGAGAGAGAGAGAGAGAGAGAGAGAGAGAGAGAGAGACATACAGCATAGCCAATGTGTGATTTTTCGTGAATATTTTCATTGTGTGAAGACAGGAAGGAAAAATGAAGGGAGAGAAGGAGGAGGAGGAGGAGGAGGAGGAGGAGGAGGAGGAGGAGGAGGAGGAGGAGGAAAATAAATAAATAAAAATTTGACAAACATTTCTTCTGTAAAGAAAATAATAATATAAGAAAAGAAAAGAAAGAAAAAAAAAGAAAGGAAATAAAGAAAGTAAGAAAGTCAAACATTCTTTGCAAACGAGTTAAGACTAATTGCTTCCCAAACACAAACACAACAGTGGCGTATCTTAAGGGGGAGCGCGCGCCTCCCTCCATTCTTAATACTGTCCCCCCACTATCCCAGTGTCCCTTCTCCTCCTCCTCCTACCCCTTTTCCTTCTTCACCTCCTCCTCCTCCCCACCATACCTCCTCCTACTCCTCTTCTTCCCAGAGATTTTCCTTTCTAACGGTACTTCCTCGTGCTTCTCACCTCAGCGCCTGTTGATTCTATCTTTACTTTTCTTTTTTTTTTTTTTTCTCAGTGTTTTAATCCAAGTGTTATGTACCATTCCTGTTCTTCGTCTGGTCTCATCCGATGGTTGTGGACAACATAGTTTCTTACAGTTTCCATGATGTGCCTTCCAACTTTTTTTTTCTTTTGCTTGTTGATATATAGTCTCTCTCTCTCTCTCTCTCTCTCTCTCTCTCTCTCTCTCTCTCTCTCTCTCTCTCTCTCTCTCTCTCTCTCTTTGATGTTTGAATTTTCTTTCTTTTCTTTCACTCACTTTCCGTTTATTTATTTTTCTATATTACAACAGGTAAGTACCTAAACCTTTACAACGGTTTGCACCCTTATGATCTCGTGCTCTTCTGTGTTCACTGCTTATTTTTCATAATTTATATGCTTGAGTTTAAGAAAAAATAAGTTGCTTCTTTACAAGATAATTTAAACGCCACGTGTGCCAGTTCATCCTTTATCCTATGATTTTTTTTTTATAATACGCTCGATTTCTCGATAGTCAGTTTCTTTCCATTTTCTTTCTATTTTGTGTCAAACTTCAACTTCTGCTTCCTATATCCTAAATAATTCTGGAGTTCTTTTGGCATCAGGACACTATGGTGACAGCAACCTTTACTCTACAGGTCAGTGACGACACGATATCCAAGGCAAGGCAGAGACTCGTGTCAGACATTCTTCACTGAGATATATCAACTTCAGAACTGGTATCAAGAAGTGTACGCTTTAGGAATATGTGAACAACAGGATGACGGCTTCCTTTGTGGGGAGGAAGTCATCATCATCATCACCATCATCATCATCATTATTATTATTATTATTATTATTATTATTATTATTATTATTGTTATTATTATCGTAATCATCATCATCATCAGCTTATGACTCCGCTGCAGGACAAATCAGGGACAAAAAAAAAAAGCGCTGAGTAATATAATTTAGCAGATCATACCATAGTAAGAGCGAATTTCCAGAATTCCTGTGCCGTCAAGTTGAACAAATTACGAGAAAGAGCTCTAGAATTTTGGTTTGGTGGTGTGTGATCACAGAAAGGTGAAAGGGAGGGACTTGAGAGGCTGGCAAGTTATGGAGGTGGTATGAACTTTACGACCGACGGATGAAAGGAGGAACAGTAAACACGGTGAGAGTAAATAAATCATAACAACACTAACAGTGACATGCACGCGATGTACCGATGAAATGAAAGTCAAAGGTGTGTAGCGAGGGATCAGCGGAAATTACTTAAATTTATGAGAGATGCTCATGGTATGAAATTAAGGAATAGTGAATATGTTTGGGGAAGACTAAACGTGCAATGGTTCTCTACCCTGTGATGACTGAGTGAATTGATAAGGAGGCATCAACAAATTTTCTAACAAAAATGAGTTACATGAATAAAAGATGCATGTGGTATGAAGAGTAATAAGAATGCATGATATATCAAAAAAAGATCGACGAGTAATGGTCTGTCCTGTGATCGACTGAGAGAATAAACATCATCCAACCTGCACAGTTACGAGCAGTGTATCAGAAAGGTGCATGGAGTGTAAGGAGGAATGGAGAGCGTACACGGAAGACTAAGGAACTATACGAGCAATGGTTTTGTCTCTTGCGATGACTGAATGAGAGAATAAACACAATCCAGTCTGCAATTATGAGTTACGTTGTAAGAAAGGTGCATGGTGTGTGAGGAGGGAGGAATACAGAGCGTAGGTCGGAAGACTATACGAACAATGGTTCTTGCCTCTTGTGATGAATGCACGAGTGAACACACACACACATCATCAGAGATAAAAAAAAAAAAAAAAAAAAAAAACATGAGTTACGTGTAAGATGTGCGTAGTGTAGGAGGAAAGAATGGTAAGCGTAAACTGAGGATTGTACGTGTAAGAGTTTTCCCTCCCGCGATGACTGCAAGGATAACTAAACATCGTCAAACACACATACCAAAGTGGCCGAGGACGCGGAAAGGAACACAATGCATCTTCCCTTCCTTCCACTTGACAGCTAGTCCTCGGTACCCTTTACCTTGTCTCGGAGAACAAACAGCCAGGTGGTTACTCTCCCTGACCGACTCCGCGCACTACAGGAGCCAGTGAGAGGCTTCCTAGGGTCACTTCACTCCCAGAGGCACGCAAGGACACCGGTTGTTGGCAGCAGCCCGCGAGGAGAGGCTTGAAAGAGTGGTGTTAAGGTACACTCCACGACACTGCACCAACCCTGAAGGAAGAGAGGAATAAAAATGTTAACTTCCTGTTTTATCAGCTGAAGATTTACTAAGCAGATTTACTTCCTGGATTTTCACTTTCCCTTTTCCTATCCCTTTCCGATGGCGCCATGTGATTTTATTTTACTTTATTTTTTATTTATTTATTTATTTATTTATTTATTTATGTAAGGGGCACTGGCCAAGGGCTTCAACAAAAGATAGAAAATGGTTCCCTGAAGAAGGTGCCAGTCCCTAAAGAATAGAGCCAAAAGAATTATCCAAAATTAGAGAAGTGTCTTGAAACATCTCATCAAACGAGTACAAGTTATAAGCAGGGGGGGGAAATGCAGAAACAGGCAGGGAGTTCCAAAGAGTTTACCAGTTGTTGTAGCATGAACCAGTCAGCCAGTCAATGAATCAATCCAGAATAATAAGCACAAATGCACTTCATCAGTTCTTTTTTTTTACCGAAGTCACTAGTGATTATAAATAAGCGAAATGTTTATCGCATCCAACATTCCACGGACACCAAGGCAACTGCGTCTGAAATACAACGACAGAGATGTTTCTTTAATTATTTTCTTTCCTTCCCTGCTTAGTTAATTATGTTCTGCAACACGACAGTTTATCTCAACCTAAACCTTGGAATAAGGCTGAATATATTATCAGTAAAGAGAGAGAGAGAGAGAGAGAGAGAGAGAGAGAGAGAGAGAGAGAGAGAGAGAGAGAGAGAGAGAGAGAGAGAGAGAGAGAGAGAGAGAGAGAGAGAGAGAGAGAGATTCACATTCTAGACATCTTATGTATACTGTACCTGACTTTTAAGGTTGTCACAGTTACATAACAAAGGGCAAAAAAAAAAAAAAAATACAGGGTGTAACAGAAGTTTCAGCGGATATCGCCCAGAGGGGTAAATACAGGTTATTCTAAGTTGAAAATTGTTCTATGTACATATACATTTTGAGGCGTTGTTTAGCCGTGGTGTGAAATTGAAGTGTGGCCTGGCGACAGATACAACGACCTGGCTGGGCGGGTTATCCATGGCGGAGAAACACCATGTCCACACACTCCATAGTACTTTACGTTGTGTAATACAATCTGAATGTATTAAACTGTCACTGTCTCGGCGGGATCTGTGTGTGACTGCCTAGCATTCAACTGATTTGCTGCCTCGCTCCTTCCCTATCCACGCCCGGGCAGGCATGGTGCCACGCAGCCTATCATTTTCCTTGTCCTTTATTACATCCATGCTATCATTGTGCAATGTTTATCAGTAATCGGTATCAGTCCGTTGCTGTCACTCGTCTCATCATGCGATGCTGTAAATCATGAGTGAATTATTCACAGCTTCACCAACGGACATGCAATGATCCAGGTCTACACATCCCACCAGGCCGTTGTATCTGTCGCCAGGCCACACTTCAATTTCACACCACGGCTAAACAACGCCTCAAAATGCTTATGTGCACAGAACATTTTTCATCTTAAAATAACCTGTACTGTCACCTCTGGCAATATCCGCAGACACTCATGTTACACCCTGTATACATAAAACAAATAAATAGCTGAAACAGAAAGTCGCATGCTTCGTAAAAAGCAAGAATACTCATTACACTTATTTATTTATCTATCTATTTACTAGCTCATTTATTTGCTTCATCTGGTCCACACCTCTTTTCTGGCGGTTAGTGCGTGACACCTCCCATCACTCGATCACTGGGGAGGTGAAGGAGAAGGAAACGTGAAGCTTATTAGACAAGACGGGATGCTGGGAACGAAATATAATAGCATCTTATATATTGATCATGATAATTAGCGACAGAGAGAAGAGTGATAGAGGAGGAGGAGGAGGAGGAGGAGGAGAAGTAAGAAGGCCAAGGAGGTAACATGGTTCGAAAGGGAAGGGTTGGAGGCTAGAAAAACACGAGGAGGAGGAGGAGGAGGAGGAGGAGGAGGAGGAGGAGGAGGAGGGGAAGATGAAAGAGAACGTGGAGGGAGATCAGGTGGCTGGGGACGAAAAGTAGAAGGACGGAAGGAGTGGGAAGGTCAACCACTGGAATTATTCTATCACTGTAATCGAAAAAAAAGAGAAAAAGAAAGATTGGCTGGGATTATCTTTTTAGCACTTCAACGGACGGTAAGATAGAAACGTGTGTGTGTGTGTGTGTGTGTGTGTGTGTGTGTGTGTGTGTGTGTGTGTGTGTGTGTGTGTGTGTGTGTGTGTGTGTGTGTGTGTGTGTGTGTGTGTGTGTGTGTATGTATGTGTGTGTGTGTGTGTGTGTGTGTGTATGTGTGTGTGTGTGTGTGTGTGTGTGTGTGTGTGTGTGTGTGTGTGTGTGTGTGTGTGTGTGTGTGTGTGTTAGGTTAATGCATGTGAAAGTGTTTACGTATAGGATGCATAATTATTTGAGTGTGTGTGAGTGTGTGTGTGTGTGT